>NC_089268.1:18588997-18897399 GCF_963930625.1 Muntiacus reevesi | reverse complement strand
TCATATTTTAATGTTGCTTATTTTGCCTTTTTAAAATATAAAAGCTATCATGCTGAGTGTAGAATATCTGGGTGATATAGAAGTATTTTATAATATACCTGAGAAAATTAAAGCCGTTCATAATCCCACCTCCTGAAGGTAATCGCCAATAACATATTGGTATAATCCCTTCTATTTTTTTTCTATGCTATAGTCAAAGGAAAATTAGAGTTACAGTTTCTATAGTTTCTTGTTCTGCTCTTTGACTTAACATCATTTCTCAAGTATCACCCCATACTGTAACATGTTTACACAGATGAAATTTGGTTAGAATCAATATCAAGGGCAACCCCAACCCAAACAAAAGGACTTCATAGAGATGTTTGGGAGAAAACAGCACTTGACAGGGAAAAGGTCACTGGGAGACCCCAGAGCCACTCAGCCACGTATTTCCCGTGGGCTGCTGATTGGAATTGTTTACAAAGAAGGAGACGGAAACTAGTAAGTGTCTAGGCCGGGTGCTTTAAGTACATCATCTTGGGAATTCCCTGGCATCTAGTGGTTAAGATTCTGCACTCTCGATGCAGGGGACGTGGGTTCAATCCCTGGTTAGGGAACTAACATCCCGCAACCCTTGTGGTGAGGCCAAAAAAGATTAAAAAAAAAAAAAAAAAGGGCACCTCATTTAACCTGCACAAGTCTCAATTCTACAGAAGAGAAAACTGAGAGTATGTTGAGTTTGTTCGGCATGCAGGGGTTGCAGCTGAAGCATCACCGACCTAGACCTAGACATTTAGCCTCACCCAGGTTCAAGTGCAAAGGTTGGATTTTGAATCACAGGTTTGTCTAGTTTCAGAAATTGGGTTATTTTCCAACCATGCAGTCCTATATTTTAATGTTGCTTATTTTGCTGTTTTAAAATATAAAAGCTGTCATGCTTACTGTAGAATATCTGGGTAATATGGAGATATTTTATAATATACCTAACAAAATTAAAATCACTCATAATCCCACCTCCTAAAAGTAATCACTGCTAACAGTTTCAAGTGAATGTATCACCTGCGTGTGTGTGTGCTATTCAGTCGTCTTGACTCTTTGTAACCACATGGACTGTAGCCCTGTAACCACATGGACTGTAGCCCGCCAAGCTCCTCTGTCTGTGAGATTCTCTAGGCAAGAATATGGGAGTGGGTTACCATGCCCTTCTCCAGAGGATCTTCCCAACCCAGGGATCGAACCCGCGCCTCTTATGTCCCCTGCATTGGCAGGCGTGTTCTTCACCACTAGTGCCACCTGGGAAGCCCAAATGTGTTATCTAGTAAAATACAAATCTATACAAAAATATAAGCACCTGTGCATATCCCCTGACCCCCAGAGCAATGCACAGACCGCTTCTTCCCAGCCCTGGACCCATAACCCAGCTCTCCAGAGAGCTGCCCATCCCTTGCCCCCCTGTCATCACTCAGGAGTGATGTGACCCCAGGCAGGTGACTTAACAGAGGTTTCCTCCTCTCCACCCCCTGGAGGTAATGCACCAGCTTCCCAGAGGCCCAAGGATGGAGTGATGGGGCCAGCACGGAGGCCCAGGGCTGAGCACACCCAGCGCTCCATGCCCCGGGGCCCCACTGGCTGTGATGATGGCCGTGCTTGCCGCCATCACAGTACCCACCGGCCCAGCCCCTTGCATTCAGGGGCTTCCTCCTCGTCTTCACTCACCACTACTTCTTCTTCAAAGACCTTCTCGCCCTCGTTCACCTTCTGCAGCTCCGTGTGTTCGTACTCATGGGAGGGGTCTCCCATGAAGCGACCCTTCACCACAGACGTCTGTGTCTCCATCTCCTCTGTGGCGGGGGGCAGGAGGCTCCACTCCATGCAGTTCAGGCTGCCAACAACATCTGCATGACCCCAATTCTAACTCCCCTCTCATTCCAGCTTCCTGCCCCTGCCCCTTCTCTCAGGGGCCTGAGGCCCAAGAAAGGCTGTTGGGAGTCACACTTTTCCCCCTTAGAAGCCGCAAGAGCCTGTGGTGTGCCCCACCCCATATGTGATGACATACAACTTAATTTCTTAAAAGTTTCAATCTGCGAAGATTCCAAGAGCGTCTTCCTACATAGCTGGATTGTGAAGCTGCAGATGAGTTTCTGGAAGCTGAACTTGCCTTAATTTCAGATCCCTATGCTCCAGAGGTCCTCACATTCATGCTCAGCCTGCCTGCTGAGCTGACACACAGCCATCTCCCCCACACTTCCTTTCCCGGCCCAGGCTCTGGGAGCTCTCCTCTGAGAGCTTCTGGGGCATCGCCAGCCCAGTCACTTCTTTCTCACATCCTGCCAGGAAGGGTGTCCACCCGCTCCTCCCTCATCCACCCAGCGCCTACATCTCCAGCCTGCTTTTTCTCCCCTTCACTCTCCACTGGCTCCTTCACTACATGAAGATGCCCCAGCCTTATAAAACTAACAGTCCTCAAATCCATGCCCCTCTGGGAAATGCCCCTTTCCTGCCCCTCCCTCCTCTTCCCCAGCTCTGGACCACAATCAAGAACACTTTGCCTTGCCAGATCCCTTCCTCCCCACCCCGCTTTCACTCTGACCACTGCACCAGGATTCCACCCCTGGCACCCCAAGAAACTGCCCCGAAGAAGGCAATCCATGGGGCCTACAAGCCAACAAGTGCATCTCCACGTCTGCTTCCTGTGACACCTCCCCTTCCCCTTCCCCAGCGCCTTAAGTGTTTCCGAGGATCTATTCTCGCCCCTCTTTTGTCTCCACAGTCTCACCTACTTGACTCCCAGAACCCCGGTTACTCCCTAGTGGATACCCAGAATCCAGTCACCTCTCACCACCTCCACTGCTTCCACCCTCATCCAAGCCACCACCTTCTCTCACCCAATATCACAGCAGCTTCCTAACTGGTCTCCGCATGTCCATACTGGCTCCCACTTCGGTCTGGTCCCTACCCAACTGGGAAAACCTAAGCCAGACTGTGACTCTGTGCAGACTCTCCCAGTGACTTCCCATTGAGCCAAGTACTCATAGGGCCCTGCATGATTGTCTTGGCCTCTCTGACCTCATGTTGTGAGTGGTCCCCCTCACTCACTCCTCTCTAGCCACACTAGCCTCTCCAGGATCCCACAAGTACACTAAGCACGGCCGGCCTCAGGACCTTTGCACTTGCCTGGAATGCTTTTCCCTCAGATAAACACACAGCTCATTCCGTTGCCTCAGGTGTCTTCTCAAATGTTACCTCCTGAGAGAGGCCATCCCGGACCACCCTATTTATAATAGTACCCCATCCTGTATTCCATGTCTCCCTTAGCAGTTAGCACCAATGCTAAGCGTATGCAGTATATGTGTGTGTTTATTGTCTGTCTTCCCTCCCCCGCTACACACACACACTAAAATGTAAACTCCATGAAGACAAGGACTTTAGCACTGAATTCTCCATGTCTAGATCAATGCCTGGCACATACTACATGCTGGAGAAATAAAAACTTATTGGAATACAGTGAGGTTCAAATCTCTATCTTCAGTCCAAGTTTTTCTTTTGGACTCCAAATCTGTACTTTAATATGCTTCCTTACCACTCTGCCCCATGGGCACCTGATACCAAATTCGCTAGGCCTTCCCTAGTACCTCCTGAATTCTTTCCTAGTGCCTGGCACCAGCCCTTACCCAGCTGCCTAAGCTAGAAGGAAGGGTCAACCTTGACCTCCTCTTCACCTGTCCCCATTTAATCACAAGTCCTACCACTTCTACCACTTAAATCTTTCCAACCCCGTCCCTCCATTCCTTCCTCCTTTCAGTCTGCAACAGACATCCAAATGCTTGCCCACTTTGAGACCCTTCTGCCCACTCAGGTCTGAGCAGGCTTTTCTTGATTAAGGTCCTCAGTGGCTCTGCATAGCCTATGGACAAAGTTCAAATCTCCTGGCCTCTCCATCGAGTTCAACATTAACACCCTAGGCTGCCACTGTCATGGTTGCTTACCCTCTGTCCTCCCAAACCACCCCAAGCCAGCTCCAGCCAGCAAGTCTGCAGTTGTTCCCTCTGACTGGCATGCCTTTCCCCCACTCCTTCCTGGAGAACTCCAGGTCATCTCTCAGATATCAGTAATCTATTAAAAACTGCTCTCTGAATAGCATTGAAACATGTATACTACCATATGCGAAATAGATCACCAGTCCAGGTTCGATGCCTGAGACAGGGCACTCAGGGCTGGGGCACTGGGACCACCTGGAGGGATGGGATGGGGAGGGAGGTGGGAGGGGGGGTTCAGGAAGGGGGACACATGCACACCCATGGCTGATTCATGTCAATGTATGGCAAAAACCAATATTGTAAAGTAATTACCCTCCAATTAAAATAAATATTAATTTACCAAAAAATGCAAATGAAGCAAATAAGATCTTAAAGCTGAGATCTTGAAGGTAAAAAAAAAAAAAGCTCTCCAGGAGAATGTCCCACCCTGCCACCCCTTCGTGTACACCTCTGCTTTGCTGTAATTGCTGGGTGTGAATAACTTGGAGATAGGGGAGAGTCTTAGCCATCTTTTTAACCCCAGGTCTAGCCTGGAAAACATTTAATCAATGTTGGATTGCTGCATGGATAGATAAATGAAGTCTCCAACTTTCTTCGGCCTGAACAGAACGCTTGTAAGATGGGGAGCTCCCCATCAACGGTGTAGTAAAAAAGAGGTTGGATGGTCCGAAATGGCAGTGTCCAAGAAAATTTTCTCAGTTCCAAAACCCTTCTCTTCCATTCCACATTCATTCACTACTTCCTGGAGTGCCTCCTATGAGCCAACACCTCCACCCCAAATGCTTCAGGACCCATTTCCAAACAGCTCCCCGCTACCCCTCAATGCTTCTGACCCTTCTCCAAACTAAAGCCAAACTTTAGTTTGGACCCTTCTCCAAACGTTTCTCTTTGGAAAGCCAGGCCCACCACAGGACTTCTATTCCTGGTTTTCATTCTCCGGCAGCTTTCATCTTGCCCCGTCTCAGTTCTTGTCTCGCTTCCATTATTAAACCATCAGCCTCTAAGTTTCTCTGGCGCCCCTCCCCAGGCGTCCTCCCGGGGCTGCTCTCTCAATATCTCATCCCCTCACCTTCTGGAACCCGTCCTTTTAGGTCCTACCTCCCACTCGCCCCTTCCCGGCCCGGTAGCCCTCCCCTCAGTATCCCCCTGCGGCCTTGGCCAGCCGGGCGCCCTCTCCACCTGTACAGGGTCTTGCGCGGTGCGAGCTGGTCCTCGCTCACGCCCTGAGCGATGTAGTAATCGGCGACCAGGCCGAGGATGCGGCCCCAGAAGAGGACCCGATCGAAGCGGTAGTCGCGTTTAACCAGCATAAGAGAAGTGAGCAGCGAGGCCCGACGGTCTGGGCTAAGGCCCTGCCCACTGCCAGACGCCAACTCCAGTGACAGCAGGAGGCTTTCCGCGTCCATCGCGCTGGCGGCTCTGCTCAACGCCCGCCAGGTTGCTAGGAGAAGCCGTGTCCATGGAGACCCAAAGCTCCGCCCCTCCATCCTACCGGAAGCAGGATTTCACCCACCTGACCTGCAGGCTAGCCTTCTGGGGCCGCCCGCCAGCCAGCCGTTCTTGCCACGGAACGCTTCCGAAAAGCCTGGGCGTACACTCGCTCCCTTCTGCTTCCTTTCCCCACTGGGCGATGGGAGGTATTCAGTTGTCACGGCAACGGCATGGTTTTTGCCCCAGAATAAGCAGGATACAGTGGTAGGTTGGAGGTCCCAACTTAGCCCAATTCCAGGGCTATTTTGTTTCCTCTAAAGCCCCTCCACACAGTCGACAATTTATTGAGTCCTCGTTGTATAGCATACGCAATGGGGACTTGGGAAGAAAAACAACAGTAAGACTAGCTATATTATTTCACTCCAGTCGTGTCCTTTCTTGGCCTCAGAATTTCCTCAGAAAAGAATTTAAGATCCTCCTGGCTCTAACATTCCCAAGACAATCAATCCCCCCCAGAACCAGGTCTTACAGAGTGGGGTCCATCTATTCCACTGTCCTCAGTCTTCACAGATGGCTTTTTCCCTTTCATAGCATTGTTTCAGCTAAGTGGCAGACAAAGACCTAGAAGCGGGGAGTGGGGATTCCCCAGAGGTCCAATGGTTAGGACTCCAGTGTGTGGGGGTAGGGAGGGGCTGGCTGGGCAATGGGGCACCATATAGGGTCACACCCTGGGAAAGGAGGGTGTACAGAGAGTTAACGTGTGTTTATGGACTACACTTACCATCAACATTTTCACATACAACATCAACAGCTACATGTTCCCTACCACCTACATTTACCTACCTCAGGTCCCACACCTATTGCTTTTAGGTTCAAATGGTAGCAACAGATGAAAGGCCAGAACCACTGAAGCTGGGGATTTTCACTCCCTGGGCTATATATGATTTCTTCACCTGCATCTCTGGAGTGCCCAGCCAAGGTTAAAAGAGATAAACAGATGCCTCAGCAGGCTTGTTGTCAGAGAAGGAGATATTTGTTGATAAAATTATTAACTGATCTATTAATTTCTGGATTCCTTTGAAGAAGATTCATGAAATCAGAATGACCTGGGCCCCAATGCCAAGCTGAGAAGTGTCTAAATTACCTGGATAATTAACTTAGTTTTGATTGTCTAGACATTGTGAAGGTTTTTTAAAGTAGGACTTGAGGGATCAGGCTTGCCTTAATGTCTTCCATCTCAAAAGTTTGTAACTCCCTTTTCAAAATTCTCCCTCCCTTTAAACCGACCCCTCAGCCTGTCCATTTCCAAGTGGGAGATATGGCCCTCTTCTGTAAGGTACTATCAGACAAAAACAGTGGAGAGTCCAGCTGGCGGAGTATGCTTCAAGTGGACACAGCACAGAAAAGAACTCAAACCTCTTGTTTGCATTGATTCTATATTTACTTAGCACCAGTAAGTGGCAGGTTCCACGTCAGGAAACACAATCTGAAGCCAGAGATGAAGTCCCACAGCTTTCCAGTGCTACCAAATTCAGCAGGGCAAACCCAGTTTAATCATCTCAGAGTAAAATCACACAGAATGTACAGTACAGTGTAAAGCACTCAGCCTCTGGAGTCAGCTGGACTGGATCTGAATCCAGGTTTCAACACTTAGGCAAGTTATTCAGTCTCCCCAAGCCTCATCTATAAGACAGAGACAATAATATGAAATCTATAAGGTTATTAGATTAGATAATATATGTAAAGTGCTTAAAACCTACTATAAAATATAAACTATTTTTCATGTTTTCTTAAAGTATTAAAAAATAGTATATATTGTTCACACACACACACACACACACACACACACACCACACACCTATCTCCAACACCAGCAGGGTGAGGATTCTGCCTTCAACTTGCTTCCAAGAAATAAGCAGATGTTCTCAGGGACAAAGAGCGTTAGTGCTCAGTGGTCAGGACAGCACCAAGCTGGTGAGGATAACACTAAGGATCAGGATGGCCAAGCCACAGATGGTGCTGAGGAATGGCCACTGGTAGGAGGGCAGGGATGGCATGAGGACAGTACTGCCAACAGTAACTGCCAGCAGCCACCACGCAACTGCGGTGGAGACACAGGGCGAATTCCAGAAGGGACACGTGGCCTCACAGAAGTGACCCTACTGGGCAGACCCAGTGTCTTAGCCTATAGTTCAATCAGGCTTTGGGAAGACTCTCTTGGTTTTCTTTTCTCAGGTCCCTCCCGCTGTGTGACCTCTGCTTTGGGTACACATACTCTAAGGGTCACAGAAACCAACATGTGGCTGGCAAAGAACATCAAGCTAGGAGTTAGCTGATGAGGACTCTTAGTCCCAACTCTGCTACCAAACTGTTAAAGAACCTTGGCCAAGTCATTTAACTTCCCATATTGGTCCAGGAATAATGAAGAGAAAGAACTATTAGAAATAAAAAAGAAATCATGGAAGGCTGAAGCCTAAGAGACCAAGAGAGAAGATTACTTTAGCCTTAAGCCTCTTTAAGCCAAAAATGTTTCAGGAAAATTTAATATGAATCCATTCATTTTATAATGTATTTAAGTTCACGAATCACAGCCACATTATGTCCCTGTTAAAAATTCTGAAAAGCCATAGCAAAAAGCTAAAAAGGGTCACCTCCCCTCAGTCCTGGGGGTGGGTAGGGAGGGGAGGGAGCCCGTCTGTGGGCCCATGTTTGCTTTCCAGCCCCCAAAAGAAACACCTGATCCAGCACCTTCCGGGAAAATCAGCCTGTGATTCAAAGAGATGCTTGTTCAATGATGATTATTACAACCCCAGCCCTACCATCCGTCCACCAGAAATTCTAAGGGGGGCAGGCAGCCAGAAGGATAGAACCTTCCTCTCACCAGGAATTAACTAGCTCCAAGCAGGAGATGGGTGACGTGGTGCTACCAGGGGAAAGATAATTTAGCCACTGTGTTCACGATGAGCATTCCCATTCATTCGTGGAAGCCTTTCAGTGTCACTGGTGCCTGGAACCAAATGTAATCCTCCCAGGTTGTAGCTGGGATGGCGGGTCGGCCACAGGACAAGGTCACAGTCAGCTTGTGGCCCCGGCTGGGCACTCTGTAGTTGAGCTTGGGTCGAAACCAATCCTCTCCACAGTCGCGGTGACCCTGCACCATGACAACGGTGCCCATGAGTGGAGGGACCTGCAGCTCACTGAAGGCATCAGCCAGGAAAATGGCTCGGAAGAGGCGGCGCAAACAAGCTGCTGTGCTCAAGCTCGGGTCCATGCTGTTGGGGGCTAATCGGGACAGGTCAAGCTCGTAGAACTCCTTGGGGCTGAGGGCATTGCCCCCAAGGAGGATCAGAACTCGAGGGACTAGTGTCCGGGTAAAGAGTCCCTCCAGGTGGCTGAGGACACTCTCCAGTTCTGCCAGGGTTTGCTGGCATTTCCTGCTGCTCACCTCAGCAGTGGCCCGAGGTTTCTTCTTCACTGCGTCCTCTGCCTGTGAGGACAAAGAATGGTGACAGAGAAGCTCTGCAAGGTAGATGAAAGCTAATGCGCTTTGAAGAACCCTGCTGGGACAGAGCAGAATTATAGGACTGGAGCTCCAGATCAGTGAACCGCCACACTCAAGACCCTGGGTTTTATCACAGGGAAATGTATCAAAAAGGAAAATAGATTCTTTGTACAAAATCTTAATTCTTCTGCACTCAGAACAGCAAAGACAGTGTACTGAAGCAGGAGGGCATCCAGAAATTAGCAACTAAAATACTGAAATACTCATAACAAGACTGAGGACTGGAGACTTCCCTGGCGGTCCAGTGGTTAAGAATCCACATTCCAAGGCACAGGATGAGAGCTGGATTCCTGCTTAGGAACTAAGATTCCCATATGCCGCAGGGCAACTAGAGAGCCTGTGCTTGGCAACTATTCAGCCAAAAAAAAAAAAAAAACCACCAAGGATTATTTGGTCTAATAAATTCTGAAGTTCATCCTCCAGTTAAACATGGCATTCATGTTGAGGTTTGACAGAAAACAGCAAAATTCTGTAAAACAATTATCCTTCAATAAAAAGTATTTTTTTAAAAAAAAACGCGGCAAACTGATGGAAGGAAGGGAGGAAGGAAACGAAAGAGTGGGTGGGAGGGAGGAAGAAAAGAGGGGAGGGAAGCAGGAAGGGAGGGAAGAGAAAGAGGACTCCCAGTGGCAAAAATAACTAAAAAATAGATGACAGTGGCTAAAGACAACAACAAATTCTTGGAAGAAAGTAGGAAGCACTCAAGACAGCTGAATAGCAAGTGCTGTCAGAGGGGACTCCCCTGAGAAGCAAAACCACACTGAAGAAGCCCATAAAAGGCACAGGAGTTGTTCACTCAAGCACCACAGAACACAAAAGTGAACACATGGGGACTGAGTGAGCACCTGTGCAAGGACCCTCAGCGTGCGTGTGTGCGTGCTAAGTCACTTCAGTCATGTCTGACTCTTTGTGACCCTACGGACTGTGGCCTGCCAGGCTCCTCTGTCCATGGGATGCTCCAGGCAAGAATACTAGAGTGGGCTGCCATTCCACTCCAAGGGATCTTCCCAATTCAGGGATCAAACCTGCAACTCTTATGTCTCCTGCACTGGCAGGCAGATTCTTTACCACTAGGGCCACCTGGGAAGCCCAGGACCCTTAGATGGCCTGCCAGTTTCCCCCACCCAAACACAGTTTTGGAAGTGTTCTTTCTCTCTTTCCTTCCTTCCTTTTCCCGTCATTGAGTAGTGTATCATGGGAGCACAAATAAATGTGTTCAGTTTACCATGTTTAACTGAAAGATAACTCCAAAATCACTGTTATTATAGCAAATAATCCTCTTTTCCATTATCATTCCCACCCATGTCCTTTAAGTCTATCAGCTAGCTCACAGGGCCAGCCATGCACACAGAACTTTCAATGACTTATTCTTAAGTATTCAGACACCAATAAAAGCCTCAACTGTGAAAGAGGCCAAAACAAATAAATAGGAAAGGAATCTGGAAGAAACAGAGACAGTGCAAGGGACAGAGGAAAACTACAAAAACACATTAATTAATACCCACAAGTAAGAGAAGTTCATACAGACAGGAAACAACAGGATATAACTAAATAGGAACATGTGGGACTTCCCTGCTGGTCCAGTGGGCTCCCAATGCAGGGATCGAACTAGATCTTGCTTGCAGGTTGCAACTAAGACCCAGCACAGTCAAAACAAATTTAAAATATAAAAATTTTAAGAAAAAAGTTCTTAAGACTGTGACTGCCAAAAAATTATTTTAAGTGTAAGAATATAAACTCAAGGAAGAAAAGTATAACTGAAACAAAGAAATGAGGATTTGGAGAGAAAATACACTAAAGTTAGAGGATCAGTTCATGAAGTCCAAACGTAACACACAATAGAAGTTTAAGAAAAAGAAAACAAGAGAAAAGGCGGGAAGGCTTTGACTACCCAGACCAGAGTGGGAAAGGACTGAAGCCATAGGGCTGAAACATCCTTCACAGCTGCTTATGCTGACAGGCGTGAAGGTTCCTTTGACCACCCTTTTTACCTGCCACCATCTAACAGCCACAAAGCTCACTCACCAATTTTCTCCCAAAGCTTGTGCCTACCTGGGGAAAAGGTTTTCGGTAGAAGTGCTTAAGCTGTTCGTAGGGCAGAGGTAGTTGCTGGCGTTGGTACATGATATGTTTCAGGAGCTCACAAGTAAAGCGACAGCAGCCTTCCTGGCTCACAGGCCCAGGAAACACCACTGGCACCATGCAGTCCCTGGGACGAAAGGACTCCAAAGGGTTGGGAGGTTCCTGGGTGGAGGTGGTCTCAAGTAGTTCTATCTGGGGGTCCTGGGTTTCCTCCGACTTCTCACACCACTCCAAATCTAGTAGGTGCACAGAGGGACAAGAGAGAAAAACGAAAAACTTAAAAGGTCTATGGACAAAACACCTTGAAGCCCGATCTCCTCAGTTCTCCAAAGCTAAGCAGGGTCCGGCCTGATTAGAACTGAATGAGAAAAAGTTAAGAGGCCAAAGTCAGTCTTCCCATCCCTTGAGACAACATCAGCCACCACAGCTGAGGCCACACGCCTACACAGGCGGATTCCCTCCGCAAACTCCCCTCTAGGCGGCCGCCCGCAGGTTCCAGATTCCAGTTGCCTAAGAAAGAGACTGCAGGATTTGGGGGGACTGGGTGGCGGGAATTTCGGAGACTGGAGATCTGCTCAGAAATCAGAGGCCCTGATATGGGAAAATGAGTTGAGAGAAAGCGGTGTCAAGCAGGGCACAGAACACGTCGCGAAGAAAGAGGAGGTGAACCAATGGAATCCAGGGCCGCGGATGCGATGGAGTCAAAGGGGCCGAGTCAGAGCTGCGAGGGACGACGGGAAATGGGGACAAGGAACACGGATTAGTGAAACGACTACAGGCTAAATGACTGGAGGGAGCCGTGGCAGGGAGGAAACAAACTCCTCGAGCTCCGGACTCCATACCTTACCAGGGACTGCAGCCGGGGACCGCACTTCCGGCTCCGGGGCCGCCATCACGACCTCCTCCCAGTTCTCCGTTCGGTTTGAATAGGCGCCCCGCGATGCTTCATGGGAAGCCCGCGCCTCCACTTCCTGTTCCGCTGGCCCGGAAGTGGGAGGGGCGCCGCGTCTGTGTGGCAGAGGCTGTGCTGGGTAGGGAATTGAGCCCTGTCAAGCAGCGGAGCGACCTCCTTAACACCCTTCGGCGAGTCCGTCGAGCCCTCCTCCCACAGAGAAAACGCGGGTTCTCAACTACTTGGCGCTGCCTTCCGAGGACACCCGCTGGCCCGCATCCGTTCTTTCCTGCGTCCTCTATTCGCTATGCACCTACTTCGTGTCAGGCCCTGTCCTAGGTGCTGGAGTCTCTGCGCGAAGAAGCCAGCGACTGGAGGGGTCCTCAAGGGGTTCAGTGCCTATAGATTCAATGCATTCTGATGAATTATACAGCAAGGTGTACAAGGGCAGTGGACGCGAAGGACAGGAGCGCCTAACCTAGAGGAGGTGGGAGTGAGGGGTGGTCCAAGAGGAAATTGATCTTTAAGATGAGTAAAGGTAAAGAGGAGGGTCTGGTGGTCCTGGAGACTGTTAAAAACAAACAAGCCCCAAATGGATTCACTTCTGCTAACTCTCACCAAGACTCATTTCCTAACTCTAGTAGGAGTCTCAGCTTCTCCTGGAGTGGAATTATAAACTAACCAGTCTGACATTTCAGCGCTAGTGAGGTAATCTGCAAGATAAATCCCCCAGTACTCCCCCTAAATGGAATTCCCCTTTCTTTTGCTAATAACCTCATTATCCTGCCTCTATTTTTATAAAAGTCTTGCATTTTGTACAGCCCCTCAGAGTGCCTTTGTATTTACTCGATGAGATACTTCCTGATTCATGAATTGTTAAATAAAGCCAATTAGATCTTCAGTTGAATTTTGTTTTTTAACAAGACCTTGAGATACAAGAGCATTCTCAATTTAAGAAATAAAAAGAGTTCGGCTTATGAAGTATTAAGGCTGTGGTAGACAAACAGGAACCAGATTATAGTAAGGAAGGCTTTCTGAGCCATATTAAAGAATTTGAACTTGTTCCTGTAAGGGGATGGAGGAACGTTTGAAAGGTTTAAGTAGGAGAGTGACATGGTTATATTGACATTTTATACTGAAAAATTTAACCTCTACACTGGCTGCAGTGTGGATATTAGATTACAGAGAGGATAAAGGAGGAGGCAGAGATACCAGTCAGAGCTAGCAATTGGAATTACCCAAGTACATGGTGAGAGAGGCCTGAACTAGGGTAGTCACAGTGGGGTGGAGAGAACTGGGTGAACCCTATAGATATTTAGGAAGTCCAATGAGTAAGGTGGTTGATCCCAGGAAGAGGAGGGAAAGTGAGAGACTGTCCAGAAGATAAGCAAAAAAAAAAAAAAAAAGATAACCAGACATTTTACTTCAGCAACTCTATGGCCAGTTGTGCCATTCAATGAAGGAGGGAACACCAGAGGAAGGCCAGTTTTATTGGGTATGAGTAAGGAGAAAAGATGAGTTATTTTTGATAGGTTGAGTTTGCTGTTCCGTTGGACAGTGAAGAGATAATTTAGGAACACCATGAGAAGCAGAAATATGTATTTGAAACCCATCAGCATGGGAGTGGATAATCACCCAGGGAGGTTGTATACAATGAAAATGAGCAAGGATCCTGAAGACACTAATGTTTGGGGATGAGCAGAAAGAAAAAGTCGATGGAGGAGACTGAGGAGTAGCCAGGGAAGTAGTAATAAATATAGACAAGTGTTAGGTGATAGAGACCAAGAGAACAAGTGTGTTTCGGCAAACAGGGACCAGCGATCAAAACACTCCATAAAAAGCATAATGATTAAAATACTGTGGTATTGGCTTAGGAATAAACAAAACGGAAGAGAGTCAAGAAACAGATTAATGTATCAATATATACATAGGTCTTAGCAATGATGAGGCTGACTCTTAAAAGCAAATAATTTGAAACAGCTCCCCATCCATTTAGGAGGGGAAACAAGATTAGTTCCCATTACACATTCTACATAAAGATACACTCCAAATCAATTAAACATATAAACATAGAAATAAACCTCAAAACTCCTAGAAGAAAATACTGGAGAATAATTCATAATTTAGGAGTGGGGTTGGCCTAGACATGACACAAAAACAAAGAAAATATAAAGAAAAATACTGCCAAATCTGACTTTAAAATAAATGTAAAGGTACTATACATAAAGAATGAATGACTAATTATGTACCAGGAAAAAAGTCTGCGTGTGTACATTCATTATTTACCCCGCAGGCAACCACCTCATAAGCACCTCATAAGCAACCCCTCCAGGAAACTAAACACACACATCACCTTCCATCTCCCAGGACCCTGGTCTCCTCCTGGGCAGATATCCCTGCTCCTCCTCCTCCTCTGCCAGCCTTCACTCCTGTCTGCGGTAAGCCAGATTGTATAAGAATGGATATCAGAATGGGCTATCCCACACCAACTCCTAAAAGAAGGGAACTGGAAAGAATGAAGCAAAACTGTGTGTGGGACAGCTGAAAGATCTGTGATGATGAGAGCACAAGTGTTATCAGGTGACTGCAGCAGACCTTGGTTATCAAAAGAGCCCAGTGGTGGTGGCGGTGGCGGTGATAAGGTTGGAGGAATATTCTTAGCTCTGGCTTCCAATCCTCATCTTTTTCAGCTGTCTCACTCAGCCCCTAAGTAGCAGTTTTCCTGGTGGGGTTGTCCCTGGCTGTCTGCAACATAACCTTCCTTTAGCTGAACAGGATACAGAAGTCACAGGTGCTTTCAACCAGTGAAGGCCCCATAATTGGTTGGGTCTGCTAAACCCTTTTGCAGATTTTGGTCCTTCTGCTTTCACCGGTTCGGGGAGTTATGCCATGTGGACAGCATCTACCTGATCAGTAACCTGCCTTCCTCCTTGTGGTCCTTGGGGGGAAGCCATGGACTCCAGCAGGTCTGAACCTCTGCAAGGATCACCAGAGGTAAGCCACTGGTGCTAGTTTTCCAAGGAAAACTGAGGTTTGCAGGGAAGGGTTGTTTTATTTCTGGGCTGCGTTTGAGGATCTCGCTGTTTGTGAAGAGAGGGGAAGTGGACGGTACAATGGGTGAGTGGTGAGTCACGAGACAGCCACGGGACTGGGAACTGAACTCTGGCGTCCTGACTCGCAGCTCAGCAACACCAACTGCTTCTCCATTCTGCCTTTCTAGTGTGTTGTACACTGGTTTATGTCACTGAATGTGTTTACTCCTTGCTGACTGCAAGAGCCCTAAAGAGCAAGAGAGATGACAGCTTGGCAAGAAAGTCAAAAGTCAGCAATCCCCTGGGCCCTTGGCCAAGTTTCTATTCCGGGCAACATCCCCCGCCCTCGCAGCGGTTGACGTAACCCGAGCCCCAGCCCCGCCCAAGTAGGGGCCAGGCTCTTCCTACACCCCTGGCAGTTTTAAAAACCAAACTCGGTTCTCCCGGATTGGTTCTACTTCAAAACAAAGGGGAGGGGTAATACTCGCTACGGGCACTCGCTGCAGGGCAGGGCTGGTTTATGGATTCCAGCCTCGTGTCGGGGCCACCGCGGTGTCTCGGGCTGCTAAAACCAGCCCCCGGAGGGTGCCAGCCCGGTAATAAAGCAGTGACTACTGTGTAAAGGTGGCATAATCATCGTAACAATAAAAGCCATAATTAGGCTAACCACCATCCGCCTCCGCCCTGGCATTGGTCCTGACTCACCCAGAAGGCACGCTGCCGTCGAGGGAGAAACTGAGGCATGGGCGGAGCCAGTAGGCTGGAGGGACAAGCCGCCCTGAATTCTTCAGCTCTCCAGGTCCAAAACATCTTGTCTGGGATCGCGTTAAGGGGCCAAATCCAGAAGCGCCTACAAGGCTAGATTCTATGTAAGCTCCCCGGACTCCAGTGACTGCCCCAGCTCCAGGCCCCTGGGAAAGACCCGCTCAGCTCTCGGAAACTGGAACCAGACTACAGCTCCCTTAGGCCTTTGCGCGCAAAGCCGCGCTCCTTGTCTACGCCCCTAAGCCGCCCTCGGCCCTTTGCGCCGCGATGCCTCCTGGGAGTTGTAGGGCTGCGGCGAGCTCTTTCCGGGGAGCTCCTAGGCTTGAGGACTCTATATCCCATGGTGCTCCGCGGCTGTTTCTGACGCGACCCGAAGGCCAGGGGATGCGGGGGCGTGGCCTGCGCAGGGCCCCACCCCGCTCTCCTCTGGCTGGCCCGACTCGGCCGTGGCAGTAGGCGCGGGGGCAGCGGCGGCGTCCGCGGCGGCGGTGGCGGGGGGGAGGGGCCGGGCGGGGGGCTGGCGGCAGCGGCGGATGGACTCGCGGGTATCCGAGCTGTTCGGCGGCTGCTGCCGGCCCGGAGGGGGCCCGGCCGTGGGCGGAACCCTCAAGGCTAGGGGCGCCGGCGGCAGCAGCAGCTGCGGTGGCCCGAAGGGGAAGAAAAAGAACGGAAGGAACAGAGGGAGCAAAGCCAACAACCCCCCGTACCTGCCCCCCGAGGTGAGCACCTGAGAAGTGGCGGGGTCAGAGGTAACCACTCTTTCCGGTCCCGGGACTCCAGGAAGGCGGGACAGAGAGTAGTACCCCCTTCCGGTGTCAAAGACCCCCGAGAAGAGGAGAACAGTTTTTTCCGGCCCAAGGACCCCAGGGAGGAGGGACAGAAAGACTGGGCCTCCTTTCCTGTGTCAGGACGCTGGGGAGGAAGAGTTGGGACGGGGGCGGGAATCTCCCCACTCTGATCTAAGTAACTCCAGGTGAAGTGGGGAAAGGCGGTCCCACCCGCATCCCTTGGGAAGAGCAGAGTAGAATGCCCCAGCCCTTTTCCTGTGCAACTGAAGGAAGGCGGACTGCATCCCGGGATATGAGGAGTTAGAGTTTTCTAAACTTGTTCCAGGGAGGAGAGGAGTACCGGGAAAAGAGCAATATGTTCCCTCCCTCTACACACAAACACAAGCGGAGGACACTGGCTAAGTCCTCCCGCCCTTTGCCTGTCCTACGAGGAAGTGTGGAGAGCCTCCACCTTCCTGCTCCAGCTGTTCCCTAAGGCAGACAATAGTTGCTGCTTTGTCCCTCTGTAGAAAAAGAGGACACAGGGGGAGAGCCTCATCCAGTGGTTGTCAAACTTGAGCACCTTAGAGAATCACCTGGATTGCTGCTCCACCCCTCGAATTTCTGATTCAGTAGCTCAAAGGTACCCCTGATAATCAGCATTTCTTACAAGTTCCCGGGTGATGCGACTGCTGCTGGTCCTGGGACCACACTTTGAGAAACTTTAGCCTAGACCATCATCCTTGTATCAGTATTCTGAAGCCACCCATTCTAATTTTTCATCTCCAGCAAAATGATAAAAAGGAAGGTCTCTGTTGATGGGGAAAGATCTCCTTTATACTCCCATGCAGTTATGGGTGAAGACCTATAAGAGCCTGAGAGTCAAAGAGCCTTGAAGGGATAGAATGATGACAGGAAGGGGAGAAGGAAAATTAAATAGCCATGGAGGAGGAGTGCAGAAATACAGGGCTGGCAGAACAGGCAAATCTCATACCCTTTTGCACCTGAGAGGGGAAGTCTTGGGCAATGGGATACTTCTGTGTTGGGTCACCTGATACAGGGAAGAGGAGGAGGTGGTGTGATGGATTCAAGATTTCACCTCAGCTGGGGCGTGAGGGTTAGGGGACAGAAGAGGAAAAGCCACAGTGGTCTGGTTTGTGGTGTCTGTCTCCTTCATTATCTTTTCTGAGTTTCTTCATCTCAACCCCAACTTTGGAGACTTGTCTCTCCTTCTCCTGGCTCCTCTCTCGTTGGGTTTGTAGTGACCAGTGCTGAGCTCACCCTCTGGCACTGCTCCAAAACCTCTTGCAACGTCTTACTTTTGGTGTCATCAGCTGAGAGGGGTGGCCAGGAAGGAAGTGGTGTCTCTCAGACCAGTGGCAAAGAACGGCCTCCGCAGCTTGGACATGGAGAAGACACAGACGTGGGGACAGCAATTTGAGGCCCTAGGAGGAAGGAAAGACGGTGATCTTGCATCTAAGATGAGCATGCTGCCAGTGATCCAAAAAAGAGGGACTCAGGGTTCCGTTCCTGGCGTAGATAGATGACTGACTGTGTTCTTGGAGGCCTTTCCTTCAGAGAGGTCACCCTGGAACTGAGTACAGGGCTGGTCTGCCATGACCTTTGACAGACACCTGCCTAAACAAGTGCAGCTCAAGCTTCCTGCTCTCTTAAGTTAGCTGCCTGAACCCCAGTGGGAATTGGGGAAGTAAAAGTTAGGTCTGGACAGTGTGTAGTAACAGCTCCCTGTTTCTTTTCAGGCTGAAGATGGAAACATCGAATATAAAGTGAGTCTTAGGCTGGGGAGGGACAGGTTGTCCTTGGTGTGGGATGATTTCTTTATGATCTCTAACTTTATGCCTTATAGTCTTTTAAAGATGTGGTTCAGAGTAAGGGCTCTGTACCTTATTCTTTTGAAAGAGGACTCGCTGTCCGAGGAGGTCAGGGATGAGGGTGGTTAAGAGGAAAGGGAAGGCCCTGGTCCTTGCAGCAGGACAGATGGGGAACCAGTGGGTTCAGCAGGAGCATCTCTGACTTTTCCTTCTCATGGTACTTTACCTGCCCTAAGCTGAAGCTGGTGAATCCATCCCAGTATCGTTTTGAGCACCTGGTGACACAGATGAAGTGGCGGCTCCAGGAGGGCCGTGGTGAGGCCGTCTACCAGATTGGGGTAGAGGACAATGGGCTGCTGGTGGGGCTGGCTGAGGAGGAGATGCGGGCTTCTCTCAAGACCCTGCACCGGATGGCAGAGAAGTATGCTTCCCTTTGGTCCTCCTTTCCCTAAATCCCCAGGACCCGCCTTCTCTGGACAAAGGGCTGAAGTGGGGAGAGTTAGTTTTCTGGCATCCTCTGCCCTAGATCCAGGCTTTTTTGCCCCTTGACTTAAGGTTCATTTGTGTCAAGGGAGCTGTGGATGCAGGATAGATTGGAGGCAGGTAGGAAGTGGTGTTTGGAACTCTGGGGAGGTATGAGAAGGCCATTGGTCCAGGGGGATGGGGAGTACGGGTGAGAAGTGGCAGCTGTGGCCTTGCTGTGACAGAGTCGGGGCAGACATCACTGTTCTCCGGGAGCGAGAAGTGGACTATGATAGCGACACACCCCGGAAGATCACCGAGGTGCTCGTACGAAAGGTTCCTGACAACCAGCAGGTGGGTCCCCACCCCTCCCTGTTTCTCACACCCCTGCTCCCTGGGAAAGTCCTCTGGTGGCAGACTCTTCCCTGGCCTGGGACTCTGAGATTTGGTCCCCAGAGACTGCTTATGCCTTTTTTGTTTGTTTTCTTTGGTTGGACTGGGTCCTAGGTGGTGTGCCCCGGCTTTCTCTAGTTGGTGAGCGGGGGCCGCTCTTCACTGTGGCGCATGGGCTTCTCATTCTGGTGGCTTCTCTTGTTACGGAGCACCAGCTCCAGGGGCACAGGCTGCAGTACTTGTGGCTCCTGGACTTGGTTGCTCCGCTGCATGTGCAGTCTTTCTGGACCTGGGATCAAACCCATGTCGCCTGCATTGGCAGGCAGCTTCTTATCCACCGCACTGCCAGTGAAGCCCCTGCCGCTGCTTTTGACCTTTCAGTGGACAGAGTTGAGGGGTTGGAACCTGACCTCTGACAATTCATCCGCAGTTCCTGGACCTACGTGTGGCCGTCCTGGGGAATGTGGACTCAGGAAAGTCAACTCTACTTGGAGTCCTGACCCAGGGAGAGCTGGACAATGGGCGGGGCCGAGCTCGGCTCAATCTTTTCCGCCACCTGCATGAGATTCAGTCCGGCCGAACCTCCAGCATCAGCTTCGAGATCCTGGGCTTTAACAGCAAGGGAGAGGTGCATGCAATCAACGGGACCCAGTGGGACCAGACTCTGAGGATGGGATGGTAGTGGTGAAGGACAGAGTGTGAGGGCAGAGTGTGGAGACTTTGTGGAGTAGTGTAGATGAAGGCCCCTGGGCACTGAACCTGCTGTGACCTCCTTAGAAAACAAACAGGGAATCAACTGAACTAAATCCTCAGTGGGGCTCAGGGTTAAGAGGCAGGGCTACCCAGGGACTGGTTTAGGTCCTGGCCACTCGTGAAGGGTTGGGGAGGCTGGCCAGGGTCACTGAGAGCCCGGGCTCTGGGCCAGGTGGTGAATTACAGTGACTCACGGACGGCAGAAGAGATCTGTGAGAGCAGCTCCAAGATGATCACCTTCATCGACCTGGCAGGCCACCACAAGTACCTGCACACCACCATCTTCGGCCTCACCTCCTACTGCCCCGACTGCGCCCTGCTCCTCGTCAGTGCAAACACCGGGATTGGTAAGAGGCATCGGCACGGGGGCAGCGCTCACTCTCCTCCCCCAGACCCCCACACATCTGGGAGCCAGACCACCTCTCCTCTTGCGCTCTCCCCCCGCATCCCGCATCCTGACTCTCCCACCCACCTTCTCTGAGCAGCTGGCACCACACGGGAACATCTGGGGCTGGCACTGGCCCTGAAAGTGCCCTTCTTCATCGTGGTCAGCAAGGTGGACCTGTGTGCCAAGACCACCGTGGAGAGGACAGTACGCCAGCTAGAGCGGGTCCTCAAGCAGCCTGGCTGCCACAAGGTTCCCATGCTGGTCACCTCCGAGGACGACGCCGTCACTGCCGCGCAGCAGTTTGCCCAGTCCCCCAAGTAAGGCTTTCTCACTCCATCATCCTCAGGGAAGGCTGCCACAGGGCCCCGGAGCATGGGGTACCCATCCCCTTCCTGACAGACCAGACCAGTTCGGCTCAGTTCTGTGGTTTTTCAGGTTGGGATTGTGGGAGGGAGTCTTTGCTGAAGGCTTGACCCTTCCCCCAGTCAGCTTTGCTGACCCCTGGGAACCTGGAGGCAAAGTGCTGTGCCAGGCGTTTGCCATCTCTCTGGGCTCTGAGATGGGTCTCAAATGCCAGGCTTATAGAGAGAGGCCCCAAGCTCCTGAGCTGGTTAGCAAATAGGAGAGGGGAGCCCCTGTCCACCCCGAGAGAGGCTTGCCTTTCCATGTAGGGGCTCTAGCCTCTGCCTCCTATTGGAACTTTGCTCATCTGCCCATTCCCTGCCTCCCTCTACAGCATCACCCCTATCTTCACACTGTCCAGTGTGTCTGGAGAGAGCCTGGACCTGCTCAAAGTCTTTCTGAATATTTTGCCACCACTCACCAATAGCAAAGAGCAGGAGGAGCTCATGCAGCAGCTGACGGAGTTCCAGGTAATTGGCCATCTGGACAGGCGGTCAGCCAGGGAACTAGGAGGGACTAATCCCGAGCCCGGAGTCTGTTTTGAGGTTTTGGAGCTGCCAGCCCTTGATAGAATCTTCTTTGGCTTCAGGTGGATGAAATCTACACAGTACCAGAGGTGGGCACAGTTGTTGGAGGGACGCTTTCCAGGTGAATTGCCTCTCTTGCTTGTTATCTACCCCATTCAGCCTTCACACACCCAAGGACCTGAAAACATCATAGCTCCAGGCAACCGTGGCGGTAAACAGATGTGCTTGTTTGTAGATGAGGCTTTTGCCATCAGAGGAGCTGGAGAAAGCTCATAAATTGGCTTATAAGGGAAGAAACTTGCCACTTCTTAGGACCTTTCAGCCCCTGCAGGGGGAAGTGTGGGTCTTGACCCCACAAAGACACCTAGAGTGCATTCAGCTGACTTCGTTGCCACCAGAGAAATGAGGTCCCCTGAGACTCTGCCCAAGGGCTGATTGCCCTTTCAGGAATCAGGTGTTCAGTGTTAAGCCAGCAGGTCCCTGTCTGCCAGGCTCTGCTGGTGTGAGCCTTCAGTCTGGACTGGGGCAAGACAGTCATCTCCCTTAGCTTCGAGTCACAATTTGGGGTCTCTCCCCCTAACCCGAGGGACTCAGAAGGAAATGACCTAGTAGAAGTAGGTGGGGGGCTTAGACTGACGCTGTGCCTCCTGCCCTCTGGACTGCAGTGGGATTTGCCGTGAGGGGGACCAGCTGGTGGTGGGCCCCACGGACGACGGCTGCTTCCTGGAGCTCAGAGTTTGCAGCATCCAACGCAACCGCTCTGCCTGTCGTGTGCTGCGAGCTGGTCAGGCCGCTACGCTGGCCCTCGGGGACTTTGACAGAGCTCTCCTCCGCAAGGTGAGGTGGAAGGGTGGGTTGGAGAGAAAACACAAAGAGAAGTGCCTGGGAGGCTGGCTACTTGAAGGAGAAGCACCAAAGGTGCTTCAGGGGAACTCAGAGGGAACGTGGTCTCTAACCCAAGAAGGCTGTCTGGGTGTGGACGTACACTGTCTGGGTATGGAGAAGGCTTAGGGGACTCACAAAGCACAGATCACTAAATGTGAATCATTGTGTCACAACCCTAGTGTCCAGGACTCTGAAAATACCTAGCATTAGAAGGGTTAGAGGACACGGAGGTGGCTGAGGGAGGGCTCCTTAGAAGGGTTTTCAGTCTTCTGAGGGCTTTGTGGTTGAAGTCCTAGAGGAAGAGGAAGCTGTAAAGGGTGGTGAGAGCAGCCCGGGAGGAGAGACTAATGTGAGGTCTGCCCTTCCTGAGTCCGAGGGCTCTGCCTCCCCAGGGCATGGTGATGGTGAGCCCAGAGATGAACCCCACCATCTGCTCAGTGTTCGAGGCAGAGATAGTCCTGCTCTTCCATGCCACCACCTTCCGGCGAGGCTTCCAGGTGACAGTACACGTGGGCAATGTACGCCAGACAGCAGTGGTGGAGAAGATCCATGCCAAGGTGAGGGGACCCAGCCATGCCCCCATTTTCCCAGGGAACAGTCAGAATTTTCCTGCGTCCAGAAAGGAGGGAACCCTGTCCCCAGAATCAGAGACCTCCCTTATCCCTCAAAGAGCACAAAGCCCCACTCGGGGTGGGTAGATGCTTGCTCAACCCTCGAGGGTGGAGGGCCAAGGCTAGCAGAGACAAGAGGCATGGTCCAGGGCCAGTGACCATGTATCTGCTGCAGGACAAGCTGCGGACAGGGGAGAAGGCAGTGGTACGTTTCCGCTTCCTGAAACACCCAGAGTACCTGAAGGTGGGCGCCAAGCTGCTGTTCCGGGAGGGTGTCACCAAAGGCATCGGCCATGTCACCGATGTGCAAGCCATTGCAGCAGGAGAGGCCCAGGCCAACATGGGCTTCTGAACTCCAAGTGGGCACAGCTCTTCTGCTGTCCCTACAATACTAAAGGTGACTTCCGGCCATGCTGCCCCCACGTTGGCGGCTCTGTGTGTTAGTAGGCTAGAGAGAGGGGGCGCTCTCCACTGCCTGCTCCCTGCCACTTTTCTGGAGACATGCCAATCTAGGTATGACCAGGGAGGGGCAGTCAGTCGTGAGGGAGAAGACAGTAGAATTCAGGGCAGTGCTCAGCAGCCTAGTGTTCACCTGGTTGGCTCATCAAGCCTGGCAACCCTGCGGCCTGTCACCGGAGGGAGCTGACCACCGCCACACCGGCCCCACTGTCAGGACTGGGCATGATCCACCGGTGTGGTCCCTGCATGTCAGGAATTGTCGCAACTGCGGGGGGGTGGTCCTCGAAAGCTCTCCTTTTCCTATACCTCTTCTCAAGGCCATGTAAGTTGCCCACCTCTACTTGACTGTGGACAAAAGACCTCTGCGCCGGGCCATCCGGTGGCCCAGGGTCTGAAGAAAAGGCACAGGGACAGTGAAGGCCGAGCTCCCGCCCTGTGCCGAGACACAAGTCAGCTCCTTAGCTTTCTCCCCCTTCCCTTCTTCACTCAAGGGCCACGTCCCCGGTTTATCCTCTCAGAGGCCCCACAGGTGCTATTTGTTGTGCTGGCCCAGGTGTGGGGCCGCCAAGCTAAGACTTGGCCAACCGAAGGTCAGCTGCATGTCAATAAGTCTTGTCCCCACCTCCGCAGTGATCTGTTGATTTTAATGCTGCATCAGCCAGGATGTTTTACTTTCCCCGACCACAGCTCCCCATCCCACACCCTCACCTCCCCTCTGGCCCCGTGTAAGTCCTCTCTCGTTTTAGTAGTTTGCAGTGAGCATCCCTTTCCCTCTGTTGCAGGGAACCTGGAGGAAAGGGAAAGATGTTGCCATATTTCCTACTCTTCAGGGCATGGATTCCCTCTTTTCCCTTTGTTAGTGTCCTGGGTTCCCATGGACTCAGGGATTTGGTTGAGGTTTCTCTGCATATATATATACACACATATATATTTAAATACACATATATATATTGTACAGAATAAAAATGTTTTATTGAACACACCGTGCATATGTTTAAGCCCCAGGGTCATCTTCCAGAGCTGAATTCCTCTCGAGGATCAGAGAAAAGCAAAACCCTTACGCTGCTAAGCCCTGATGGGGGGACAGAACCCATCTGACCCCCGTTCACCCTGCGTCCTCTCCTCTCCCCCACTTGCGGTCAGTGTTCCAGTGCTGTGACTCACGTATTCTGGCTTGGTTTGCATAGTTCTTTGAGCAGAATAGAAAGTGAAACTGTCACCTTTCCAGCTAAGACAGGTACCCACCCTGTACTTGAGTTGGTCACAGGGTTACCTAAGGAGGCTACCTAAGGAGGCTGATGACTGCCCTGTCAGAGATTTGGAGATAAGTGTGCCAGCTATGTAGTGATGGGTAGAACTTGAGACATGGCAGTCTGATCCTCACTCTTTTCCTAGCAATGCAAAGTGAAGTGAGGTTCGTAATACAGTCTAAACTGACTTTTTGGAGCTGAAGGCTACCCACTGAAACCTGTCTTCTTCCTGTTTGTGTTCAGAGTACCTGACTACCACATTCTGTGTGGAGAAATATGGCTCAAGGTTAAAGTCCAATGCAAAAAACAGGGACTACATTTGCAGTACTGATCCTTGCAAAAGAAATTTAATAATAAATGTGGCCTATGCTCCCAGGGGTATTCTGCCTTCAGAGCATTAAAGTGAGCCTCCCTATCATTCAGGCTTAGCTGCCCTTTTTGGCCACACCGCACAGCGTGAAGCATCTGTTCCCTGACACCAGGGGTCAAATCTGCACCCCCTGCAGGGGAAGCACAGTCCCTTGGCTGCTTTTTAAATATTGCTGGTTTAACTGGCTACTAAGAAGCCTGTGGTTGAAGAACTTCCTACTGGTGTTGGGAACTAAGAACCCTTTACTTCCTTCTGTACAGCTGCTCATAAGCCGCTATGAGGGAAGGCTGCAGTCAGCGTGAAGGTTCTATAGCTCTTTCCCAACACTGGCCTTTGCACATCTGTCTGCTGTCCCCTCCATGGGCTCCTCACCAATATGCGGGGGCAGGGCTGGCATCCCCAAGAAACCAAGGTGTGCTTCCGGTGTGGCCTTGTTGGTTCTTCGCTAGTGCTCCCTCTCCCCTCCCCCCAGGACCGCTCCTGACCTCTAGAAGGCCATTGGAACCAAAGTTTCTACCACAGTGCTTTTCTGTATGACTTCCTCCTGTCTACTGAAGTGTTAACAATTTGTTCAACTTGATCTGTACAGCACCCAAAGGAAATTTCTTTTCAAATTTCTCCCTAGATTAAGAAAGGAAGTTTTAGAAAATGATACTGAAACATCTCCACAAACTAGTGAGGCACTCTGCATTGATACAGCGCTGAGGATGAAAAAGTGTATAAGTAGTCTGTACATTTTGTGTTAGTTCCCCTAACCCTAAAATTTTCATTCTAGATATCCATCCAATGAATATTAAGCACCTGTTGTGTGCAAAGCACTGTGAAGAATTTTTTTTTTCCATTTTAAATATTTATTTGGTTGCACTGGGTCTTCATTGCAGCATGTGGGATCTTTAGTTGCAGCATGTGGGATCTAGTTGCCTGACCAGGGACTGAACCCTGGGCCCCCTGCACTGGGAGCACGGGAGTCTTAGCCACTGGACCACCAGGGAAGTCTCTGTGAAGAAGTCTTGCCTTTAAGAAATCTACAGATCTAGTAAGGAAGAGCCATGGACATGGTAAGTAATGTCTTTTATTAGATACTTAACTGCCACAAAAGTGGAAAGTATTTTTGGAGGAAGAACTAATTTGCTAGACACAGTGGTTTTCAAATGTTCCCCCTTCAAACTATAAGTACCCAATTTATAAATAAGCTAAAATAAGCCTAAAAGTACTGGTTTGAGTACATGTACCTTATGCCCCCATCACTCAGTTCACCTTCAGCTGGCTTCTCCGTGTAATCAACATGTCTCACATCAGAAAAGCCACAGCTGACTTTCTATACATAGGCAGAGTAAGTATACAGTAATATAAACAGACAAGTGCAAAAAGCTACAATAATTCATTTAAAACCCTAGGCTAATCACACTTGAATAGGAAAGAGCTGAACAGGGCGGTGACCCTGAAGGCCCAAGCACTTCCCTCTTAAATGTGTATTTAGGGTCTAAGGAAATGACATTGCCCAGAGGATAGTTATTATCTTCTAGATCAAATTCATTTCTCAAGTTCATTAATACACAGATTCAGCAGGGGTGGGGATAAGGCTGAGATTATGTTTAACAGGTTCCCTTGTGCTGCTGCTGCTCCTCCTCAAAGTCACACTGAGAGTAACAAGGTCCTGGACAAGGTCTTGAGGACATATTCCAAGAGGCAAAGCCAGGTTTGGAACCAGATCTCTTAGGCTCAGAGGCTCAGGCATTCTAAACTGACACTGCTTCCTTAAAGACTAACAATTAAAAACTCAAAACAGTTATGATCTGAAAGATGAGTTTTTACATCCTTATCAGCAATAGGATTTGAATCCATGCCTATAAAGAGATGGGAGCCATAACTCAAGATCTGGATTATTTTTCTTATTAAAAATTTCATGAAGTTATAAGTCTCCTTGAGAAGTGAACATACTCCCACCTCGCAGGTTACAGATAAAATATTAACACCCTGCAGCAAGCCTGAGGGCAGCACTAGTGTGTTAATGGCTTAAAAAATGATTCCAGGGTCTGCATGCCCTCAGGCCTGGACCGTTTATTATTGGAGGCCAGAGGGCTTTTGGGATTTCTTTTGCTTTGAGGAGAACTGGCAGGAACAACCTGCGGGTTTGAGGAGTGGGGCTGCAAAAAGGAGTTCTGTAACTCCAATGCAAAGTGATAGTCCGAGTGTTCCGGCATGTCCCACACAGGTACCAGAGAACCACACTTTTCGCAGGGCACTTGGTCCTCAGCAGCCAGAAGACTGGAGGTCATAGTTGCCTTCTGAGCCACCTCCAGAGCAGATGTGGAAGTTAAAGAAGTGTGGCTACTGAGGCTGTTCTGGGCCAAATCCATCTCTGTGGGAGTTGTCTTGGGGGATCCTAGCTTCAACATCTTTTCACAGTTAGGGGCACAATCTGGATTCTCTGATGGAAAACAGTTTGGTAACTCTTTAGGACTAGACTGTGGCTTCTGTGGAGGGAAGAAAACTGAAGGATTAGTTAGTTGCTTCTGCTTTAGAAGCAGACTTTTCTGGTTAAAGAGCTCGGTTCCTGTAGTATGACCGCTTTGAAAAGGTAATGAGGGCTTGGATGGTGAATTGCTCATGGGGGCCTGTATAGTGGCAGTAGGAGAAGAAAGTGAAGCTTCTTTGACTTTCTGCTTTTCTGCGGCTTTCTGGAAAAATGATTCCAGAGAAGTGGTTGCTTTCTTAGGGGTTGTCACCGCTGGGCCACTTCCCTGGGTCTTCGCTTCTGAACTGGTGATTGGCACTTTTGGCAGAGAACTTGGGTCACTGCTCAAGAAGATGGTGATGTCTGGACCAGGTGAAGGGGTAGAGGAACAGAATTTGGCAGCACAGAGGAAAAGCATTATAAGGGGAGGGGACCTGTATAGAAAGTGAAAGAATAGATTAGCAGCAGGTCACAGTAAGTTTCTAAATGACTGGGACCCTGGTTCTGCCACAAAAGGGGGTATGCTGGGTTCAGCGGACCTGGAATGGGTGGAGAATCTGCCATTCTAACAAGTTCTCAGGTGATGCTGAGGCTGCGGTCTAGGACCACACCCTGAGAACCACTGGCTTTGGTGAATACCCAGCAAGTAGGATGTGTAAGTTGACTCCCCTGACAAGTGGGTTTACTGTTTTCATGATACTGCTTCACAGCTGCTGAAATTCAGGGTTGAGGCAAGACACTATCTAGAGCTACCAAAAAGTTTTAAAATATTCAGACTGGAAAGACTTCAAGAAAAATGCTCTATACAGTCTTCTGTTTTTAAACAGCACCTGAACTCTGATAGATTTACAACTCTGGAATTTATCTAGAAGATGAAATTTCACAACTGCTTTTGATTACCTCGCCTAGTCTCAGAAATACTTCAAGAAATTTCTGTCATAAAGTTCCTCATTATGTCTCATTACCCAAATAAATTTTCACAGAAGTTGAATTTCAGAAGATGAAAATGTGCTTTTATTCACAGGTTTAGTCCCTCAATGAGGTAAAGGGTCAATGCTATTTTAAGATTATTATGACAGTATCTCACTATTCTCTTTCATGCTTTGGGAGAGTCTTATAATCAGATACTGTTATGCTTCCCTGCCAATATATTTTATACTGTTGGTGAAATTTATTATAATCTGTCAGTTTATAAGGTTTAATGTGAACATAGTATCACAATTATCATTTGGTTCAGTAAAAGCACTCAATATTTGAAAATAAATAGTCTTCATTCTTTACTTAGAATAATTTACTTCTCATTAGAGTCTTTGTAAATAACAAGTATACCAAGAAGTAAGTATTCTTCAAGTAAGTAAGTCTTCTAAGTATTACGAAGACTCTAACTTTAGAGAGTGATATATTCAGATAAGCAATAACTTAAGATGGCTAACTTTCTTTTTATAATCTCGAATGTAGATCTATAATAAACAACCAGTTTATCTCTCACATATTATTAATATATTTACCTTGTGAATTTGGAATACTTTTACAATTTAAGAGGCTATGTTAAATAATGATAGGATTCCAATACTGAAAATCATTGCTATCTGAACAGTAAATGAACACACTCCCAAACAAAGCTGACTATTTTTAATGGCCAGCAGAAGTGAAATTTATTATTATGACATTTGGTATTACACCAGTGGAGCTTGTAACTGAGTTGGGATGTGAGATAGAGATTACTGGTAAATACAGGTCATTTTCATTATCAAGGAGAATGATTTTTGTTTTTTTTTTAAGGAGAATGATTTTAAAAGACAAAAATCAGACAGTTGAGAGAGAAGTTCTCTAAAACTTGGAGTTCTACACTCCCAGGTACAACTGGTTGTTCCCCTGACTATAACATAATTTTAGTATCAGAAAGGGTAGTATTGGTTCAGTCTGCCTCTCACCCCTGGGCACTGGAAGGCACCAAATGTAGACAAAGAGGCTGCACCATGTTTCTGGTATTTCTACTGTGTTCTCTCCCTTAACGCATGACCACCCCTCTCTGTAACAGGTCCTGCTACAAAGAACCTACCCCAACTGGAAAGCTTATATACTCACTAATTTTAAATAAAGACAGGGTATGAGTTTCAAACGAAGATGAGCTAGAAGGAAACTCACCATTCAGTCTGGGTTCCTGAAGTGTTACAGTTCCTGATGGCAGCAAATGCATCATGGCTCATCTTGTGAGCATCGTAGTGGGTGAGGGCACAGCAGCGTCGCAAGCTGCTGAAACGCCTGTCTCCTTGTATGCGCATGCTCACGACCAGCTGAGTGGCCACCCTGTAGTTCTGTGGGTGTAAGAGGATTGAGACAGAACTAAAGTTACCTTGAACAGCTGGATTCTAATACTGAACTGTGTGAGAGAAAAGAATCAGGGTGGCAGAATGGTTTGGAAATAGGGTTTAATTTTTAAAATATTTGTGCTGTTTCTAAGTAACTGGAGAAGACATAATTTCGGTGATAGAGTATTAGAGTATCTAGGATATTTTGACAGAATAAATGAAAATGGTTTCTCCTAACTGTTCTTTTGTGGTACCCATGCAGGAAGATTATACAAAGGTCTATAGTACTATATTCTGTGACTGAAGGAAGAGTTCACATAAGTCATTGAAAGGGGGTCAGGATTGAGTAGTGGATCTCTTCTTTAACCTCTCTGATGCTCTCATACTCAAGAAGAGAAGTTTCTACTAGCCCCTCCTTACAGCCCATCTATAGAAGATACACAGGTAGTGAGTTTGCCTCTAGAAAGCAAGATCACTGACTCACTTTTCAGTGAAATCTAAGTATATGAATCCTGTTGATGCAAAGCCAACTAAGAAAGTAAGGCCAAGAGGCAATAAGGTGACAAGTATACACAGGGACTCCTCAAAATCAAAAGTAGCAACTAATTTTTAGGTAAAAATACATTTTGTATTTTTGTGGATTTTGTAAATACAGCTTATTCAGGTTTGTATATATCTCAAGAGAATACAAATCACAACTACAAAGAAGTCCTTGTTGACTAAAATCAGTTAACTATAACTGTATCAGGCACTATCTAGAGATAAAGGAGAGAACAAAATAAAGTCCAGGCCCTGGAGGATCTTATCTTGTAGTAGGAGCTACATATAATAAACAAGTAGGCTTGTAATAGAAATGACTACAAAGTGCAATCGAAGAAAGCAGAGTAAGGCAGAGAGTGACAGAGGCTGCTGGATATGATAGAGGAACTGGTGAGGAAGTGAAGGTGAAATTTACTTGGTGTGTTAAATAAACGGGGAAGAGGCCAGCAGAGTGAAGGCTGTTAGTGGAATAAGTGAGGGGGAGATGACAGGACATGAGGTCAGACTATCAGAGGATAAAGAGATGAAAACGGAGCGACACCTAGTGGGCAACATCAAACAGGCCCATAGCACAACCTCTTGATGTTACCTACCGAAGAACAGAGACCAAATTGCCAACCTTTGTTAGATTACAGAGAAAGGAATTCCAGAAAAAACATCTCCTTCACTGACTACGCTAAAGCTTAGACTGCATAGATCACAACAAACTGTGGAAAATTCTTCCAGAGATGGGAATACCAGACCACTTTACCTGCCTCCTGTGAAATCTGTATGCAGGTCAAGAGGCAACAATTAGAACAAGACATGGAACAACAGACTGGTTCAAAATTGGGAAAGGAGTATATCAAGGCTATATATTGTCACCCTGCTTATTTAACTTCTATGCAAAGTACATCACGCGAAATGCCAGGCTGGATGAAGCACAAGCTGGAATCAAGATTGCCGGGAGAAATATCAACAACATATGCAGATGATACCACTCTAATGGCAGAAAGTGAAGAGGCACTAAAGAGCCTCTTGATGGGGGTGAAAGAGGAGAGTGAAAAAGCTGGCTTAAAACTCAACATTCAAAAAACTAAAATCATGGCATCTGGTTCCATCACTTCATGGCAAATAGATGGGGAAAAAGTGGAAGCAGTGATAGATTTTATTTTCTTGGGCTCCAAAATCACTGCAGATGGTGACTGCTGCCATGAAATTCAAAGATGCTTGCTTCTTGGAAGGAAAACTATGACAAACCTAAATAGCATATTAAAAAGCAGAGACATGACTTTGCCAACAAAGATGTGTATAGTCAAGGCTATGGTTTTTCCAGTAGTCATGTAGGGATATGAGAGTTGGATCATAAAGAAGGCGAAGCACTGAAGAATTGATACTTTTGAATTGTGGTGCTGGAGAAGACTCTTGAGAGTCTCTTGGACAGCAGGAGATCAAACCAGTTAATCCTAAAGGAAATCAATCCCGAACATTCATTGGAAATACTGATGCTAAAGCTGAAGCTCCAATACTTCGGCCACCTGACACAAAGAGCTGACTCACTGGAAAAGACCCTGATGCTGGGAAAGCTTGAAGGCAAAAGGAGAGGAGGGTGGCAGAGGATGAGATGGTTAGATTCATCTCCATTGAGTCAGTGATGCTAACTCTGGGAGGTAGTGGAGGACAGAAGAGTCTGACATGCTACAGTCCATGTGTTGCAAAGTCGGACACGACTTAGTGACTAAACAAAAACAACCAAAAACCAAACATTTACCACCACTTCCACTAAAGGGGGGCAGACAGTTAATTACAGATGATTCCTGATAGTATATACTTAGTTGATGTTTCAACAGAAGAGGACATATCAAGCAATAACATCAGGAAAATGAAAAGAAAATCCACAGAATGGGAGAAAATATTTGTACATTATATATTTGACACTGGATTTTTATCCAGAACATATAAAGAAGTTTTAAAACTCAATATAAAGAGACAACTCATTTCAAAAATGGGCAAAGGATCTCAACAGGTATTTCTCCAAATAAAATCAGAAAACAGTCAATACGCACCTGAAAACCATTTTATACCTAGCAACTAAACAAAGATATAGAGAAATTAGAAGCCTCTTACATTGCTGGGAGTATAAAACAATGCAACGAGAGCCTGATGTGCTAACAAACAGTTACCATGTGACTCAGTATTCTACTCCCAGATATGTATACAAAGGAAGTGAAAACATGTCTACATAGAAATCTGTACATGAATGTTCACAGCAACATTACTTACAATAGCCAAAAAGTGGAAACAACCCAAATATCCATTTACTGATGAACTGATAAATAAAATGTGATATATCCATTCAGTAGAATATTATTGTCATAAAAGGAATAAAGGACTGATAGATGCTACAATACACGTAAACCTTGAAAACATGTTAAAGATTTCAAGCCAGTCACAAAAGGCCACATATAAGATTACTGTACAGATATGAAATTTCCAGAATACTAAATCTATACAGACAGAAAGCAGGCTAGAATTGCCTAGGGCTGGCGGAATAACTATTAGTGGGTACAGGATTTCTTTCTGAGTTATGGAAATGTCCTTAAATTGATTACAGAATAGTTGAACTCTGAAATATACAAAAACTACTGAACTTTATACTGTAAATGGGTGAATTTGATGGTGTGTAAATATATGTGTATATATATATATATCTCAATAGGTTTTTTTTTAAAGAGAGAAGATAAACTAATCATATGTTTAATCTTTGCCTTAAGACTGTCTCTAAAACTGAATACTTTGTCACATGGACTGTGTTAAAACAATAATTTACAGTCCAATCCCTAAATGTCCTGCTTAACAGTTCTGTACTCTAATGAAGATCTACTGCATATTCAGAGTTGGAGTAGGATTTAGATAATATACAAAAATGTAAAAGCAAATGGTAATGAAGGAGACAGGAGTAGTCAGTAGTTCACAGATCTAGGTTTTTGAAAATCATATTGAGTTTTACAGCAGTTTTATGGGAAAAGATAAAAGATATCTTAACACTTTCTAGCTGCTATCTTTTTGTATCTTCTCTCTACTCCATGCTGGTATTTATGTCCCAAAGCTCACCCAAGCAATAAAGAAAATCTTACAGCACTGCGGTCCTTGGTTAGTCTCTCCTCTAGTTCCTGGGCTAACTGCAAAAGCCACCACTGTACCTAAAAAAAGTATTGAGATTTTAATCTTTCATTTAAAGACTAGGTTTATTACAGAACTCTCAGATGGCACTAGTGGTAAAGAACCTGCCTGCCAGTGCAGGAAACATAAGAGACATGGGTTTGATCCCTGAGTTGGGAAGATACTGGAGGCATGGCAACCCTCTCCAGTATTATTGACTGGAGAATCCCTTGGACAGAGGAGCCTGGCCAGCCACAGTCCATAGGGTCGCAAAGAGTCAGACATGACTGAAGCGACTTAGCACACACAAATGATCATTTTGTTCAGTTCTCCCTAAAATGGAAGTGTGCAACAAAGTCTCCCCCATAAGAATCACCAGATGATAGAAATCTTCAGAACTCTGACCTGCCCTAATCTAGGAGTTTTTACTTTCTTTTCTTGCTGGCATGCTATTAGGTGAACTTCAGGCATGTTCCAGCTCTGAGGAAAAAAGACACAAACTTGAGGCACGATATCCTGGCTTCCTAAGTTTTCATCCATTGGAGTAATTTCATCCAATGGAGTAATTCCATTTCAAACTTCAGTCAGTTCCATTCTATTTCTTTTTAGATGAAGAAAGGGAAAAAAATAATAAAAATCCCAAGTGAAACTCATCAATTTTCAACACAAAACCCCTTCTGTTTCCTACATATTTTACAACCTAAAGGTTCCACTTAAGTTTGCACAGCTACCAAAACCTACCCACCAATTCCCTTAAAAGAGACAATGTTCTGTCAGGAATGTCTGCCCACCTGATCCCGAGTAGACAGAGCTGTTTTTCCTGGGAAGTTCTTGCCGCAGCCAATGGTTTTGGTTATTGGCCTGGGTTTAACTGGATCATGTTCAATCCCCCGGCACATGGCATATAGCCAAGATCTAATAAAACCAACACAAAACTTTAAAGTGAAGGCAAATGATTATTCTTGTTAAAATACCTATATTATACTAAACCTTTTATCCCTTTCATGAAAAAAGAAAAATCTATTCAAAATTAAGTACATCACAGAATCTTGCCCTTCCCCATGAATTCCAGTATGATAAACTGGCTCAGGAGAAGAATTCTGATTATGCTTTCTAAGGTCAAGTCATCATTTCTATTTTTGGAAAAGTACCAATCAAATTACAGGATTTCACATCCCCAAGCTTTTTTGGTACTTATTAAGCCTAAATACAAGGATCTTAAAGGAATAACAGCATCTTAGCACACATATATGTTTATAACTAAGCTTCAAAGTAAGAGTTCCTTTCTACCAACCTAGTTAGTTAGGTACATGAAGGGAAAAAAAAAAAAAAACTAGACTGATAGCCTATAGTGATCTAATATTTTAAAACAAAAGGATCAACGCAGTTACCTGAAGGAGTGAATGTTAACCTAATAGGTCTATATTTTACCTGATGCTTTTGTCTACATTTGAATTTAGCGTGTCCATAAAAGTTACGACTCAACAGTTTCAGGAATCACTTACCCATTCCTGTCCCCAAAATGACTCTGGAGCTGGGATTCAGAGAACTGGGTCAGCTCTCCCATGTATTCTATCCCCAGTATTTCAATGACAGAGGCCCCTAGTTTTCCTCCAAGCTTACGGCTAACAAAAACAACAAAAGACAATACATTTGTAACTAACATCATCAATATCTAGTAAGCAGTACATATAAAACATTTTTTCTGTAAGCAGCTCTCCAGAAGATTCAGGGAAAATGACAACACATACTGGTCCTGTAAATTACTGATTTTCTAGAATAAGACTAGATGACTGGGAAATTCAATACTCTGGGAGTTAGGGCCTAGGAAGAAGAGTAACCATAGCATAAAAACAAGGATAAAGTCATTAAGCGGTTATCAAATCAACTGTATATTAAAATTTTCAATTGTATAGGATCTCCTGTCCCATTTATGGATTCAAATTCCACCTCCCAAAACAAATCCTTTCAATAGCTAAAACCTTTTGTATTTATGAATATAGTAATTTTTCAGCCTAGCCTTTGAGATGTCTAATAATCTGTCCTTAACCTATCTGTTCAGTCCTTTTTCCATTACTTATTTTCCTCAATATGGTCCTAGGTCATGTCCTGTTCACTGAAAATACCTTATACTTTCCCCTTTTGTGTTCAAAACATTCTCCAAATTGGTTTTTCTCTTGCATTCTCATCTGACTCCAAATGGTGCCAAATCTGAAAACAATCCCCACGCCCTTACGTCCTCTCAGGTGCCTTTTATGAACTTGGGTGACTCCCTGTACAGCTCATTCAGCAGTTCCAGTCTGGACTACAGGGCTTTCACTGTTGCTCTGAACTGTTATATTGTGTCCCTGCAACAATATTATAAGCCCTTGTCAAGGACACCCAATTGGTATGCACAGCCTAGTTATTAATTTTATTTGGGAACAATTCACTAGCTCTGAATGGCTTGCTATGATATTAGAAAAAAGGAAAGAATTAAAATTCCTATTTGTTATTTAGTAATAGGTTTTAATAAAAAACCTAGAAGGAAGTTAAACATATGGCTAAAAATCAGTTCCTTTTTTAAAATTCAGGATTAAGTATCTTCCACAGATAATCTGGAGTTAAAGGTTCATTAAGAAAAGAAATCTCAGTGTGTTTGCAAAATTTTGGGTCATCTCCCTCCTGTCTCCATGGTACCTGTTTTCCTTGGCTCCAATTCTTCAGGAACAGAAGAAACTACAACCAGAGAGGGCCTTCACATAGATGGAGGAGTGAAATCTGAGGTGCTCCCTGAATACTTACATTTTGCCAATAGGCATTTGGTTGAAGAGTTGTGGGACTGACCCATGTGAGATCAGGGTCTGCCGGTTGGGCTTGTTTAATCCACAGGCCAGTTTTGCCAGAATCTGGAGCATGGAAAGCGTAAAAATCTCATTACTGTCAACACCCACACACGGTGAATATTAATATACACACATACCCACATTCACACACAAGGCACAGCTTAAGGGCTGTAACTGGTGGTTTCCACATTAAAAACAAAAACAGAACCAGAAACTCAAGACATCTCCAAACCTGGGTGTCCAACAACATCCACAGTGGAAATCATGAACCACTATCATTATCCTCATTGTTCTTCCCACATCTTCCATTCTCAGTTTTCCTTTAGTAGTTTTTTCCACCCTCATCTGTTCCTTAAGGTTCTCCTACTTCAAGAGGGTAAAGACCAAAGAAGCTACAGAAGAGACTTAAGAGGCATTTCTTAGTGTGTCCATATGAAAATGCTAAAACAAACTCATTTTGCTCTACCCCACTTAAAGACATTTACTGATTAATGGTCAGTCCATTTTAAGTCCCAGTTTAATACAGGTTACCATCATTTAGTATCTGTGAGAAAGACTGGGCTCAAAATCATCATCCAATAGCAAACATCTTCTTATACTAAATAAGACTTCAAAATGAAAAACACCCATGAGAAGTCTTTTCAAAGAATAAGGTACTTCAGTGGTATCATTTCACAAATTATAATTGGTAGGAAAAAATATAAAATTACCTCACATTCATGGAAGAGATTCTCTAAAACTTCTACTAGATCATATTTAGTTTAAATTACCACACTGAGATTTTTGTTTCCTCTCCCTCTACCTATCCAGGAAAAAAACCTCCCAAAGCTCTACTAGGTAATTTGGCAACTTTCCTCTTCTTGGGAATTCCCTGGTGGTCCAGTGGTTAAGACTAAGTGCTTTCACTGCTGAGGGCCTGGGTTCAATTCCTGGTCAGGGAACTAAGATCCCACAAGCTGCACAGTGCCGAAGTTTCCTCCTCTTGAGGAAGGGAGAGAAGGTAGTAACCAGGGAAAATCAGCTACCCCAATGACTAAGCCTAGACCAAAGGGGATGAAGATCCCAGGGCCAAATTGTACTTTAATTAGAAAGAATAGAAAAAGGCAGAGAATACCTAGTAACACCACAGAAGTGAGATAATACTAGAATATTCAGCAAGTAAAAAGAAAAGGAATAGGTTCATATATAAAATAGAAAGACTAGCCTCTCTTTTTTTTTTTGCCACACTTCCAGGCTGGTAGGATCTTTGTTCAATCCCAACCAAGGATTGAACCCAGGCCCTGGGCAGTGAAAGTGCCAAGTTCTAACCACTGGATCACCAAGGAATTCCCACCTCCTCCTTTCTTTGCATAGTTCAATCATTAAGGAAATATTGTGGCTACAACTATGTAAATAACCATTTCCAGCAAAATTTTCAGCCTGTTTCTTAGGAAAGTACATGTGCAACGTCAATTCTCACGTTGAAGAATGACTTAGGTTTTTGTCTTCAATGTGAAGTTTAAAGAGGGACCCATTTCAAAGATGTGTAATGGTTTAAATGCCCCACTCAGGGACTTCTGCTGGAGGTCCAGCGGTTAAGATTTCTCCTTCCAACATAGGGGATGTGGGTTTGATACCCGGTCAGGGAGCTCAGATCCTACATGCCTCAAAGTCAAAAAAAGAAAAACATAAAACAGAAACGATATTATAAGAAATTCAATAAAGACTACATAGTCCACCATAAAAAAAAAAACTTAAAAAAAATGCCCCACTCCTGTCTATCCCGGCTATGTTTTATTGTTGTTTTTTCTTTAAGTTTGTGTTTGTTTCTATCCCTGTGTTTAACTATAGATATATCTGTGTTTCTCTTTGAAATCTACTATTAGCCTTCACCTTATTGTGTGAAATCCCAGCAGAACACTGAAAACTGGTCTGACTCTCGATGGCTGCTCGCATTTCTTCCACAATCACTGCTCCCATAGTGAGCTGTAGGTCTGGGGAGCTGGTGCTTTCAGTCTGAAGAGAATCAAGCCACTGCAATAAGCCTTGTTTTCGTCTTTCCTCTGAAAAAGTCGAGAGGTCACAGGTAGACATTTTTTTTAAAATCAGGGTTTTATTTAATTGTGTAATCTAATGCAGAAATGCTTAGATTTCAGGTACTTTAGTATGTTTTTAGAAGACTACTCAGTATCACAACAGAGAAATTTCTCATACCAAGTCCAGCAGCCTTAATTTCCAGCCTATGCTGAACCTTGTAAGCTCCAATAACCAACAAATATTTTGTATTGTCTTTTATGAGCAATGATTTAAAAGTACTTCTGTTTGCTCTCTCCAGTTTTGAACTTTCTTCCTCCAACTTCCCTTGCATGCCACCAAGAATTCTATTAAGTTACTCAATTAGAAATTATTCAGAATTAGCTCACGCTTCAGTATAAACTTAAGTTAGCACATCTGTATTTTACAGGCTGGTTCCAGTTGAATAGCTTAAATCTAATCAGAGCCGCTAGAAGATTTATTCTCTTGACAAAGTATTTAAATTAGATGTAGCTTTGTACTTAGAGCCTTGAAAATATCTTATTATCCAGTTTAGGACTAGTGAGTTTTGGAAAAACATTTTAAAAGCATTATTTAACAAGAAAGTTAAGAAATATACACATGCTGGTTTAAAGAGGCTGAAGTGAGGGCTTCCCTGATGGCTCAGCGTTAAAGAATCTGCCTGCAATGCAGGAGACGCAGGAGATGTGGGAAATGTGGGTTTAGTCCCAGAGTTGGAAAGATCCTCTGGAGGAGAAAATGGCAACTCACTCCAGTATTCTTGCCTGAAAAACCCCATGGACAGAGAATCCTGGCAGGCTGCAGTCCAAAGGGTTGCAAAGAGTCGGACATGACTGAGCACACACACACACACAAATGAACTATGAACAAGGCAAGAAGATAGAGTATCTTGAAGAGGTAGAGTGAAGGGTCATATATATGAGATGAGGAGGAAGATGAGCACATAGAAGGAAGTATTTTTCAACTATTTTCCAACTGCTGTTTCTCTCCTTTGCTAACCTGTCTTCCTCCTCTAACGCCCTAACCGTGGATACTGAGCAACATTTTTCTCTGTATAGATACCTTTTCTCTCAGTGAACTGGTACTGGATTATGTTTCAATTTGCTTATGCTGAGTACATGCAAATCTTAAGCTCCTTCCCCAAATTCTTAAAACTTTAATCCATTATTTCTACCTCCCTACAGAAAAAGTCCTCTTGAATTTTTCATTAAAGTATCAAACAAAATGTTACTAAAGTCAATCTTTATATCTTCCTCCCCAAAGTTTCTCTTTCCCAAACAAATTCCTGTTTCTTAAAGGTTTAAAATATAATATTGACTTCTTTTCGTTTACTCCCCTTCATTGTAGCTATCTATGGAGAAGGAAATGGCAACCCACTCCAGTGTTCTTGCCTGGAGAATCCCATGGACAGAGGAGCCTGGTGGACTGCAGTCCATGGGGTCGCAGAGTCGGACACGACTGAGCGACTAACACAACAATTGCAGTTATCTAGTTACTAAGGCCATTTCAGCATATTCCACATATCCGTTGCAACTCACCCTATTTTATTCATATTTCTTCCATTCTTGCCTGTGCCACCTTAACTTTTGTTTTGTTTTTGGCAACACCACCAGGGATCAAACCTGTACCCCCTGCTGTGGAAGCACAAAGTCTTAACCACTAGATCACTAGGAAGTACCCATAAATTTATAGTTAGCCCTTAAAATCAGGTAGTGTTAAGTTTTACAAATTGTTTTTTTCTAGAATTGTTTGACTATTCCACATCCTTTGCATTTCCATTTAAATTTTAGAATCAATTTGTCAATTTCTGTAAAATCCTGCTGGAATTTTGGTGAAAATGCAACAAATCTGCAGGCCAGCTTAGGGCTTGACCTGCATATATGTTGAACTGTTTTTTTCCACATATATTGTTAGATATATTTCTAATAATTTCATGGTTTTAATGCTATTGCAAATGCCATTGCTTTTTAAATTTCAACTTCCCATTTTAGATTTTAATATATAGAAATATTATAAATTTTTACACATTGACTTTGTCCCCTGCAACCCTACTAATCTCAGTTATTCTAGGTTCTTTTAGTGGGGGTGGGGGGCGGGTAGATTCCTTAGGATTTTCTATAAACATGGCCATGTCTCCTATATCCTTCTTCCTTCACATCTTTTATTTCTTCTCCTGTACTGACTGCATCATCTTGAACCTCTAGTACAATGTTGACTAGAACTGTCATAAGAGTGAGCACTGGTAATTTGTGCCAAAACTTCAGGATTAAACTGATAAACTCTAGCTATGGTCCACAACGCTAGGATCCATAACTATTAATACAAAAGAGAAGTCCCTATAGTGATAACTGGTGTACCTTCTTCTGTGCCATGAGCTGATTAGTGCCTTCCAAGCTCTGGTGGCTCAGATGGTAAACAATCTGCCTACAATGCAGGAGACCTGTTCAATCCCTGGGTCAGGAAGATTTCCTGGAGAAGAGAATGGCTACCCACTCCAGTATTCTGGCCTGGAGAATTCTGTGGACAGAGGAAACTAGAGGGCTACAGTTCAAGGAGTGGCAAAGAGTTGGATGCTACTGAGCAACTAACACTTTCACTTTCAAGCTCCATCTGGCTGTTCGCAGAATTTATCATCTTGTGGCTGTAGGACTGTGGTCCTTCTTTCCTGCTGGCTGTCAGCAGAGGGCAGCTCTCAGAGCATAGACATGGGAGTTTCTCCAAAGGCCCTCTTGCAATATGGCAGCTTCCTTCTTCAAAGCCTGCAAGGAGTCTATCCCAACTCCTACAGCTCCTCAACTTTGGCAGCTGATATTTTAAAAGTTTTTAAATATTAATTTATTTTTATCTTCTTTTTGTTTCTTTTTGGCTGAGCTGTGCAGCACGTGGGCCAGGGGATAGAACCCATGGCCCCTGCAGCATAAGCATGGATCTTAACCACTGGACTGCCAGGGAAGTCCCTGACAGTTTATAAGTCCCTGATTTATAATTTTTTTATATGACTACAACTACACAACTGTTTCTTGTTATGTACATTCACATGTTCAATATTTGCTTAGAAAGAAATGAATTAAGAGGAAGCAAAGGAGAAAACAAAGTAGTTCTTTAGCTAACACAAACCAGTTACAAAGAAGCCCCAAAGGGAAAGTTTTCACTCTGGCAAGTTCTGAGTATTATTTTTAAGTAATCATACTGCTTAAATTTCACACACACACACACAATTATTTCAGAAACAGAAAACCCAAAGTTGCACATGGGTGAATAGGACCCATTAAGAGACAGGATGGTAAAGTTGAATGGGAACTTTAGTATCAAAACATCACAGATACCTGGATTGTTTTCCTAGCTTTGAAATATGTCACATTCATGAAAAATAATTTCTGGGAGAATATATACACTTAGATCAGCTAATTTCTGTTATCAGATTTTTTCTGGCTGCACACATCATATGAAGACTCAGGAGTATGAGATGAAATATCACCATAAATCATTTCCTAGACATTGTATTATTCTGAACACTAAATAATAAGATGTTATCAATACATCTGGAAGCTTAATATTTAAACTGGACACAATAAAGCAACTTGTTTCTTCATATATAAACACCTTTTTCCTCATACAGAAATAAGACTTCTTTAAAACACTGACATTTTATAGAAAAACGTTAATAAAGATAGGTATAGAACAACCATTTGAGTTGAAGTAACGTTTGACCACCAACAAAGGTATGCACCATCATCTTCACCAGAGAGCTCTTCAACAATGAGTTGCCCCCCACAAAACCAATGTAATGTGTAATAAACAGTTCTTGTTCTGAACTGTGTAGGTTTTGAGAGGGTCTGTAAATCTCCTGAAAACTGCATGCAAAATTCTTATATGCAGGTATCCCATTTTTCTGAGACAAGCAAGGGTCCATAGCTTTCAACAGGTTTTCAAAAGGGAATACAGTCTTCAAAATAAAAAAAAACCTTAAACAACAAATTATTTTAAATATTATAAAAGCAAAACACAACCATACAAAATCTGAGATACAGCAAAAGGAGTCCCAAGAAGGAAGTTCATAGCCATACAGGCCTTCCTCAAAAAGAGAAGAAAAGTCTCAAGACTTCCCTGGCAGTCCAGTGGTTAAGATGCTGGGCTTTCACTACAGGGGGCACAGATTCGATCCCTAGGCAGGGAACTAAGATCCTGCATATCACATGGCATGGTGAAAAAAGTTTTAAAAAGAGAAAAGCCACAAACAATAAGATGTTGCAATATATATATTTGATAATGATTCATATCCAGAATACATAAAGAAGTCCTATAGATGAATGAGATAAGACAACCAAGAAAAATGGGCAAGTGCTTAAACTGACACTTCATGAAAGAATGGTCATCACTTACAAAAAGGTGCTCAATTTCAGTAACACCAGGAACATGCAAACTAAAACCATAACATGGTAACACCACATATGATATCACAATCATCAAAGTGGTTAAAACACAAAAGAGGAAAAAGCAAGGGTTGACAAAGATGTGGCACAACTAGAACTCTCATATACTGCTGGTGGAATTATAAATCAGTAAAACCATTCTGGAAAACTTTTGGGGGTATCTAACACTGAGTACACACAAACTAAGGCTGAATACAGGCAAACCCCACAACTGAGCACGTCAGTCACATGCTCAACAGAATGCATACATTTGTTCACCAAAAGATATTTACAAAAATGTTCATAGCAACTCTTGTTATTAGTGGTCCAAAACTGGAAAAAAAAAACCCACAAAATATCCATGGGTAAATTGTGGTATATTCATACAATGTAATACTACACAAACCCAACTATATATAGCAGAATGGATGAATCTCACAATGTTGAGTGAATGAAGCCAGACTCAAGTATATACTGCATAATTTCAATTTTATAAACTTCAAAAATAAGTTAAATAGAAATCAGGACAGTTGTTATATTGGAGAGAGGGGAGAGGACAGAGAATAACTGGGAGGCAAGCAAATGTGGCTTCTAGAGTTCTGATGTTTTTTGATCTGGGTTCTATTTATACAAGTGGGTTTACTTTGGAAAATCATTCAAGTACACTTACATTTACACACTTTATGTGTATTATATCAAAGTTTATATGAGAAAGAAAATGGGAAACGTACTGGATTCCAGATTTCAGAAGAAGCAGAAATAATCGTATCATAAAAATTATAATTTAAAAGTTACTAAAAGGTATGTGGAGTATAAAGTAGGACACAAATGAACTATCTATAAAACAGAAACAGACTGAGAAAACATAGAGAACAGACCTGTGGTTGCCAAGGGTAGGAGGCAGGGATGGATTGGGAGTTTGCAATTAGCAGATACAAACTATTACAATACAGAGAATGGATAAACAACATGGTCCTTCTGTATAGCACAGAGAACTATATCAACATCCTGTGATAAACTATGATGGAAAAATATGAAAAAGAAATATATATGTCTTAAAGAATCACTTTGCTGTATGGCAGAAAATAACACATTGTAAATAAACTATACTTTAACAGGGCTTTCCCTGGTAGCTCAGTGGTGAAGAATCCGCCTGCCAATGTGGGAGACACAGGTTCAATCCCTGGTTGGTCAGAAGCAGCAAGGCCCATGTGCCTTGTACTGAGCCTGTGCTCTAGAGTCTAGGAGCCACAACTATTGAAGCCTGCATGCCTTAGATCCCGTGCTCTGTAACAAGAGAAGCTACCACAATAAGAAGCCTGTATACCGCAACTGTAGAGTAGCCCCCACTGGCCGCAACTAAAGAAACCCCACATGGTAATGAAGACCCAGCAGGGCCAAAATTTTAAAAAAACTACATTTCAACAAAACGCATTTTAAAAAATAAAAATCACTAAAAGGTACATAAATGAAGACCTTAAAAAGCTGGTGAAATGTTTATAGATGGGATAATTTACCACTAAGATACTATCCTTTCTAAAAATGTGAGTTCAGGGGCTTCGCAGGTGGTCCAGTGGCTAAGACTCTGAGCTCCTAATGCAGGGGACCCAGGTTTGATCCCTGGTCAGGGAACTAGATCCCACATGTCGCACCTAAGACCCAGTGCAGCTAAATAAATAAATATTAAAAAATAATAAATAAAAATGTGAATTCAATGTAACTTCCAGAATTTCTTGAGGAATTCAACTAATGCATTCTAAAATATATATCAAACAATAAAGGCCCATAAATAGCCAAGCAATTTTGAAAAACAAAAGTAGAGGGAAGTCCTTATCAAATATTATAACATACCACAAACTAATAAAAACAATGTGTTTCTGAAGCAAAAGGAGACACTATAATGGGCTATTATAGAAACAGACTCACATATATGAGAAGTTGAGAAAAATGGATTATTAATAAATAACTATTGGGAAAACTGACTTACTCTAAGAATAATTAAGGTGGCTCCCTACTTTAAATCAAATAAAATGGTAAACTCCATATAGTTGAAATACCTAAAAATAAGCTATAAGGCAAATTGAAGAAAACTTAGAAAAATGTCTTTAGGAACATATGGTAGAAATGGATGTCTAAAATGAAATTTAAAATGCACAAACCGTAAGGTGGAAAATGGAAGGACTAAAAGAATTCGTTCAACAAAGTACAGTATAAATAAAGTTAATGGATGACAGACCTCGGAAAAGATGTTTGAAGTTCAAAAACAGACAAGGAACCAACCATTAGGATACAGGAGACTTCTCCCCCGACAAAAAAGGGCAGGAAATCCAATGGAAAATTGGGCGATTATAAATAAACAAACTCATAAAAGTAGAAACTCGACTGGCTAACAAGTATATGAAAAAAAGCTCAACTTCAATTAGTAGAGAAATATAAGTTAATTCAAGCCCCAAAATATAAAGTACACCTTTATAGCTGTTACATTTTAAAATATTAAATAATACCAATTGCTGGTGAGGATAGGGATGAAATGGGAACTCTTGCTTACTGTAAGGGGTCAGGCAAATTGTTACAGCAATTCTGGAAAGCAATTTGACAATATTTAGTGAAACTATGTGTATACCCTATGATCTAGTAATCACACCTGAAAATACTCAGAGAAACCCTTGCATAGGTCCAAAAGAGGATTAATAAGGACATTCATCATATAAACAGAAGGGTCTATAAATATAGTAGATCCATACCATAGGTTATACTGCAATTAAAAGCAATCAATTGGGCTTCACTCGTGGCTCAGTGGTAAAGAATCTGCCTGCCAATGCAGGGGACACAGGTTTGATCTCCGGTCCAGGAAGATCCCACATGCTGCAGAGCAACTAAGCCCATGCGCCACAACTACTGAGCCTGCGCTCTAGAGCCAGGAAGCCACAACTACTGAGGCCTGTGCATCCTAGAGCCCATTCTCCACAACAGGAGAAGCCTCTTCACTGAGAAGCTCGTGAACCACAACTAAAGAGCAGCCCCCGCTCGCTGCAACTAGAGAAAAGCCCACGCAGCAATGAAGACCCAGCGCCCCCCAAAAATTTTCTAAAAATTTTTCTAATAATTTTATCTAATACTAAGTTTTTCTAAATAATTTTCTAATAATTTTCTAAAAATCAATTACACATAAATACAGCTACATGGGTAGATCTATAAAACCACCAATGAAAGAAAATTAAAAAGAATGAGATCTATAATACCATAACACTATCTTGTAATTAAGAAGCACAAGTTTTTTTTTAAACATTGTTTGACAGCACATTAATGCAATTTAAATACTCAACTGCATCTTTTTTAAAAACTTTTAAAAGTATAGGTGATTTACCAAGTTGTATTAGTTTCAGGTATACAGCAAAATGAATCAGTTATACATGTCTCAATACCGATATCCACTCTCTTTTTTTTAGATTTTTTTTCCATATGGGCCCTAACAGAGTACTAAGTAGAGTTCCTGGTGCTACATAGCACGTTCCTGTCATCTATTTTATATATAGTAGTGTATATACATGTCAGTTACAATCTCCCAATTTATTCCTCCCTTCCTTATCCCCTGCTAACCACAAGTTTGTTTTCTACATCTGTGACTCTACTTCTGTTTTGTAGATAAGTTCATTTGTACCTTTTTTTTTTTTTATTCCACAAAAAAAAAAAAAATCAATTTTTAAAAAATTTCACATATCATGTATTTATCTGTCTGACTTCCTTCACTCAGTATGACAATCTCTAGGTCCATCCATGTTGCTACAAATGGCATGATTTTGTTCTTTTTTACAGCTGAGTAACACTCGTTTGTATATATGTACCACATCTTTATGATGGGCATTTAAGTTGCTTCCATGTCCTGGCTATTGTAAATAGTGCTGCAATGAACACTGGGGTGCATGTATCTTTTTGAATTACGGTTTCTCTGGGTATATACCCCAGAAGTAAGATTGATGGGTTATATGGTAGTTCTGTTTTTAGTCTTTCAAGGAACCTCCATACTGTTTTCCATAGTGGCTGTACCAATTTACATTCCCACCAACAGTATACAAGGGTTCCCTTTTCTCCACATCCTCTCCAGCATTTTTATTTGGAGATTTTTTGGATGATGGCGCTTCTGACCAGTGTGAGGTGATACCTCATTGCATTTCTCTACTAATTATTGATGTTGAACATCTTTTCACTTATATGTGTGCTTTTAAAACTTTAACACAAGTTTTAAAAGGACACATCATATAATAAGCCCAAGTTTTAAAAGCACACATTAAGTCAGAGAAAGACAAATACTGTATGTTATCACTTATATGTGGAATCTAAAATATAAACGAATGAATACAACAAAACTGAAACAGACTCACATACAGAGAACAAACTAGTGGTTACTGTGAGGAAAGAGAAGGGGAAGGGGCAAATTAGGGGTATGGATTTCAGAGTTACAAACTATTGTGTATAAAATAAATGATACAGAACAGGGAAACAGAGTCATTATTTTATAATAACTTTAAATGGAATATAATCTATAAAAATATTGAATCACTATGTTGTACACCTGAAATTAATATAACAGTAAATTGACTATACTAAAATAAATGAAAAATAATAACAAATTATCAAAATAACTAAATAAACAAAAATAATAAAAAGCACATGTACAAAGCAACACTGTACAATTTGTACAGACACATACATATTTAAGACGATCTGTCAGTGAGTGCCAGAGGGTTTGTGGCGTAGGAAGGGAGTGAAGGGAATCACTATGAAGAGGAAAAGGAATAAAATAAGTCAAATAAAATGAGAGGCCTTGAGCAGCTCACTGATGACATCATCCTGTGAGTAACTCAACTCCCTGTTTTTGAGGTCCCCTTAATAAAGCTCACCCTTCTTATGAACCACGTTTTAATAATATAAATTAACCTACAAACAATGGAAGTGCTCAGTCAGCCTTCTACTGATAACTTTAACCTGCCCTAGTTATGCTTAAGGAGAAACTTGATTTTACAGATTTCACAGCTTCTCAATATCCATATACCTGGAAAGATAAGAGAATTTGTCTATCCTTCCATGTGAGTCCTTGAGATTCATTCACGTTGCAGGTTAAGTTTCCTTTCACTGAATCCAAGGAGGAGCAGTGTGGCCAAGCAAAGCAGGCTCCAGAGGCAGGAAGCAGAGCGATACTGATGCTATGGAAGTACCTTTCTCAACAGTCTCTTCTGCTGGTGTAGGCCCCTGGGGAAACCCTTCAATGCAGGTGGTTGGCAACAAGTCTGCTGAGATAGGCTGATTTTGGAGCTTTTGTAGTCTCTCTTGCACAGCACTGGTCAGGTCTAGATAAGCCTCATCAATGCTGCCACGTTCCATTACAGCAAAACGAGACATTACCTCCATCACTTCCATACTGGCTTCCCGGTACCTAAGAGCATGATAGCATAATATACTCACATACAGACCAAGGAAAGGATGCTCTTATGCAGTAGTTGGGGTTCCTTCATAGACTTGAGTAAATTACTCCAAGATATTTTTACAAATACTTGAAAAACTTAGTGTATATATATATACATACATATATGTTTCTGCAAATCATATTTTTATTTTTATAATGTGACATCTCAAGTTAACTATTAAAATAATTTTAAATTATCCAGGTCTTAATAACTTTCTGGTCTAAACATATGCCTAAATTTTTTAAAACTGCCTTTGTTCATTACTTGATGAAGATTTTAAGGGTAAAATAAATGATCCAGTATAAAGTCGGTGGCATATGGCTTTTCAAAATCACACTCTGAAGTCAACTATATTTCTAGTACATAACACTGTCTTTCCCAGCCAGCATAAAATTCTATTCAATGCAATGTAACATATATCCATTAGCTAAATTAATTCTACTTTAGAGTAATAGTATTAATCTTCAGTTAAATCTGTCTCTTTTTCTGGCAATAATTCCAATGTGATGTTGGCTATGACACTCTACTTTTAGACTTCTGAAAGGTGAAATCAGGAATATCTCAAGTCCCAAGTCAAAGCATGATCCCTACACACACCACCACACACAGTATAGTGTACTGTGAGAATGTGGAGATATGAAAAAAAGATGAATCCTCAGTCTTCTACTTCTTAGCTATATGAACTTAATTTAACCTCTCTAAACTTGCCCCTCATCTGTGTGTGTGTGTGTGTGTGTGTGTGTGTTGGATAATACTAAAACTTACCTTATAATGATGTGAGATTTAAGAGACACTGCCAGTGAAAAATGTCACACGGTGCCTGGCATATGACACATGTTCAACCTATACTAGCTATTAGGATTCAATATATACTAGAAGAAACACTTCATGTTTCTCATGACCTTGACACTTTCAAAGGGAACTACTCAGTTGCTTTGAAAACATCTCTCAACATCTCTACTAGAATTCAATATATACTAGCTATTATAATGGTGGGGGCCTGTATCTACCTCTAACTTGGCTATGCCTATACTAATGTCTATTCTGAGGCTAACTTTCTAAAATCTTGGGGGAGAGAGCTCAGTTCAAAACAGAGAAGGTCAGCACCTTTGAATCTGTTCAATTCTGGCAAATAATTCTAGATATTGCACTAGAATGTGAAATCTGACTCAACTTTCTCTGGGAAAACTCTTTTAAGTTTCACAATCAATTTAATAACTTCAAACACGTCAGACTTTTGACCTGAGAACATTGGAACTGGTGTTAAGTTTTAATTACAATAACCAATTTTTAAACATTTAAGGAACTGAAAAGGTATTAAGAGTAGATATTATTATAGATAATAATGATTCTCAACTGTTCCTAAAACACAATATTAAAGTCTGTTTTCATGTCACACTAAAAAGTTGGCTGACTGAAGAGAACCTTTTCAGATGTCATTTACATAAAACAACTTAGAAAACATCAGCTCCTAGCCTGATGAAATGCTTCCAACTCCTCCACTCCCCTTAAACCATCTTCTCTTCTTACTTGGCAAGGTTAGCTTTTCCATGGAGCTCACGAACTTGTACCAGTAGAAGATCTGGACATAACTTCTTAGCATCATCTGCCCACATGTTTCTAGTGACCCCAAATGCACGAGCTTCATAACTTACTGCAACTATTCTAAGGTTAGGGAAAAAAGGGGAGCAAAAACATTACATGATCATAAGCAAAAGTAATTAAAATTTAGCATGATGAATAGGTTATAAACATAATAGAAACCTTTTGCTCACAGTTGCTACTATTTTTTTTCCTTAATTTTTTGGCCATGGAGCAAAAATATTACATGATCATAAAAATTTCACATGATCATAAAATTTCACATGACAACTAGGTTATAAACATAATAGTAGAAACTTTTTGGCCACTGATGCTTCTACTATTTTTTAAAATACTTTTTGGCCACACCACAGCATATGGGATCTTAATTCCCTGACCAAGGATCAAACCCATACCCACTGGAGTGAAGTCTTAACCTCTGGACTGCCATGAACGTTCCACTGATACTACTATTCATTCTCAAACACAGCAGTTCAGAACTCTCAAAAATAGGACCTAGCATAGTGCCATGTATTCTCAGAGATTAAAACAGTAGTTTAGAGTTATAAGAATAACTATGATACATACCCACCACCCTTCCATGCTGTGTACTGTACAACTGCACAAGGTTTATTCCTCAAATGAGGATTTTGCCGCTGTTCCACTTGAACGAAAAAACAGTCCATGTCCACTAGAGCAACTACCCGGTCTCTTCCATCAGTCATTTTTCTGTAAGACAATATATTATGAACAGTTAGAAAGGATATTGAATCTAAATCACCAAAGAAAACTGTATTTCCATTCTTTCACTGTCAAATTACCATAAGCATGGGAGCATGGAAACTAACAAGAATGAAACAGGCATTTTCATATACTGCTGGCAGGAGAAGTAACAAATTGATACAACAACTTTAGAAGGATAATAATATTAAAAGCTTTAAAAAATATCCATTTCCTCCCAAAGAACTGAACACTTTACAAAAGATACTCAGATTGCCAACAGGCACATGAAAATGAGTTCAATGTCATTACGCTTAGGGAAATGCAAATTACATGTACATCAATGCAAATTGCATGTACAAATGCAAATTACAATGTACATCAACGATGGGATAAAGCCAACAGTTAATCTAATGAACAGACAAATTTCAAATATAAATTCAGGGTAAAGAGAAATACAAAATAATATAGAATATCAAAGCATTCATGTGAATTTTAAAACTTTTTATTTTGAAAAACTTTTAGACTCAGAGAAAAGTTGCAAATATAGTAGGGTTCTCCCATACCAAGTTTCCCCTAATGCTACATTTTACACAGCACAACTATCAAAACTAAAAAAATGAACATTAGTATAATATTCACACTACAAACTTAACTTGAATTTTACCAGTTACACCCATTAATGTCCATTTTTGGTTCCAGAATCCAGCTTAAGATCCAGTCTTAGTCATCACATCTCCTTAGTCTTCTCCAATCAGTGCCACTTCATGTTTCTCATGACCTGGACACTTTCAACTTTCAGTTGCTTTGAAAACATCTCTCAGTTTAGGTTTGTCTGTTGTTTTCCCTTCTTTTTTTTAAATAAATTCTTTAAAAAAATTAATTTTATTTATTTCTGGCTGTGTTTGGTCTTCATTGTTGCTTGCGCTTTTCTCTAGTTGTGAGTGGGGGCTACTGCCTAGTCACAACGCGCACTTTGCACTGCAGTGGCTTCTCTTGTTGCGGAGAACAGCCCCTAGGTGCATGGACTTTAGAAGCTGCAACTCCCGGGCTCTAGAGCACCAGCCTAATTGCTCTGAGGCATGTGGGATCTTCCTGGGTCAGGGATCAAATGGGTGTCTCCTGCATTGGCAGGTAGCTTTCTTAAAACTGAGCCATTAGGGAAGCCCTGATGTTTTCTCTTGATAAGACTGAGGTTATGCATTCCAGGCAAGAACACTGTGGAAATGTTCTGCTTGTCTCGAGTCATGTATCATGTTTGTAGGTACATGATGTCACTATGTCTTAATACTAGTGGTGGTAAACATATCATTGAATAGTGACAGTGTTTGCTAGGTTTTTCACTGTAAAGTTACTATTTTTTCCTTTCTTAGAAGACATACTTTGAGACTATGCAAATGTCCCATTTCTCTTCAAATTTTGAACTTCTGAGCACCCATCAGTGGATCTGGCCTGTAACAATTAGTTTGTAGTGTTCTAATGCTGATTTCCTATCTATTCATGTTCAACTTTTGAAGGCAAAAGCAAACAAAAAAAAAGAAAATACTACACACTATTTGTAGACAGACACACGTAAAGGTATGGATGCTAGATTGAAAGAACAAACCGTATAAAGTTGATAGAGGCTAATGTTTTCATTTAACATTGTTAGAAATCTGAAAGAAGACTTCAGTAAACAAAAGCAGTGGCTCCCAAACTTTGCTACAGATTGGAATAACCTAGGAACCTTTAAACACTATTGATTTCTGGCTTCTACTACCAGACATCTAACTTAAACAGTATGGGTGTGGCCTGGGCATTGCAATTTTTTAAAAGTCCTCTCTAATGCGCAGCAGAGATTGGAAACCACTGACCTAACGTAAACAAGATATTTGTGGAGATACCAGTAATTTATGATTTAAATACGAGAGAACACAGGTTTTACACTTGAGTAAGCATTCAACTATTTTTTTTTAAGTGTCAAAAATTAACATTCACCTTGAAAAAAGTCTCATGCTACTACAAAGCTGGAAGATTAGGGAGGAAAAATGATGACTTCAAAAAATCATAGTAGTCAAGGCATTAATTCCTTACAAATTCCACTCACCAAAAACAGGCAGAATGTAATACTTTAAACCATAACATACCAGAAATCACTTTACCCTTAAGTGACTTTTGTGTAGTCTTCGAACAGATTAATACTGGATTAAAAAATAGTAAATGCATTGTCTCATACACATACAGATTTACATCGGATTAAAAATAGTAAATGCATTGTCTCACACACACACTTCGGATTAAAAACGGTAAATGCAATGCCTCTCACATACACACACACAGACTTACATCAGATTAAAAATAGTAAATGCATTGTCACACACACACCCCTAAGTACCATATTAGATACAAATACTAAAAGTGGAGTAGGAACAGGGAGCAGTGATTTAAGTACAGCAAACATTTCCTAAATATTCAAACACCAAAAACGGATATTTAGATTTTAACTGTTTTAGTTTTCAGTTTACGTATTTTGCTGGAGAAAGCACAGCTTTTTAAAGATAAAAAGTGAAATACGCTCTATGTTAAAACTTTCCTTTGAAAATAAGGATTAGGCTACACCTCAAAGGACCAAAACTGGACAAACATTCGGTATTTGCAATTCCTCATCTTTAACAATCTCGATTTACCAAGATCTGTACAAAATACATTTAGTGCCTATCAGCTGATAACGCAGCCAAGGAAAACAAGTACAAGAGGGAAGTTTAAGAGCTACCATTTTTCCCCACAAGAAAAATTCTCTTAAAAGGCAATACGAGGACCTTTTCTGTAAGCAATGCTTTCTACTTCACTGTAATTTCGGTCCAATGTTGTCCTCAATCACTGCTATATTATACAACCAATAACCAAGGCAACATGAAAAGTCTAAAAACAGCGATACCGAACGGTTCTAAATTCTCTTACCAATGTGACGACACTTGGCAAAATCGCCACCCGCGGACGCCGCCGAGACTGGGCTAGATGTCCACTGGAAGGACGTTAAAGCGGTCTTGAATATTTGTCCCCTTTCTGGGAACGGATCAGTCGGTTTCGAGACAGATTTGTTCCCCGGAACGACGGAGAACAGAACCGAGGGTCGCAGACGGCTCTCGCCTAGGCAGCTGCCAGCACAGTCGGGCGGGTCCAGCCTTGGCCAGCGCGACCGGCACACAGCCTTCCTGACAATTACACTGCGCGCGCGCCTCCGGGGACCGTTGACGCGCCTGCGTACCGCGGCCCCAAAGTCTCTCGCTCCGCCCACCAAGGAGCAACCGTCATAGGGGAGCCGCCACTTCCGCGGGCGCATGCGCACTGGTGCGTCGGGCGCGTGCGCAGCGCCGGCTCTTTCCCGGCTGGATCTTCGGCGGCTCACGCTCCTCCTCCTGCTCCTCACCGCCCCGCCTCGGCCCGCCGCGGCCCGGTACCAGCGTGTGGTCCCGCCAACGGAGCCGTCCGTGCCTCGTGCTCCCAGGACTGCGGTGCTGCGGGCTCGTGGTGCGTGGCACTACTCATGGCGATGGATCGAGTGAACGCGCTGTGCGAGCAGCTGGTGAAAGCGGTGACGATCATGATGGACCCCAGCTCCACCCAGCGTTACCGGCTAGAAGCCCTCAAGGTATCTGAGTTCTGGAGACCCGGGCCTGCCCCGAGACCCTCCCCCAGCCTCAGCCGTTCCGGCGCAGCCCACGACGCTGGCCGTCTCCCGCCCACGCGGCCCCTGGACCTCGGTCCCAACCCCGGGGGGCCCTCCCCCTTGCAGCTCTCCGCGCCTCTTCCCACTCCCCGCCTTCTTTGCTCGCCGCGCCTACCCTTTTCCCGGGACGCTCCGGTCCCTACCTCACTGTTGCCGTCTCTTCTCACCGACACTCCCCACTGCCCTCTCCTCCCCCCCTCCCCGCTTCTGTTTACTCTTCTCCGCACCAGGATCCCCTCCACAGCTGGCTGAACCCACTTTATTCTCCTGACCGCCACATTCCTGCATCCCATCTCCTTCCCGTGGAGCACGTGTCCAACCCGTCCCCAACATCGGCCACATTCTTTATAGTCTCCCTACACTAAACGTTTCCCTGCTGGCACACACTCCTGACTCGCCCTAACCGAGCTCCAGCCTCTCTAGTGCCCTTTTATTTATATCCCTACACTTCTCCCTAACCCACTTCTGTGTCTTGGATATTTTCTGGCTTAATTCTCATCCCCCCCACCCCCATGTTTTTTCCTGTGTGATATTCTTAGACTATTTTGCGCAAAGTTGAACTTCTACCACTTATTTTGCATTTTAGCAAGGGCTTTTTGGTTTCCTGAAAGTAGTTTTCTTGACTGCCAGTTTCTCTACTACTGAGACTGATTCTTGTGTATTTTGGGAAAGCTAATACAAAACATTGGTAGGACTGATGTCGAAGCTGAAACTCCAGTACTTTGGCCACCTGATGAGAAGAGCTGACTCATTGGAAAAGACCCTGATGCTGGGAAGGATTGAGGGCAGGAGGAGAAGGGCACGACAGAGGAAAAGATGGTTGGATGGCATCTCCAACTCAATGGACATAGGTTTGGGAGGACTCCGGGAGTTGGTGATGGGCAGGGAGGCCTGGCCTGCTGCGGTTCATGGGATCACAGTGTCTTTGGACAGGACTGAGCAACTGAACTGAACTGAATACAAGACAAATGGGGATGCTAATATGATTTGAGTTTATTCTCCCATCAAACAATGTACATGGGCAATGAGAAATGACCACTGGAACAGTACTGTGTGTGTTTTAAGAGATGTAACTTCATGAAGTAGAGCGAGCATCACTTGGAGGAAGTTTTACAATGTGTAGATGTATCCCATAGAATTTGGAATCAGAAATATTTGGGTTTTGTCTGTTGTTTTACCATGGAATAGCATAAGCAGAATACTGTAATGATCTTGTGTATACCTATCACCTAAACTCAGTAGTTGTAAAGACTTTTCCACATTTGCTTTATTCCTCCCCCAACCAAAGGTTTTTAATCCTAGTAATTGTCATTTCACCCCTATGTGCTTCAGCGGTTTATCTCTTAACAGTGTTTTACTCATTTAGGTCACATTATTTTTTATTTTTTCCAACACTAATTGAACATTGCCTGGGAAATCTGGAACTATCAAAGTGAAAATAATCCTTTATATAATATTTATCTAAATTTTGCCACTTAGTAGCTCAGGTTGGAGTTTTGTGGGGGTTTTTTTCTAGTCCCACTTTCTCTTGGCTCCTGAGGGAAACACTAACTTTTTTTTTTTTCCCCCAGTTTTGTGAGGAGTTTAAAGAAAAGTGCCCTGTCTGTGTCCCCTGCGGTTTGCGGTTGGCTGAGAAAACACAGACTGCCATCGTCAGACATTTTGGCCTTCAGATCCTGGAACACGTTGTCAAGTATGTGAGCGAGCAAGTCTTTATTTCTTATATAACTCTTAGAGATAGTCTTCAGGTGAGTAGAAAAGAGCAATCCCCAGGGAGAAAGGAATGCTTCCTAGAGGTCATCACAGCCTCATGGGAGCTCTCATTCAGAACTTAACCTTTCCCTAGTTTCTTCATCTGTGTAAAGTATGTGGTACATACTAATAAGCACTCTGCAAATATTAGCTCCCAGTCACGTAGCTAGTATTTATTGAGCTCCTAATATATGCCCACCGACCTCAGTCTTTTTAGAATAATGCAGTGTACAGGTCAGTAAATATCTGATTAGACACTAGAAAGACACTGCCTTTAATTTCTTTTCTTTCTCCTTAAGTTTTGAGTGTGCATGGCAGGATTCTAGGCAGGATTATACTAGAATAACTAAAAACCCGTTCTAACTTCAGTCTCCTACTCCTATTGCTTATCTGAAGAATCCACCAGCTTTTAAAATTTAATCACAGTTTTTCTGGAATTGTGCTGTTATTACTTTTTAAGCCTAAGATGGTTAGATAACATCACTGACACAATGGACGTGAATTTGAGCAAACTCCGGGGGATGAAGGACAGGGAAACCTGGTGTGTTGCAGCCCATGGAGTTGCAAAGAGTCAGACACAACTTAGTGACTAAACAAAGCAAGTATAGAAGGGGAGTTAGCATTATCAGGTTCTAGTTTCTGAAAACCAGCTATGTTGCTGTAGTTGTCCTGGCTATGTATTTGCTTATGGTCTGTCAATAAAATCAAGGGGGAAAGCTCATCTGTGCACAAATCCTACCTGGATTCTAATTAACGGGTCTCTGTCTATATTAAACTCTTTTTTTGCTTTTAGCATTTTAATTAAATGTGGACTGTTTCTGTCCGTTTTTTGAAAGATACAAAGTCGAGAGTATAATTTCTGAATAAAATCACCAGCATAATTTTAACATAGGAATCAAAGCTTAATCTCTTCTGAAGAGAAGGCTTATAATGTCGTTCTGTTGACTTTATGCATCTTGGTGGCCAGGTTTCGTTGGAACAACATGTCTCGATTGGAGAAGGTCTATCTGAAGAACAGTGTCATGGAGCTGATCGCAAATGTAAGGAATGGTTGATTGGAAGACTTGCGTCTACGAGGTAGTTTAGACAAAGTGTGACTTTTCCAGTGTAGCATTTGTGTAAAAATTCACGGGTTCTACATAGGTCAAACAACTTTATATAACATTAAATGTTACCTTCAAGTTAAAAAGAACCACCATCACTAGAAATCACAGTTCATCCCATTTACTTGGGTTAATTAATCCTGTATGTGTTGACTTTTATTTTTAAAATTATGAAGACAGGGTAGAGATAGTAAACATTTTTAACAGATGAATAAGAGTCTTAGATTAATCAGTTCTAAATTAGATTACACTTTGCTGTTTGTTTCCTTTTATTTTAAACTGAATTATTTTATGTTACTAGCAATAAAAAAAATAGGCTAAATGAGTTTGTTTTGGGAGATAGACTATAGCTTTATAAGCACATTTAGAATCCACAGCCTTTATGTTCTTTTTTACAAAGGACATGAAAAGGGGAATTCATGCCCCTTTTCATCCCCAAAGTCTAATGTCTTTGATAGGAAAAAAAAAATTCCCTTCAAAATTATTAACTTAGCTAGCTAGGATTTATATTTTGTTAGTTCTGGGGAGATGTGATAGAAATCTTAATCCATTACACTTGATACCAGACTTGAGAAGAGTCCCAATAATGGTCTTCCTGTGTCTTCTAAAGCTAGAACTATTAGGAAAATATTCAGTTGCTCCTGAATCTCTCACTTTGTCAGCCTTTCAGTGTATTCCTTATTTCTATACTCTTCTACTCTGGCCCTCATACAAAGTGAAACAATCATATGAAAGTCTCTTCAGTTTGTAAAGAAGAACAGTGATGTCTTCCTTGCTCTGTGTGAAAGCCATTTTATTAGCTGATGCAACCCTCTGTTAAGCTTTAAGAAGGAAGAATGATTAGTGAGAATGCAGGACAGGTGACTCAGACATGGAGAACGGGTTTGTTTGTTTAGTTTGAAAGTAGGCCTGCTCCTAAGTTTTCTACACTCTTACAGCCCAGTTTGTTCCCTTGAATTCAGTCTTGCAAAGCTCTTGATGTCACTTATTCTTTTGCAGGGAACACTGAACATTTTGGAAGAGGAGAACCATATTAAAGATGTTCTGTCTCGAATTGTAGTAGAAATGATCAAGCGGGAGTGGCCACAGCACTGGCCTGACATGCTAGTAGAATTGGACACTCTTTCCAAACAAGGGGTATGCAGTACGGCTGTATCAATTCAGGGTTTTGTTTTTGTTTGCTCTTCCAAGTTTTTCTGCTTTGTTTGTCTGCCCTGTCAGCAGAAAAGAGCCTTTGGTCATATTTATAATGCAAAACATGTTTTCAGCTATTCATAGCCCAATGAAAAAAAAACAAACGTATTTAACTACCTTCTTTCTATTGGTATAGGAAACACAGACTGAATTAGTGATGTTCATTCTTTTGCGGCTGGCAGAGGATGTAGTGACCTTTCAGACACTACCCCCTCAAAGACGAAGGGATATCCAACAAACTTTAACCCAGAACATGGAAAGAATCTTCAGTTTTCTCCTTAACACACTTCAAGAAAATGTAAACAAGTACCAGCAAGTGGTAAGGGATACTGATTATAACCCCCCCACCTTTCGTCAAGTTCTGTTTTCTGATATGAGTGGGTTTGTGTGTGTTTTGAAGTTAATCCTGCAGCAAGGAACTAGGGTGTTCAGGTCAGTAAAAGAAAAGGCTATTTTATAAGCAAAACAGAAAGATGACAGGAAAAACTGGAATTAAGTTTCTAGGAGGTTCAATTCAATGAGTTCCGAACATACAAGAAAAAATAATTCCCTTTTTAGTAAGAAAATTCCTGAGATAGTGTAAAAATGAAGCTGAATTTTTAAAAATTTAGTACAGTGGTTCTCAGGCAGAGGGCAGTTTTGCCATCCAGGTTGTCACACCTAGGGGTTGCTCCTGACATCTAGTGGATAGAGGCCAGGCGTGCTGCTGAACATCCTGTAGTGCCCAGAACAGTTTTCCTCAATAAAGAATTATCTGACCCAAAATGTCAATAGGAATGAGGTTTCAGAACCCTAATCTAGAATCCTCATACATGTTTATTTCACACAAATCATGTTCATTAAGATTCATTATTTTTTCTGCCCTCAGCAGCTTCCTTACGTTTATTTTGGGAGCTCTAGAATACCAACACAAATGATAAGACAAGGTATTGTTAGCTGTCAGGGTAGGGAGACACAATGAGTACCTAATATTATGCTATATACTTTTTCATGCCTTACACGTTATTTAATCCTCAACCCTGAGTCAAAAACTATTGTTTCCATATTATGGATGAAGAAACCAAGTTTCAGAGAGTAATTATTGGAAATCCCCTGATTAATGATTGTGGGAAATTCAAGCCCCATCCTTTTTACTAGAATGGACTCTTTCCCCCAAAATACCTCCCCAGGATTTTTCAAAAGAAAATATCAAAGTATTTTAATTGACAAAACCTGTGTGTATTGAGAGTGAAAGAGGTATTCTTTTTATTTTCCCCTAGGAGATTTAATCCCTAAGAGAAATGAACAAATTATGAATGCTTCGATGCCCTAGACATCTAGCCAATATGCTAGAGCAGGGTGACACAAGTTAGAAAAACATCCACTGATGTTTTTCTTTAGCGTCAGTTTCTGTTTTCTCCATCTGTTAAACCAGGCTCCCAGGACCAGGGCATACCAAGGGACATTTCTTGTACCTGCAACTTCTTAGTTTGCTCGTAGTTCCTTCTCCGCTTCCATCCTTTCCCCTTCCCTGGGTAGTAGACTGAATGGTAAACGAGGATGGGATGTGTAGGCTTACTCTCCCTGTCTGTCCCCTGGCTCCTGCACTGGTCCCAGGGGCAGAAGAATAGGATCCAAATGGTAATGCAGGCTTGTTGGGGTAGAGGGTCAAGGCTGGACTGGGCTGTTGTTGCCTGGATTCCTTTTCCTTCTCGGGCAGCATCAGTAGATACTTGTGAAAGGGTTCTACTTGTCTCTCTCCCATTAACACCCCTCCTTGATCACCACTGGCGAAGGCTTAATACCTCTCCTTTGTTAGAAAAAATACCTTTTGAAAGTTGAAAAAAAGAATTATAAAACAAATCTTCTATGATGCTAATGGTGGTAAGTTTTCAAGTACTTCAGGAGTTGCTACTCCTGCTTAAAAAATTATAAATTGTTTAATTTACTGAACAGACAATATTTTGGTCTATTTAGCATTTAATATTCTTTGTGTATGTGGTTTTCCTACAGTTATGTCCATATATACATGGTCATAAATTGTACTCATTTTAATTTTGCTTCTTGCTTTTTTCCACTAACATTACATCACTTCAGTATACCTTCGCCAGTTATAATTTGTCTTTATTTTAATATAGAAAAATTGCTAATACTTAAATTTTTAACTGTTTCTTTTCATCAATAGCAGTGCTGAGCCTACTTCCACTGTTCATTTGTTAGTTGTATTTCTTTGTAAACTGCACTTTGAAACTGTCTTTTTGGATTTTAATGTTCTAATAAATTTATGTAAGCTCTTTAAATATTAACCTTCTGTCATATTACTAAAACTAAAACAACCTGTCCTCCTCTCGAGAATATCAGTTATGTGTTCTTAGTAAAGTTGTCTTTCTGTTCCAAAATTAAAAGTTGAGTCTATTTGAAAATCATTGTTTGAGGGCCTAGATTATGGGGGTAGAAAGTTATTACACAGCCTTTTGTTCATTAAAAACATTAGATCCTTATACTTCTTTTTTTTCAGAAGACAGATAATTCTCAGGAGTCAAAGGTAAGAGCTCTCTGCAGAGCTGGAAGCGGGCTTTTTTTGAGACTTTTGGGTACGGGGATACATACACCTGGTGGAAGGTGACCTCAGCTTTGTTTTGTTTTGTTCTGTTTTGGGCCGTGCTGTGGAGCTGTGGGAGCTTCAGTTCCCCTACCAGGGAGCAAGCCAACACCCTCAGCATTGAACTCACAGAGTCTTAACCACTGGATCGCCAGAGAATTCCCTCAGCCTTGGTTTATTTGATCACTGAGCTATGGTGAAAGGGAGTTAAAATAATATTATCTGAGATTTCTCGGAAGGGCATAAGATGACCACACATGCCAATGTGGTCTTATTGACGGACACTGAGGTGCCGTTGTTTGAGAAATGATTGTGTATCAGAAAAAACCTTTCGAGTTGCCTATCAATAACTGTTGCATGAGCACTTTTCTTTCCATTGTTTTCTTTTTAAAATTAGAAAACAGAAGGAGGTCGGGTATAACCACAGCCTTTCTTACCTGTTAGTGAGGACTTAGCGGTTAAAAGGTACTTCTTTTCATGCAGGCCCAAGCGAACTGTCGAGTCGGAGTCGCGGCACTGAACACTCTGGCAGGCTACATTGACTGGGTGCCCATGAGTCACATTACTGCTGAGAACTGCAAGCTCCTGGAGGTGCTCTGCCTGCTCCTGAACGAACAGGAACTTCAGCTGGGAGCAGCGGAGTGTCTTCTCATCGCGGTCAGCAGGAAAGTAAGTTACCACTTCAGGCTGACTTTGATCCTCAGCCTCTGAGGGATGCATATGTGTGTTCCATTCCACGTTGTGGTGAACGACATTTAAGGGTTTGGGTGTTTTGTTTTGTTTGTTTTACTTGACACCAACCTACCCATCTCCAACCTTTTGGACAACAGTTTGCTGGTATGCTAGGAATCCACTGGCAGGATATACAGAGATGTGTGGGGCTACGTGGGTCTTGAAACATTTGTGGGTTTTGGTGCTTCACATTTAAAAAACTATATGTGTCATGTTAAAACTCACATAGTATTGTGTCAAAGAATCGTAGAAGGTGACCGAACTGACTTTATAGCTGATTTGGCTAACAAATGAGATCATGACTTTTCTCCATGAAGAATGTTAGATGTAATTTGCTTTCGTATCATCATTATTACCCAGCATATTTAATTTTTATTTATTTATTTAATTGAGTGTCAACACATTTTAAAATATGTCTTATCCAGATTTCAATTTAAAGAGTTGACCTCTTTCCAGTGTTCAGTTAGCCCCAGGGCTATGTGAAAATTAGGAAGTCAGTATATTTGATTATATAGGCGTAGAAGTTGTTAGTACTTAGAATTCTTTAGTAACATAGTTTGTATTACCTGTGTTTCCCTAAAATTGGGTCTAGGGCAAGTTGGAAGACCGGAAGCCCTTGATGGTCTTATTTGGAGATGTTGCCATGCATTATATACTCTCCGCTGCACAGTGAGTGTCTACTTTTCTATGTGATTTCTAATTTCTTTGTCATTTTTGTATCTTACTTGGATATATCCAAAGTTCCTATCTGACTGTTGGCAGTCAGTCAACTGTTTTTTTTTTTGTTTTTGTTTTAAGTTTGAGCTTTATTCTAAGGACAGTGTGCAGTTCTTACGGTTTATTTTGCTGTGGGTGTGAGTCTGTGTCTGTGTTGGCTATGCTGGTCTTCATTGCAGCGTATAGGCTTCTCTGGCTGCAATGTATGTGGGCTCTCTAGTCGAGGTACACAGGCTTAGTTGCATGTGAGATCTTAGTTCCCCAACCAGGAATGGAACCGGTGTCCCCTGCATTGGAAGGCAGAGTCTTAATCACAGGACCACCAGGAATTCCCTCTGTTTTTAGAAGAAAAATCAGACACTCTTAAAGGGACTGTTTCACCTTTTGAAGACCTTCTGCTGGAAATAAGCTGTGGCTGTTGATTTAGCACCCACTCACATTCCTCCAACCTGTAAACACATTCTAGGTCCTGAAATAGTGGCTTGTGCTTAGTTTCTTCTAATTGCTCTGGAAAACATTAAAGCATTTCCTGATATGTGTTTCTTACCCAGGAGTCAGGTAGAACTGTATGTTATAAGTAATTGAAACTGTCACAACACCCACTTTTCTTCCATACTCTTCATTTTTGGTGCCAAGGACAAATGAAAAGATGTGAGAGACATATATATTACTTGAACTCTCTCACTGTCCGTTCTAACACAGATTTTATGATGGCTTTCTTTCCCATGGATACTACAGCTCTGTTTTTAAGGAGGCTTGTTAATTAAATGAATAATGTGTCTTTTGGGTGGCCACTTTAGTTACTGTTTCCAAGTCCCATTTCTTACTTCCCTAAAGATTATGACATTCCCACTGAGGTATCCCATCTCCATTAGTGCCACTGGTACTGGTTGGTAAAGCTGTAACTCAGACCAGGTGGTCAGACTTCAGAGCCAGCACCAGAAACCGTGGTGCCACACTGCCTTTCAGCTTCACTAGCTCCTAGGTCTGTCTTACCCCGAGGCCCATGCTTTTTGGGTTACAGTGTACTGCCTCCGTGGCTGCTGTCCACACCCGTCCTGATTAATTCTTATTAGTGTGAATTGTACTACATCTTTTGCCACTAAATAAAAATTGTCTTTTTAATTTAAAAAGATATTTGTACTCTAAAATAGCACCTAAGTGCTTATTCGTCTGAACTAAATGACTTGGATAAATGTGACACCAGGTTAATGTTTTTAATATAGTCTTTTAAAAAAGGATTTTATGTTTTTTGAGCAGTTTAAGGTTCACAGAAAAATTCATGGGAAGGTACAGAGATTTCCCATGTACTCCCTGCCCCCGCACATGCACAGCCTCTCCGTTATAGACCTCCCCCCATAGCAGTGATACGTTTGTTAGAGTTGATGAACTTCAGTTCAGTTCAGTCTTTCAGTCGTGCCCAACTCTTTGCAACCCCATGGACTACAGCACACCAGGCTTACCTGTCCATCACCAACTCCTGGAGCTTGCTCAGACTCATGTGCATTGAGTCAGTGATGCCATCCAACCATCTCATCCTCTGTCTTCCCTTTCTCCTCCTGCCCTCAATCTTTCCCAGCATCAGGGTCTTTTCATATGAGTCATTTTTTCACATCAGGTGGCCAAAGTATTGGAGTTTCAGCTTCAACATCAGTCCTTCTAATGAATATTCAGGACTGATTTCCTTTAGGATTGACTGCTTGAATCTCCTTGCAGTCCAAGGTACTCTCAAGAGTCTCCAACACCACAATTCAAAAGCATCAATTCTTCAGTGCTCAGCTTATACATGACTAGCAGAAAAACCATAGCTTGGTCTAGATGGACCTTTGTCGGCAAAGTAATGTCCTGCTTTTTAATATGCTGTCTAGGTTTGTCAAAGCTTTTCTTCCGAGGAGCAAGCATCTTTTAGTTTCAGGGCTGCAGTCACCATCTGCAGTGATTTTGGAGCCCACGAAAATAGTCTGTCACTGTTTCCATTGTTTCCCCATCTATTTACCATGAAGTGATGGGACCGGATGCCATGATCTTTGTTTTTTGAATGTTGAGTTTTAAGCCAGCTTTTTCACTCTCCTCTTTCACCTTCTTCAAGAGGCTCTTTAGTTCCTCTTTGCTTTCTGCCAGAAGGGTAGTATCATCTGCATTTCTGAGGTTATTGATATTTTTCCCAGTCTTGACTCCTAACTTGTACTTCATCCAGCCCAACATTTCACTTGATGTACTCTGCATATAAGTTAAATAATCAGGGTGACAGTATACAGCCTTGACGTACTCTTTTCCCAATTTGGAACCAGTTTGTTCCATGTCTGGTTCTAACTGTTGCTTCTTGACCTACATACAGGTTTCTCAGGAGGCAGGTAAGGTGGTCTGGTATTCCCATCTCTTGAAGAATTTTCCACAGTTTGTTGTGATCCACAGAGTCAAAGGCTCTGGCGTAGTCAATAAAGCAGGAGTAGATGTTTTTCTGGAACTCTCTTATTTTTTCTATGATCTGACAGATGTTACAATGGATGAGGAACTTACAGTGACACACAGTGTGTTATACATTATGTTACACATATTACGTTCTACCTTTTATGGGTACAGGCTTTGGGTTTCAGCATTATCATTATAGTAACCTACAGAGTTTCTTCACTGCCCTTAAAATCTTCTGTGCTCTCTGTGTTCTTTCCTCTCCCACCCAAATCCCTGGCAACCACTGATCTTTTTACTTTCTCCATAACTTTGCCTTTTCTAGGATGTTGTGTTGTTCAGTCTCTGAGTCGTGTCCGACTCTTTGCGACCCCATGGGCTGCAGCACACCAGGCTTCCCTGTCCTTCACCAACTCCCAGATCTTGTTCAAACTCATATCCATCGAGTTGGTGATGCCATCCTACCGTCTCATCCTCTGTTGTCCGCTTTTTCTCCTGCCTTCAGTCTTTCCCAGCATCAGGGTCTTTTCTAATAAGTCGGCTTTTTGCATCAGATGGCCAGAGTATTGGAGTTTCAGCTTCAGCAGGAGGCCGTCCAGTGATTATTTGGGGTTGATTTCCTTTAGAATTGACTGATTTGATCTCCTTGCAGTCCAAGGGACTGTCAAAAGTCTTGTGTGTTGCCTTTGCAAGTGGTTTTTTTCTTTTGCAAGTTGTTTTTTTCACTCGGGATTATGTATTTAGAGTTCCTCCATGTCTTTGATGACTTGTCAGCTCATTCCTTTTTACCACTGAATAATATTCTATTGTGTGGATGTACCAAAGTTTATCCATTCTCCTACTAAAGAGCATCTTGGTTGCTTCCAAGTTTTTGCAATTATGAATAAGGCTTCTGTGAATATCTATATGTAGATTTTTGTATAGAGATGTTTTCAGCTCCTTTGGGTGGTTACCAAGGAGTGTGATTATTGAATCATATAGTAAGAGTATGTTTAGTTTTATAAGAAACTGTCAAACTGTCTTTTAAAGTGGCTGAACTATTTTGCATTTCCACCAGCAACGAATGAGAGTTCCTACTGCTCTTTATCCTCCCCAGCATTTGGTGTTCTCAGAGTTACAAATTTTGGCCATTCTGATAGGTGTGTAGTGCTATCTCGTTTTTGTAGTTTGCAATTCCCTGATAGCAATTTGATGGGGAGCTTCTTTTCATATGTTTATTTCTCATCTGGGTATCTTATTTGATAAGGTGTCTGTTGACTCATTTTTTAAATCAGATTTTTTTTCTTATGGGTTTTAAGAGTTCTTGTGTATATTGTATAATAGTATTTATCAAATGTGTCTTTTGTAAATATTTTCTCCCAGTCTATCACTTATCTTTTCATTCTCTCTCTTTAATAATCATTTATTATTTATTTATTCTTGGCTGTATTTGGACCTTCATTGCTGTGTGTGGGCTTTCTCTAGCTGTGACAAGCAGGGGCTACTCTTCGTTGCAATGCACAGGCTTCTCATTGCAGTGGTTTCTCTTGTTGCTTTGTAGCGTATAGAATCTTCCCAGACCAGGGATTGAACCTTTATCCCCCGCATTGGCAGGTGGATTCCCATCTACTGTAGCACCAGGGAAGTCCCTCATTCTCTTGATTATAGTCCTTTTGATTTTGTCAGTGGTTTAAGGAGTTACTACATTCTTCCCTAGGGATCCAAGTCCTTCCTAGGTATACTGTCTTTTCGTGCAGTTTCTTATACGTATATGTATTATTTTGTGGAGTCATGCTTAGAGTTAACATTACTATTCCAAAATACCCCAGTACCATATAATACCCCAAATTAGGGTGCCTCTTAAAGGATGAGATTGCACTGAATCCTGTTCCTCATCGATCTTTCAGTGTTTGGTTGGCGGTTTGGGGGTTGATTTTTTTTTTTTTCTTCTCTTTTCAACAGTAACAATCACCTGAAATATGAATATTGGAGCACAGACCACATACAGTCCATTCCAGGGGACTCTTTGGTGTTCCTGATGTGCTGCTAATGGCGCTGTTTTCTCATCTCACAGGACCGCTGACGGAGGAGGCTTAGTCGAGAAACACTACGTCTTCCTGAAGAGACTGTGTCAGGTGTTGCGTGCTCTGGGCAACCAGCTGTGTGCATTGTTGGTGAGCACTTTCTGGAGGGTTTCAGGGCCATCTGAGGAGAGGATTTAGCGAGTGGTGTTTGTGTAAGGGGTAACACGTGCCCTTGACTTTAGCCTGAGGGAACATTGCCCTACAGATTATTTCTTATAATTCTGTAATTAAATTATCTTAATTGAATTTGAATGATATAGATTTATTTAATGTCAGTTATTAATATCTATAGTAAATGTTCACACCTGTTATTCCATAAAATCAGTGTTGCTTCTCTTCACTTTGGTACTTGTAAAACTTCAGTCTGCCTGGTACCTTACCCTTTAAAGTCCTATTAGGTCATGAAACATGGATTCAAATAAAGAACGCTTTTCCCAAATTAAAGGATATATTACTGAATTATTTTTTAAAAAAATCTTTAGTCTGATTGACCTGAAAATAACTCTCTTATACATTAAAAGATCGAATGTTGGTACAGACTTTTGTACTTGATGTCAGTGCATTTTTTTGGTGGCTTGAATGGCTTGAGGGGATAGAACTTCTGGCATAAGATGTGTACCATCAAGGGATTATTTAATAGGTTGAGTCACAGAAATGTGACTAGACCAGGTCTGAAGAAATAGGTGATTTCTGAAATGAATATTCTTTTTTTAAGAAAAATTTTTATTCATTTACTTGTGGCTGTGCTGGGTCTTCATTGCTGTGCAAGGGTTTGCTCTGGTTGTGGTGAGCAGGGCTGCTCTTGATTGCGGTGGTTTCTCGTTGCAGAGCACAGGCTCTAGGCGAGTGGGCTCCGTAGTTGTGGTGCACAGGTTTAGTTGCCCTGAGGCCTGTAGAGTCTTCCTGGGCCAGGGATCGAACCTGTGTCCCCTGCACTGGCGGGTGGATTCTTAGCCACTGAACCACCGGGAAGTCCATAAATGCTCTTTTGTTTTACTGTTTGATCACAGAATAGATTTTAATGATGATTGAGGTAAAGCAGCTTTTCTGGGTTTTTGCCCTTGAAATGATGTCTTCCTTAAGCCACAAGGAAGTATAATAAAGTCCTTTCAAAACTGAAAGTTTTGAGGATATAAGTTGTCTTACTCCACTCTCCACCCTGACCTCCTCATCAGCATTATTAATATAGTGACCTTTTTGTCCTACAGGGTGTGGATTCTGATGTAGAAATACCAGCAAACTTTGGAAAATACCTGGAATCTTTTCTTGCTTTCACAACTCATCCAAGTCAGGTAAACTTTATGGTGATAACTAATCAAAATTTTAGTTAGTAAATTAAAATCAGGTGCTACGACCTGAAATAATCAGCAGTTCACATATAAAATGTGACTCTTAAGATCCTGGGGAGTTACTCTAGTGGAATTTCATTAAGAGAATTGCCGCATCTTCTTCCCAAGTTAGCTTTTGCAGTCTAGATCAGCAGTTACCTCCTCAGGTAATATTCTGATAATGCTCAATCAGATGTGAGGTGTTTCTCAGGTTATTTGCTACTAAACATACTTTCAATTAAAAAGTCTAATTAATTGTGTTACTATAAATTAATTTTGTCCAATCCAAGATTTTCCTTGTGGTATCATCCTGAGTTATCTGTATGCTTTCTTGCATAAAAGAGAAGGTGGTAGAGTTCAGCTCATTCTCTGGGTCTTGCACGTGACCCGCCGTCTGTCTGTCTTTGCTGCATGGTCCGTAGTGACCAGTCATTGCTGATGTACTCCGGTGTGGGCAGTTCCAGTCAAAGTATTACAGAGCTCTCTTTCCATGGGAAAATATAGTGGATAATTGCTGAGCTAAGTAATAGTCTTGGTTATATAAAACTTAAACCCTTAAACCGAGTGTTTTTCTTTTTTTCCTTTAGTTTTTGCGCTCTTCAACTCAGATGACTTGGGGAGCCCTCTTTCGACATGAGATCCTCTCCCGAGACCCTTTACTATTAGCAATAATACCAAAATATCTGCGTGCTTCTATGACTAACTTGGTCAAGGTATGCAGTGGGACCCTAAAGTGGAATGTAGGTGAATACACATCTTAAGACTTAGGTGGCTCCATTGACAGCCCTGTGTTGGTCACTGAGATCCTTTCCTTAGGCGTATTAGTCTTTTATTCCTTAAAAAGAAAGAACTCGTTACTATGTCTACTCATTACTATGTCTACTCTTTCATACTTGCGAGAACTTATGTGCCAAGTGTTGAGCCAAGTGCTAGGAAAAAGTGATAGAATGAGAGTAGTGACTATGACCATAAAATGTGATCATTGCTTTTCAGAAGCTAAAAGCAGAATGGAGGGTGGAGGTCAGGGGGATGCCAAAAGGAAGTTAACATCTGACTTTCTGAAGGTCAAATGAGAGTCAGGAACGTGAATGAGAAGAAAGGGAGAGTGGAAGCAGGTTGCTCACTACCTCAGTCGGGAGTTGCTTATGAGCACTCAGGGGTCTCCTCATGGCTCTTGGCAGCTGACAAATACTCATTCTTGACTTATAAACTCAGAGAATGGGACCCATTCAAGGATTCTCTTATTTCCTCGGGGGATTCAGGAAGCACACTGTGTTCTGGATCTCTGCCGTCATGGTCTTGGGTACTTTTTGAATGAAACATACAAAGTCCCATGCTTATTCCCAGGGTTTAACATTTAAGAAGACAAATAGACTCAGTTCTACTTTTTGTTTGCTGTATTAGCACTTTATTTCGCGACATCTTTATACTCAAAGACCTTAAACGTGATTTCAGAATTTAATTTTCCATGAGGAACTTGGAAGACAGTATCAAATAAAAATGTTCTCTTTCTGCAACTCCCAGGACTATTCCAACTGGGAGGAAATTGTGGACTTAGTGTAGACCAGAAGCAGTTATTTCTCATAAAACCCTTACCTCATGTAAACCCTTAGCTCTTCTTAAATGAAAGGTCTCTGAGCTCCTGAAATTGAAGACTCTTTCGGTGGGTCCATTTTCATTCCGTCCCCCAATTACCTTTCTCTTTCCAGATGGGTTTTCCTTCTAAAACTGACAGCCCTAGCTGTGAATACTCTCGATTTGATTTTGATAGCGATGAGGACTTCAATGCTTTCTTCAACTGTGAGTGAACTGGCCTGAAATTTCTCCCAGCAGTCTTGGCGTGGCACCTAGCGCTGAGTCATGGTGCATGAGCTGGGGTTCTGTATTTTAGAGCCCCAAGCCTGGATGTTGTCATTGTTGTCTAGTCACCAGGTCGTATGTCTGACTCTTTGGCGACCACGTGGACTGTAGCCCGCCAGGCTTCTCTGTCCATGGGATTTCCCAGGCAAGAATACTGGAGTGGGTTGCCATTTCCTTCTCCAAGGGATCTTCCCGACCCAGGGATCGAACCCACATCTCCTGCTTGGCAGGTGGATTCTTTAGCGCTTCGCCACCTGGGAAGTCCCCCCTCCCCAAGTGTGGACAGCAGTCTGTTTAATTTCCACTTGCACATTGCAGAGGGCGCTGGGATTGCACTCATTCCAAGCTTGGTGTTCGCTCTTAAAACACCCACATGCACACTGCCTTTGGACATTGATGTTGAGAGATGGTAACCATATGTAAAGCACTTTGATTTTTTAAATATATTAGAATTAAATACCATGTTACTTTGTAGGTCTTTTTTTCTAAAAAAGAGAAGAAAAGCTCACGATTCCTAATTCTCTTCTAGGTTTTCTATAGCTTGGTTCCACACCCCCTCCCCCCACCTTTTTTCAATAACAACTTTTCTGAGATAATTTATTTATCATACAGTTCACTTGTTTATAGTATACAATGCAGTGGAGATTCTTTGGTGTATTTTCAGAGTTTTACAACCACAGTCCATGTTAAGACGTTTTTTGATCTCACGAAACCCTGTAACCATTAGCAGTCATCTCCCAACCCTCTTATCCCTCTGGAAAAACACTGATTTACTTTTCTTTGTTTAACCTATTCTGAATATCTGATATAAATGGAATCAAACAGTGTATTGTCTTGATAACTGCTGTCTTTCTCTTAGTGTAATATTTTAACAATTAATCTATGTTGTAATGTTTATCAGTACTTTTATCATTTAATATTTATCATGTAATGACAAACTTTTATCATGTAATGTTTATCATTTCTTTTATTGCCAATAATATTTCATTGTATGAATATACCACATTTTATTCATCCATTGATAGGTTGATAGATCCTTGAGTTGTTTTCACTTCTTGGCTTTAAGAAACATGTTGTAACATTTGTGTACAAGTTTTTAAATTAATGTATACTTTTACTTTTCTAGGGTATATGCCTAGGAAGGGAATTACTAGATCATATGGTAATTCCATATTTAATGTTTTGAGGAATTGCCAGACCATTTTCTTCAGCAGCCATACCATTTTACATCTGTACTAACTTGATCTTTTAATTCTAACAGAAAGGGGAGTTTCTGTTTGGTTTGCTACTTAGAGGATTTAGCTGGTGTGACAGCTTAAAATTTGTTTTGGAAAATTTCTAGATTTGTTAACAAAGCTTTAGTGAACATCTGTTAGATTCTTTCTTCAAAACAAAATCTTTTTGAATATTTTTCTCTTGGGGTGGATAAATGAATAAATATTGCCTAAGTATCTACGTTACGCTGATCCTTGATTCATGTCTTTCTCTTGGCAGCCTCTCGGGCCCAACAAGGAGAGGTAATAAGGTTAGCATGTCGTTTGGATCCCAAGACTAGCTTTCAGATGGCTGGGGAGTGGCTAAAGTATCAGCTCTCAACTTCTATTGACCCTGGCTCCATGAACTGTAAGACTTTTTTTGTTTTTTCCCCCCTGAACAATAGTGAAGTATTTTATCAAAACTGTGCATAGAAATAAACCTCTGAGCCCCATATCAATCAATACATTATGATAGTAGTGTTCAGAAATAGCTTTGCTCACTGCCCACTTCCATCCTAGAGAATGAGCCTTTTCATTGAAAAAAACAGGCAGAGAAGACAGATGCAATGCCAGATTTTAATTCTGTTTTAATTAGGGTAAAACCATGACTCTATCAGTTTTACCTTCATTTTTCTTTTCTAACAGAGTCAACCAGTTGTTTCTTGATTATTTTACTATTTCACTTCAGGCACCATCTTAATAAATTACATGTCTCAACCTAACTTTCTAAAGCTTTTCAACCAAGTTCTTGCATAGCATTTCTCTTAAACTGGAAAAGAATGGCTTATTATATTCAGCAGGAGCAGTGCAGAGGTTACCCATATTGCTCAACTCCCCTCCAAGTCTTTGGGAAATGTCACTTTTTGTAAAATCAAAATAAGCCCCCTCTACCCAAAAGCGTAGGCCAGGTAAATTCTCTGTATCTTCTGTCTGTCATCTTATGAATGCATGCGGCGGGTGAGAGGATTTTAAGGGAAGGGTTTAAGTCACTGCTTCGGAAAAGCTCCACACTATGATCAGTTAGCAAGTACACTAGTTGCTTGACATTCATGGGACATTCAGTTTTGTGCATTCACAATTTATTCTGAAGGTCCCTGGTATCTATTAGTAGCTTGAATATTCATGGAGGCCCGAATAGGTTGTGTACCAAGATGAAGCTAGTAAACGTGAGCACTCTACAGTAGCAAGAAAAGTATTTTCTGATCCCTTTGGCCTGTGCCTTGCTGTTGGAGTGATGTGCTTCGATGATACTTGGGAATTTGGAGGGTGGCACCATTATCTGCACACAGCCCTTGGAGTTGTCATGAGACTGCTGGATGTGAAGCAGCATTTTGTGTCTTTATATCAGTTCCTTGTTGGAGGGATGCTTTATGGTCTTAGATATCTTTATTTAGATTCCCATGGACAGATTATAAAGGGGAAGGAAGGGGAAATTAACATTTCTCAATTGTCTAATTGGTCAGGCACTGGTTTTGATGATTATATGTGTATTCTCATTCAGTAGTCCAACTGGTTTTGCAGACAAGGCTCAGAGAGGTAAATCCAGATAGCTCACTTTTAGAGGTGGAGGCAGGATAAGGACCCCTTTCTGCTTCTTATCGTTTTCTCTTCCCTGGCTGAGCAGGGTTAGACTATCCTGTTCCTTCAACTGTGACGTGACCTAGTGGTTTCTGAGGCCCCCCTGGCCTGGTGTCTTCTGCGATCCTGTAGTGCGTGCGTGCGTGCGTGTATGTGTGTTTACTTACAATCCTGTTCTCCCACAGCTGGACCTGGAGAAAGCAGCCTCTGCTTGTGCTTGTGTGTGTGTGTGTGTGTGTGTGTGTGTGTGTGTGTGTGTGTGTTACTTACAATCCTGTTCTCCCACAGCTGGACCTGGAGAAAGCAGCCTCTGCTCCATATTCTCACCATCATTTGTGCAGTGGGAAGCCATGACCTTTTTTTTGGAAAGTGTGATCAACCAGATGTTTCGAACGCTGGACAAAGAAGTAAGTGCTTGTTTCCCAAGCTGGTCTCATGATAATTTTGATCTTTTTAAAGTTGGTAGGGAGATAGGAAAATATGTGAATGTGTATCTCACAGAAGAAGAAACTGAGATTCAGAGAAGGTGAATAACATATTCAAGGTCAAATAGTTTAAAAACAGCAGAGTTGGAACCCCCAGGTAAGTCTCTCTGACTCTTAAGCCCTGCAGGGTTTAGTATTTGTTTTTACGTAATAAGATGAGCCTGATAGTACAGTGAACCACCAGCAGATAACAATTACAGGGAGGACAGTGATAGAAACCTTGAATCGGAAAATCTGGAGAGATAATTACCATTAGGATTTATGGTAATTACCATTTCAGTTTATGGCAGATCGGCCAAAACATTCATGATGGCTGATCTGCGTCCTTCTCTGCTAAGTAATCTGATTAAGTAGATCTTGCATTTCTATACTTCATGTCACCTATCACCCATCTCTTATAATGTTAAAGGTAATTATGTAATTATCTGGATAACAACATATACGGTATTAACTATGTTAATTAGATTAAAATAATTGGATCAGTTGTTTGAGGGGTAATCATCTTAGTGCATTCTAGGTTAGTTGTCTAAAGAATCTGAGTCTCTTAACGATAAGTGAAATTTATTGCTTTTTCACATAAATGGCATATTAACAAATTAGATGTTAGGAATGTTGACTTCATCTGCTTTTATATCACTTCAGTTAGAAATGATGGCATTCTGAGTTTGTTCAGTTTCCAGTAGTAGGTGATGCTGCAGCCCTAATAATGGCAGCATCATTTATGAAAATTTTAATAACATGGTATAATGCTTAGATTGTTTTAATGGTTAAGAAGCAGTATATAAAAACCATATTTGGTGGCCATAATTATAGTGTGAAGGAAATGTAACAGAAGCAGTTTCAGTTCTTGCAACCTCCTTTTAATGTCTGCATCACAGGAAATTCCTGTTAATGATGGAGTAGAGCTATTGCAAATGGTTCTGAACTTTGACACCAAGGATCCCCTCATCCTGTCCTGTGTCCTCACTAACGTCTCAGCACTGTTTCCATTTGTCACCTACCGACCAGAGTTCCTGCCCCAGGTCTTCTCTAAGGTAAACTCCCCCTCCTTTGTAAACTTTATTTTGGCATTTCTAAGCTCATTATTTTTTGTAACTGTTTGTATAAATATATGAGATAAGCTAATAAACAGTTGTTTATTCAATTATCAAATGTTTACCCTGTCCTTACGGTGGAGCAGGAACCATGCTAGGAGGAAAGCCTTGTCCATAAAGCACTTCTCTGTTTGGAGAGAAAACGCACATAGACAGGTGTCGTACCTCCGTGGCATCGCAGTTAGTAGACGTATACACTGAGGAATGGAAAAGAGTACCTGAAGGAGGAGGTGTCAGCGTGTACTGGCAGGTTGGGGGGAGCTTTGTAAGAGGAAAGTTTCCAGGGTCCAGTTTAGGTGATTAGTGACAGTTGGAGTCCCACCTGAGTGAGAGTACTGGACCAGGAGGAGGGTAGGAGTCAGGAAAAGAAGGGATGAGCTCTGTTTTGAAGGACTAGGTTTGAAGTATACATACAGTTTCTAGGTGGAGATGTGTCACAGGAATCGGCTATTTGAGATTAAGTCTAGACTCAGAAAATTGATGAGATTAAATTAAGGCATAGCTGTGATAGAAATGCCAACAGTATAGACAGCGTGTGTGTGCTTAGTCAGTTGTGTCTGACTCTTTGCGACCCCATGGACTGCAGCCCGCCAGGCTCCTCTGTCCATGGGGATTCTCCAGGCAAGAATGTTGGAGTGGGTTGCCGTGCCCTCCTCCACAGCGGAGACGAAGGCCTTAGCAAAGATGTATGTGGAGTTGGACATGAGCTTAAGCAGAGAATCCTGGTGATCACCAGCATTGAGGGAGAAGCCCTCAAAGAAGAAGAACGGAATGACCAGAGAGAAAATGTGTTACCAAGTCCAGGAGAACTTTAGACTTCAAAACAGACTCATTTGTTGCTACGGAAATTCTCTAAGAATTGGAAAATGTCCATTGAGTTCCTCGATCAGACCTTTGTTAGCGTATTACTCCATTACAGTGACTAGGGCAGTAGTTCCACCACACTGGTTTAAGTGGGAAGTTGTGAAATGGAATCAGGGAGAGTAGACCACTCAACTTTTAATGAAAAGTGCAGCGATGTTACCCTGGCTGAGTGTTTGGGTGATGGCCTAGATTGTTCAGGGGTTCTGTGAACTTTTTATTTGTAAAATGTTTGATGGTAAAATTACGGCTATCGAGCCTCTTCCAGTTATCTGAGGAAGGGAACACCTGAAACTTTGTAAAGCCAGTTGAAAACCCTTTTGCTACCTTATTACTCACACTTTGGGGATTTTGTTGAAAATTTTACAACTATTATTTTAAAATACTTTATGCATTTGGTACTGATGAATGACCTTTTTTCTTTCCCTTAGCTGTTTTCATCTGTCACTTTTGAAATTGTTGAAGAAAGTAAGGTAAGACCATTCATTCAACCCCAAATTATAACTTCTTAAGAACAAAAATGTAAATACCCAACACTTAGTCTAGCTTTTTTCTGTAAACAAAAAGGGTTAATAAAGGCAGAAGACAGATAGTCATATAATGTGGTGTTGGGCACTAAAGACACTCTAGGGCAGGCAGTAAACATGTGGGTTCATTCATGGTAGGTATAAATGTCACTTCATTATGCTCCTGTAGCTATGAAAGTTGTGTTTGCCTCTCTCTGAAGGAGATACTTACATGATTCTCTGCAGCATCTGTAAATTATATTCAAAGTGGCTCTAAGTTGATTGGATATCTCTTCCCAGGCTCCCAGGACCCGGGCGGTGAGGAATGTGAGGAGACACGCATGTTCCTCCATCATCAAGATGTGTCGTGACTACCCCCAGCTCGTGCTGGTAAGTAAGCTTGACTCTGGTCAAGGAGCCACTGAGACATGCCCAGTTTGCGTACATTTCCCTGTAAATCCAACCCTAATTATACCTCACATAAGAGGAAAACTAGAAACTTTAGCTTTGCTAGAAAAAGTATTAGTATACGTGTTCTGGAGTTGGTGTCTTCTTCCTCATGCTCATGGTGGTAGTGATGTTTAGTCACTGAGTTGTATCCAGTGCTTTGCGACCGTGTGGACTATAGCCCTCCAGGGTCCTCTATCCGTTGGATTTCCCAGGCAAGAATACTGGAGTGGGTTGCTATTTCCTTCTCCAGGGCATCTTCCCGACCCAGGGATTGATCCCGCGTCTACTGCATGGCAGGCAGATTCTTTACCACTGCACCACCTAGGAGGCCCCCTCTCCTCCTTAGTGGAGTTTAATATGCAAACATGTTATCTCAAAAGGAATAGTTCTCTTCCATATGGGGGTGTCCCTGTTGGTACACCTCTTTACTGTACTATGTGATGTTCTTAACCATCACTGCTAAGTAATATGCAAGTCTTGAGAGAAGCCAGGTACAAACCCTAACCTTTTTTGGAGGGTTTCTCTGAGAAGTTTAGCACTACTTCAGATAACAATTAACCAAATATTTCTTCTCTGAATACACAGTAGTTATGTCTGTCTGTCTCTTTCTTTCCCTCTCCCCCGACTTTTTTATTTGCTCTATGTACTTATAAAGTATATTAATATGTATATATATATAAAACAAACTGATCCTCGTCCATAGTTCAGTCGCTCAGTTGTGTCTGATTCCTTATGACCCCAGGCACGCTAGGCCTCCCTGTCCATCACCAACTCCCGGAGCTTGCTCAAACTCATGTCCATTGAGTCGGCGATGCTATCCAACCATCTCATCCTTTGTCGTCCCCTTCTCCTCCTGCCCTCCATCTTTCCCAGCATCAGGGTCTTTTCAGATGAGTCAGCTCTCCGCGTCAGGTGGCCAAAGTATTGGAGTTTCAGCTTCAACATCAGTCCTTCCAATGAACTGATTTCCTCTAGGATGGACTGGTTGGATCTCCTTGCAGTCCGAGGGACTCTCAGGAATCTTCGCCAACACAACCGTTCAAAAGCATCAATTCTTCAGTGCTCAGCTTTCTTTATAGTCCAACTCTCACATCCATACATGACTACTGGAAAACCATTGCCTTGACTAGATGGACCTTTGTTGGCAAAGTAATGTCTCTGCTTTTTAATATGCTCTCTAGGTTGGTCATAACTTTCCTTCCAAGGAGTAAGCATCTTTTAATTTCATGGCTGCAGTCACCATCTGCAGTGATTTTGGAGCCCAAAAAAATAAAGTGTCTCACTGTTTCCCTATCCATTTGCCATGAAATGATGGGGAATGCCACGGCATTAGTTCAGATGCTATGATCTTAGTTTTCTGAATGTTGAGCTTTAAGCCAACTTTTTCACTCTCCTATTTCACTTTCATCAAGAGGCTCTTTAGTTCTTCACTTTCTGCCATAAGGATGGTGTCATCTGCATATCTGAGGTTATTGATATTTCTCCCGGCAATCTTGATTCCAGCTTGTGCTTCATCCAGCCCAGCATTTCTCATGATGTACTCTACATATAAGTTAAATAAGCAGGGTGACAATATACAGCCTTGATGTACTCCTTTTCCTATTTGAAACCCGTCTGTTGTTCCATGTCCAGTTCTAACTTGCTTTCTGACCTATATACAGGTTTCTCAAGAGGCAGATCAGGTGGTTTGGTATTCCCATCTTTTTCAGAATTTTCCACAGTTTATTGTGATCCACACAGTCAAAGGCTTTGACATAGTCAATAAAGCAGAAATAGATGTTTTTCTGGAACTCTGTTGCTTTTTTGATGATCCAGGGGATGTTGGCAATTTGATCTCTGTTTCCTCTGCCTTTTCTAAAACCAGCTTGAACATCTGGAAGTTCACAGTTCACGTATTGCTGAAGCCTGGCTTGGAGAATTTTGAGCATTACTTTTACTAGCATGTGAGATGAGTGCAGTTGTGCGGTAGTTTGAGCATTCTTTGGCATTGCCTTTCTTTGGGATTGGAGTGAAAACTGACCTTTTCCAGTCCTGTGGCCACTGCTGAGTCTTCCAATTTTGCTGACATATTGAGTGCAGCACTTGCACAGCATCATCTTTTAGGATATGAAATAGCTCAACTAGAATTCCATCACCTCCACTAGCTTTGTTTGTAATGATGCTTCCTAAGGCCCACTTGCCCTCACATTCCAGCATGTCTGGCTCTAGGTGAGTGATCACACCACCGTGATTATTTGGGTCGTGAAGATCTTTTTTGTATAGTTCTTCTGTGTATTCTTTCCACTTCTTCTTAATATCTTCTTCTGTTAGGTCCATACCACTTCTGTCCTTTATTGAGCCCATCTTTGCGTGAAATGTTCCCTTGATATCTCTAATTTTCTTGAGATCTCGAGTCTTTCCCATTGTTTTCCTCTGTTTCTTTGCATTGATCGCTGAGGAAGGCTTTCTTATCTCTCCTTGCTATTCTTTGGAACTCTGCATTCGAATGAGCATATTTTTCCTTTTGTTTGTCCCATAAAGATACTATAAAAGTTAATATAGAAAAAAATAAAAAACAGATGGTTTTCATAGTTACAGACGAGGACAGCACGGTTCCCCAAATACTCAAGCCTAAATTGCCTTGCCTGTTCAGGCAAAAGAGCGTTGTAATTAAGTTCTCAAGTGACAGTCTTATTGGCCTGACTATTCTGGGAATGTCTTCGTCCTCATTTTACCTTCTTTGAGTGACCCACGCTCCCTGAAAATCAGATCTTCACCACCTCTGGGTTTTTCTCTCTGTGATATACAGCCCAGTTTTGACATGCTATACAACCATGTGAAGCAGCTGCTCTCCAACGAGCTGCTCCTGACACAGATGGAGAAGTGTGCCCTCATGGAAGCCCTGGTTCTCATCAGCAACCAGTTTAAGAACTACGAGCGTCAGAAGGTGTTCCTTGAGGAGCTGATGGCCCCCGTAGCCGGCATCTGGCTTTCTGAAAACATGCACAGGTAGAGGAGAACCTTTGTTCTTGACCTTCACTGCATTTGAGCACCCAAGCTCTTCCAAGAGCTGTGCCTGGGGTCAGGGCATAAGGATATGGAGGTGTCATGGCAGCAGTACGCGTCAGTGTGTCAGTGGTTTGTTTATTCTCATTGCTCTCAGTGATGCCTGAAGGTGTCTAAAGGCATTCTTGGAGTGAAGTGCTGAAAATACCACCTTGCTCTGCAGAGGCAGAGGAACAGAGAAGAAATGAATAAAGATGGCTAGGGTAGGGCAGGAGGCCACAGAGTGAGGTCTGCTGTGGCGTCAGGCTTCAGCCCCAGCACCTGTGAAGAAGTGGGAATAGCTGGTGGGGGCCATGCACGTAGGAGCTGCACAGATACGCCTCTGTGCCCACATAGCATTTTCAAGTTTGCATCCTCTTTGCTTCCTAAAGTGTCTCCAGTAACATTTAGAAGGGGGAAGAGAAGTTTAATAAACCCTCATGACAGCTGACAATGAATATGATTAAACTCATCACTGTAACAACTGCTCTTTGGGGTTCAAGTAATACAGCTTATTATCTCTTGAGGAAGTAACCGTCCTTGGTTAAAATCATGGTGTGACTTGTCTTTCCCCTGCCAACCGTAGAGTGCTCTCAGATGTTGATGCTTTTATTGCCTATGTGGGTGCCGATCGGAAAAACTGTGACCCGGGCCTGGAGGATCCCTGTGGCTTAAACCGAGCACGAGTAAGTAAGCTTCTCCTGGGAATGGGAAGGTGTGTTGGCCTTGGATAGAAGTAGGGTATTGTCACTCATCCAGGTTTGTGGAGATTTTTTTGTATACGAGTGAAAAATCTGGGACCCTCCACTTCCCTGAGCGTCTCCTTCCTTTTCTTTGGTCTTGAATTCTTGAGTTAGTTCTCACAGCAGAGCTGGCGGTCTTTTTATGAAGCGTTATTTTGATTTTAAGGATATCTAAGTAGCTCAGAGGGCTAAAGGTGTAATGAGGAAGCAGGTCAGAACTGGGTCAGCGGGTGGGCTCTCCCTGCCTTTGCTCTCTGGCATGTGAAGTCCTGGCTTTCCCAGGTGGTACAGTGGTACAGAATCCACCTACCAATGCAGGAGACACAAGTTCAGTCCTTGGGTCGGGAAGATCTCTTGGAGAAGGAAATGGAAACCCATTCCAGTATTGTTGCCTGAAAAGTTTTGTGAACAGAGAAGCCTCGCGGACTATAGTCCATGGGGCTGCAAAGAATTGGACATGACTGAGCACAAGAACACAACACAGCATAAAGTCCTAAATGGTGGCCTGACTTGGCAAACGTGAGATTTTCCAGTTCTTTGCTATTCAAATGAGCATTGTTCCTGGCTCCATTATGGCAAAAAGTCTTATTAGTTAACCTGGCAAGTTGTCAGTTGGTCGAAAGTACTGAGTGAGGATTAAGGCAAACCTATGAAGGCCTAATCTGGAGGATGCAAGACCAACTCAAAACCAATATGAAATGTTGTTAGAGTAAACACAGTTTTGACGCATGTCCAGTCTACTACCATTCCACCCTGAATGTGCCCAGTCTCATCTGAAGCATGTCCAAGCCACCTTTGATTGGGTCCTGCAGGAGGGTCACCACAGCCTCTAGGACATCCTCGTGAAAGGGACGCTTCTGGAACCTACCACTGGTCTTGAAGATGGCATTGAATAGGTCCCATTTGTACTTGACCTTAAAGAAAGAAACAAGAATGGCAGGGGGTTGGGGTGTGGGGAGCGTCTTTTCCTTCTCTCCAACTTTTGTATCACTTTCACCATAATCTTGCAAAGATCTAATAGCACTGTGGTCTTTTCTTCCCTTTTTATGTTTACTTCTCATGTTCTATTTTTCTATAGATGAGCTTTTGTGTTTATAGCATCCTGGGTGTTATGAAACGAACTTGCTGGCCCACTGACCTAGAAGAGGCCAAAGCTGGGGGATTTGTGGTGGCTTATACACCCACTGGGAACCCTGTATTCCGTAACCCCTGCACAGAACAGATCCTGAAACTTCTTGACAATTTGCTTGCCCTTATAAGGTGAGTCAGACTGAGGGTTTTTCTCTGTTGTATTTAAGACTTTTTACCTGACAAATCTCCAAAGCTTATTTTGTTTATATTTCTTCAGACCATTTGGTGGTAAATGAGATATTAGGTCTTGATTCATTCTAGAAGGGCTCTCCCTTGTCTAAATCCTGCATTCCAAGTGAACACATCCGTGGGTACTAATCTCAAACTGGCTTTTCTCATTTTGAGCACCCCCTGAGTTCTTTTACTTCTTTAAACTTCATTCCCTACTAAGTTTTCTTTAGTCTAAAATGTTGCCACTAAGGGAATTGTTCATTGGGAGCAGGCAGTTTCTTGTGGTGGTGCTTTTCTGGGTTAGATGTTCAAATGAGCTCATCTGGATTTACTAGTAGTGACTGCTCTCAAATGAATCAAACACAGCAAAGGAAGCCACGGCACCTCTTCCACGGCAGGGTCCTAGGTTTCTATTTCTCAAAGCTGAGTCCTCAGACCAGCAGCATCAGCAGTCACCTGAGAGCTTAGTTAAAATGTAGAATTAGGGCTTCACCCCAGACACACTAAATCTAGACTTATTGATTACTCTATATATATTTGATGATCCAGGAATAGATAGTCTCTGCAGTGCAAGAGAGCTTCTGGAGAGCAGCACTTCTTACTGACCAAAGCAAAATTTGATTGCTTTTTTACATCTTACAGTGTTTCTGAGTTCAGGTGAGAGCTCTATTCCACTGCATTTTGGCCTCTTACCCTGTGGTGTAAGACCACAGTCGCAGCTGGGCAGACAAATTATTCATGTCTCAGGGATGCTCTGCTGGCAACAGAATCCAAGGTTTTAAGTTAATGTTGACCACATTGGAGGGCTGGAGTGTCTGAATAAGAAGTATGGCTTGCATGTTGAGAGGGTAGTAGAATATTTAGTCAAGGAAAGGTTTTTTAGCATGTGTATGTTTCTAAGACCAGAAGGATCTTCGGTAGCTTAGAGAAATAAGAAAGTGATGAAGTCAGGCGGCAAGAGACTCACTGACTTTTTAGGCCTGTGACCAGAGTCCCTGTGGTAGGAACCTAGACCTGAAAACAGGGTGCACCGAGGCTCGGGCAAGGAGACAAGACAGTTGTCAGAAAGTTCAATGCTTTTTTGGAAAATCCCAAAGTCAGTCAAAAGGTATTTTGAAAAATGTTGAGTGTAGTTACGAAGTAGTTAGATTCCTTGAGAAGTGTGCAGCTGGAGCTGTTAAAAGTTTTGCCTTACTTTTGTGATAAATTTTACCTTGAAGTATAATGTTAAGGATACAGATACACATAAGAAAAGGACATGACTTGTGAGTGCAGGCAGATGGATTTTGACAAAGTGGACACCTCTGTGCCATGAGCACCTACATCACTGAACAGCCTTCCCCAATGCCTCTCCGTCCTTACCTGCCCCTCAAGGGTGACCACTGATCTGACTTCTAACTAACACTTTATCTGGTTTTGGGAGCTTTAATAAATGGAGTCGGAAGCATGCAGTCTTCTGTGTCTTGGCTTCTCTTGCTCAGTATTAATGTTTGTGGGGGCATCCGTGTTACTGCATGTAGTTGTGGCTTGTTCGTTTTCGTGGCTGGTATGGTATTCCATTGTGTGAGTATGCTCTAACTCATTTATCCACTTAGTGTTGATGGACTTTTTGGCAGTTTCCAGCATTTTTTTTTTTTTAATTACAAAGAGTGCTACTATTAATGTTCTTCTTAAAAATGTCTTTTTGTGTTGGGTAGGAATAGAATCCTACATATAGGAATGGAGTTCCTGGTTTATAAGGTGTGTGTATTTTCAGCTTTCATGGAGTGAATGAAATAGTTTTCAAAAGTTGTACTAGTTTATATTTCTGCCAGTTTATGTGTTAAGTCTTTGTTATAAAATTCCTGTTTTAATTCCTCATCAACTGATAATCAAAGGTTGATTGTGCAGATTAGAGCTGCACTGTCTAGTGGCAACTGAGCACTTAAAATGTGGCTTGTCTGAATTGAGATAAACTGTAGGTGTGCAATACACAGCACATTTCAAAAATTTAGTACAAAAAGAATTGAAAATACCTCATTAATTTTTATATTGCTAACTGAAATATTGATCTTTTTATGTGTCAGGTTAAATAACAATTTAATTAGTTTAACCTATTTCTTTTCACTTTTCAAGTTTGGCTGGCTAGAAAATTTTAAATGGCTTACGTGGCTTACATTTTATTTCCAACGGACGGTGTTGTTCTTAGTGGGTTGGATGGAAGACAGATGTGGGGGATAGAATTCTCTGGTTCTCAAAAGGTTCATTATCATTCGCTATTAGAATAACAACTTTTCTGATAAACTTGAAGTTCTTTACGTTGTTTCCATATATCTGTGATGTTTTATTGTAATCTTTGTATGTGGGAAACCTTGGTTAGCCTAGTGATTATACTTTTTTGTTTGTTTGATATATGTATATATTTTGAAATGTTACCACAGTAGATTTAGTTACCATCATCACCTCTCGTCATTACACATTTTTTCCCCCCTCTGTGATCTCTTTTTTAAGATCTCTCTTTCAAACACATAATACAGTATTGTTAACTGTAGTCACTATGTTGTATATATTACCTCTCCAGAAGATATATTTTTAATGGAAGTTTGTACCTCTGACCACCTTCACCCATTTTCCCCACCCCCATCTCCTTCATCTGGCAGCCATCAAACTGGTTCTGTTTCTATGAGTTTGGATTTTTTATTCCATATGTAAGATCATACTGTATTTGTCTTTCAGTGTCTGATGTATTTCATGTACATAATGCCTTCAAGGTCCATCATGTTACAGAGAGCAAGACTTTCTCCTCTATTGTGGCTGAATAATATATACCTGTGTGTATGATGGTTACATTTCTTAGCTGATGATAATAAGAATAGTTCAGATAAGTACAGATCATACACAACTTCAAACTTTTATTACTTGCTTGTCTTTTTCTTTGCCAAGCAATAACTAGTTCCTCTTAATAATGCTCTAACTTGCAGGTGTATCAGGAAAGGTGATAATTTAGAAATCTGAATATTACTAGGGCTTGTCGGATACCCTGCTTATGACTCCTTGATCTGGAGTCAGAGATACCAGAGCAATATGTACTGAGTCCTTCCACTGCATTTAAGTTAGAAGTGCAGTCACCATGTTGCCACATCCTTAGTGAGAAGTCGTTCAACTTAAAAAAATATAACAGCATAGTATACCATATTAATAGAAAAAGGGGGCAACCCAGTTGATCATCTTAATTGACACAGAAAAGGCATTTGACAAAATCCACCACCCTCTCATGATAAATCCAACACCCTCTCAACAGTGTTGTTTTGCAACAGCAAACTAGGACTAGAAGGAAACTTTTTCAACATGAAGATGATTTTTTTTTCCCAATTATTTTTATTAGTTGGAGGCTAATTACTTTACAGTATTGTAGTGGTTTTTGCCATACATTGACATGAATCAGCCATGGATTTACATGTGTTCCTCATCCTGAACCCCCCTCCCACCTCCCTCCCCATCCCATCCCTCTGGGTCATCCCAGTGCACCAGCCCTGAGCACTTGTCTCATGCATCCAACCTGGACTGGCAATCTGTTTCACGAAAATGATTTTTACAAAAAATCCATAGCTTACATTAATACTCTGGTGAAAGATATAGAGCTTTTCCCCTGTCATCAGGAACATGAGAAAGATGTCCACTTTCACCACTGTTGTTTAACATTGTGTACTAGAAGTCCCATACACAGCAATTAGATAAGAAATAGAAATAAAGGTGTCCAAATTAGAAAAGAAGCAAAACTATCTGCACAAATGATGATCCTCCCATTTCATGGAAGATCCCGCCAAAAAAACACCAAAAAAAAAACAAAACAAAACAAAAACTACTACTGCTAATAAATAAATTCAGCAAAATTATAGAATACAAGATCAACATACAAAAATCAGTTGTGTTTTTATACACCAGCAATGAATGATCCCCAAAGGAAATTAAGAACGTAATTACATTTGTAATAGCATTCAGAAGAATAAAGTATCTAGGAATCAATTTAACCAAGGGATATGAAAGGCATATTCTGAAAACTAAAAACCATTCCTGGAATTAAAGATGACCTAAAGGGAAAGGCATCCTGTACTCATGAATTGAAAGACTCAAGTTCATTAAGATGAAATGTTACCCAAAGCAATCTGAATGTTGAATGCAATCCCTATTGAAATTCCAACAGTGGGAATTCCCTGGCAGTCCAGTGGTCAGGAGTGCACCCCTTCTACTGCAGGGGGCACAGGTTTGATCTCTGGTCAGGGAAATAAGGTCCCCCAGGCTGAGTGGCAAACAAACAAATTTCCAACACTGTTTTGTTTTACAAAAAGCTGATCCTCAGATTCATATGAAATTGCAAGGAGCCCCCAAAAGCCAAAAGTGTCCAACTGACTCTTTGCGATGCTATGGACTGTAGCCCGCCAGGTTCCCCTGTCCATGGGATTTTCCGGGCAAGAATACTGGAGTGGGTTGTCATTTCCTCCTCCAGGGGATCTTCCCAAAACAGAGCTTTAACCCGCATCTCCTGCTTGGCAGGCCTGTTCTTTACCATTGAGCCACCTAAGAAGCCCACTGAGAAGGGTAGCCATTTAGAAACAGATAATCTCATCAAAATGCACAAAAGGCTTGAATAGACATGTCTCTAAAGAAGATATACAAATGGCCAATATGGCCATGAAAAAATGCTGAGCGTCTTTAGTCATTAAGGAAATGTAAATCAAAACTAAAGTAAAGAAACCTCACACCCATTAGGATGGCAGCTATCCAAAAATCAGAAAATAAGTGTTAGGAAGGATGTGGAGAAATTGGGACCCTTATACACTGTTGGTAGGAATGTAAAATAGTACAGCTGCTGTGGAAAGCAGCTTGGCAGTTCCTCAGAAATTAAAAACAGTGGGGATCCCTGGTGGTCTGCTGGTTAGGACTCTGCTTCCACTGCAGGGGGCCCAGTTTCAATCCCTGATCAGAGAACTAAGACCCTGCAGTGCGGCACCCCCCAAAAAAAAACTAATTCAACAATTAAAAATTGAAAACAGATTTACCATATTAAGCAGCAATTCCAGCTCAAGGTATGTACTCAAAAGAATTTAAATTGGGTCTTAAAGAACTATTTATACAACCATGTTCATAGCAGCATCACTAGCAATAGCTATATAAAACGTGGAACCAACCAGAGTGTTCTCAGTGGGTGAGTAGATAAGCAAAATGTGATCTATACAACAGAATATCATTCAGCCTTAAGAAGGAGGGAGTTTTTGCAACATGCTACAATATGGGTAAACCTTGACTTTATGCTAAGTGGAATAAGCCAGTCACAGAAACGCAGTTTAAAGGAGTGTAGTGATGAATGCACATGATTAGGTTGTTTTAAAAATTATTGCAGGTTTTCAAAAAATAAGCGTGGTCTAAAATAATCATATCCATCTTTTTAAAAGTTATCTATTTATTTATCTATTTGGCTGTGTTGGGTCCTAGTCGCAGCATGTAGAATCTCGGTTGCGGCGCACAGACTCTAGTTATGCTCAGACTTAGTTGCTCCATCACATACAGGATTAGTTCCCCAACCAGGGATCGAACCCGAGTCCCCTGCAATGCACAACAGATTCCTAATCACTGGACCACCAGGGAAGTCCTTCAGTGTTCATCTTAAATATTTAATCTGCCTGGTCCATTTTATATTCTAGAATTTTCTGTACATTTGATTTTTTATAATTAACCTTTAAAAGAAAAATAGGTGGCTGTGCCCTCTGGCTGTCGTGTTCAGGGGTGCCATTGCTGTGGAAGACAGACAGATCGGGTCCGTACTCTAACAAAGCTGATAACTGTTGAGGTGAGTCATTTTTGGTGAGGAAGAAATGATCACGTTAGGAATTGTAGATGTGCCCCTAGGAGGCTAAACAGCTGTCAGAACATTGTTGGGTCCACCCTGCTGGGTCAGAGACAGAATACCCTAAAGGGGGGTATGTCACTGCCTGCTGTCTGTCCCTGCCTGTGTTCCCGCATCGCAGTGCCTCTGACGTCTCATCCTTAGTCACCGGCAGGCAGAAAGCAGAGTGCCCAGGCACTGGCTCAGACTTGGAAGAACTTTGCTTTCCAGCTTTAGACTGAGATGTTGTCCAGCTCTCTCAGAATTCGGTTCTTGTTGTTGATTGCTGTTAGGTGTTGTATACCATACAAATAAACTTAATAGCTTCAAGTCTAACCCCTTCTCCAGGGAAACGTTTAAATTCTCTTGCCAAGAATAGTGCTGACAGGAAGATGTCTGTGTGGAAATGCAATATCATTGAATTATAAGGTGAAGTCCACTCTTTCCTTCTACAACAGGCTAAGAAAGTTCACACAGCATTCTTATCTCTTTTCAGAACTCACAATACATTATACGCACCAGAAATGCTAGCCAAAATGGCAGAACCTTTCACGAGGGCTCTGGATATGCTTGAAGTGGAAAAATCTGCTATTTTAGGTAAGGAATCTAACGTTTTTTTTTCCTGAGGTTCACCTTGTCCCTAATGCAGCTTCATTGTGCCTGGCGTCCCTTTCTCCTCGCCTGGCAGTAGCTTGACCACTAGTTTGTTCAGAAATGCACATATGGAATTCCTGCAGGCTTTCTGGAAACAAGTACATTCACTTCATTATCTTAACATGCAGAGAAGGTCTCCAGAAGCATACACACCCCACATTAACCCCTCCTCCGCTTTATCTACCAGCTGGTGTTACATGTTAGAGCGTTTAGATTGTAAATAAACCATGGTTTTTTTTACTTGAAGGATATTAGCTTACTTCCCTGTCTTTTGTATGGGAGGCAGGGGGAAGGGAGAAAGTAATCAAACAATTAAGCTTAAATAGCTTTAATCAGTAAAATATTATATTTATTATTAAATTTTTAAAGGAATAGTTTCTAAGTCAAGTTTCTCAGGTTTTGCCTTTATCAGAACATTGCTTTAACTCGTATTTCCCATTAGCAAATAACTTTACAATCATAATCGTGATACATGCTGTGTAGGAAAGTGACTGGGAAAGAGGGTTTATTGGAAGACCCAACCCAGTCGTGGAGAGGAGTCACAAGATTGCCTCTGAGTGGAGACTTAGGATGCACAGGAACCAATCAGACTGGGGGGCAAAAGGAGATGCTGAGCATTCTAAGCAGACAGGAGTGGCAGATGCCAGGTCCCCAGGCATGAGGCAGAGAGCTCAATATATCCACGGAAGAGGAGGCGACTCGGTGTGGCTGGAGCACGGAGAGCAGGGTGGTCGGTTAGAAGTTGGAACTGGGGACAACAGAGTTGTCTAAACTGTGTGCTGATCTCTGAAAGTTCAGGCTGGCACTCCATCACAGCCCCCACAGTGTTTCCTGCCCCGGCTATCACCCCTGCCTGGGCCTGGCCATGATTAAGCAGTCCAGTGAGCATGCCTCAGCTGTGACTTAATGACAAGAAGACTGTCGGTATCCCTTTCCAGGGTCCATCTATCTTAACCTAAATGATCCTGGGCCATTTCTTTTGGCACCACTACTTAAGCTCCCTGTTTCAGACACCAGTAAAGATAGAACATCCAAGAAATGTCTTACTGTTAGTATAAAAAGTAGGTTTTTCTTCACCACCTAGTCCTCTTCCATCCCCCTTCAGTTATGCAAATTAAGCCAGGAACTCGTGCTGTAGAAATGTATGACCAACCAAAACATAGTAGAATGGGTAAGCAGTTCCTCTGGCAGCTGCCAACCAGAAGCAAGGCCGGAAACAAAATTGTCTCTGATTAGAAGTACAGATCTTCAACGGCAGCTGTTATACTGATATAAATGGGCTTCATTTTGATCTGCTATACATCTCGGCCATTTGCATAAAATTTTGCTTGAAAAAGAGATTCTATGACTTAAAAGGGAAGGGGTACATTCCCAGTGCTTTATGGAGAGATCATTTGGCGCTGTCATTGTGTGCTTCGGTACAAGTTCCATCTGGAGAAACCCAGGAGAAAGTTGGAGTCCTCAGACCTGGACACTTAAATGGCTTTCACCTTTTCCTGCAAAGGCAGTGTAGCAGTCCCTTCAGGGAATCTATTAGCGTCTCCTGTTGGTAGAAGGCTTGGTTAGCTGCTTTGCATTTATCGCACCCCACCCCACCCCCTACTCCCCAAACCACCTCTGCCTGCGGGAGAGTGCTGGTAGGTTGAGAGCCCTCGGCAGTGGAACAGCAGGTTCCCGACCCATCTTTGTCTGTAGGATTACCTCAGCCTCTCCTGGAACTGAATGACTCTCCTGTCTACAAAACGGTCTTGGAAAGAATGCAGCGTTTCTTCTGCACCCTCTATGAAAACTGGTAAGGAACCAGTGCTGCCTTTTCATGTTCTTCTCCTAGACATGCACTGTATAGGAATGGCCTTGGGGTTTACATCTGGTCCAGCGTTCTAGTGTACAGGTAATATGAGGACAGAATTTGATGATTCTAGTGTCAAATCAAAATGAACAGGCTGATTTTCTCCTTTTTCTTTTTTTTTAATTGTCACATGTGCCTTTAATCCTAGCCATTACTTGATATTTTAATGCCCACCTTGTCTATTTCCAGTGCATATAATGATGAGATCAGAGTAGAAGATACAGTGATGGGGATGCATGTTCTCAGACCCCTCACTACTCATAGCCCACTTTCCATGCGACACTAGAAGGTGGCGGCCATGTTTGGTGGCCTGGGGTCCTGGTTGTGGCATCAGGGGCGGGGGGCAACTGACTCTGCTGTCAACAAGTTTCCTTAAAAGTGGTGGGGGCTAGTATTTTCACTTCTGATAGAAGATTAAGTCCACATCTTCAAAGGATGCTGATAAACTGAAGTTCTCTTAAGGAAATACAGTGAATTGCTTTTCTAGCTGAGACGTCTTCTCGTAGACAAGAGATTCCCAGGGGAGTCAGGGATGGTGGTGACAGATCATGGATTTGATGTTGTCCATAATTTTCCCTTGCAGTTTCCATATTCTCGGGAAGGCAGGCCCTTCCATGCAGCAGGACTTCTACACTGTGGAGCACCTGGCCACCCAGCTCCTCAGCTCTGCCTTCGTCAACTTGAACAATATTCCTGACTACCGACTCAGACCCATGCTTCATATCCTTTCGAAACTCCCTGGAAAACCCCCAAAGGGCCAGAAGGTTAAGACAGGAACAGTTCACAGGCATTAGAGGAGGCAGAGCTGAGCTGCATGAAACAGATGGAGTCATTTCTATTCAGTATACAGTAACCACATTAGAAAGACAAGAAGATTGAAGTAAACAGCAGGGAGAACCTGAAAGCAGTTCAGGGGGTCCTGAAAGCTCTTCCTCCTTAGGGATAGATATCTTTACCCTCCCATTGCTTGGAGAGATGGGAGATGAAACTTTTATCCCTTTTCTTTTTTTTTTTTTTTTAATCCCTTTTCTGTACTGGGTCAGGTGCCTCTCTTTGAAGACACACTCATACTGCATTCTCACTCGGATTCTTTGTTTTCATTTGTCTGTTTTGGGGAGTGTCCTTCCCTGAAGTTACAATATAAGGAGTGGTGAAGGAGAGCTTATTGTAGTTCCAGCCTCACAGGGGAGAGGTGCTTTAGAGCAACAGGGTGTCGCTTGTATGCTAAGGCTCCTTAACCTGCTGCGGCATGGGTCTTTGTGAAGCCTCTGGTGCTCTTCTGTCCCCCGGAGCACTATGAAGCCCTGGTGTCTCCCATCCTTGGACCTCTTTTCACCTACCTCCACGTGGTAAGAGATCAGTCAGGAAAGGATAGCACAGAGACCTTAGAGCTGGTGACCTCTTGTGAGTCTCACAAGCTAAGAGCTCCCAGAAGTGTTGTCTCCTTGCCCTGCCAGGACAGCTGCACATCCGCCCCACCCTACCCCCCACCCCGACCCTGCCCTGGATAGAGCAGCTCACCCAAGAACTAAACTGGTTCCATTGCCCACCAAGCACATGCGGTCTGAGGTTCTGCTCCTGTCCTGTTAACTGAGGAGAGGTGGTCAGCGGAGTGCTCCTCCGGGGTTCTGTTTCCCCAGCTCTGGAATTAAGCAGGGAGACCAGCTGGGCAGAGAATACGGTGTGTCCAGAAGAGACTCAGGAATTCTAAAATGCTCTTGATCCTTGCCAAGCAAAGAAATGTTTGCTATGCTGCCCTCGACTTGGGTTTGGGAGAGGATGTTGTTCTGTTGCTGAGTCATGTCTAACACTCTTCAACCCCATGGACTGTAGCCCGCCAGGCTCCTCTGTCCGTGGGATTTTCCAGGCAAGAATACTGGAGTGGGCTGCCATTTCCTTCTCCAGGGGATCTTCCCAGACCAGGGATCAAATCCATGTTTCCTGCATTGTCAGGTGGATTCTTTACCACTGAGCCACCGTGGGAGAGGTTACAGAAACCATATCTGGTTTTTTAACCTTGTGGGATTTCTTAAGGCTCTTCAATTGTTACCTGGACTCATCCTCAGCTAATTCTAACCACAAAGTGGCCCTTAGATATTATCTTTTCCAGCCTTCCCCCCAGTGTAGCGCTTATTTCTGTTTTGTTTTCCCAGAGGCTTTCCCAAAAATGGCAAGTCATCAACCAGAGGAGCCTGCTTTGGTAAGGGAGTGTCTCTTCTCCTTGATAGATGAGCTTGCAGCCAGGTTTGGGATGAGAGAAGGCAGCCGTAGGGTAGGAAGGATTCTACCATCCCAGGTCTAGAAGAGTAGTGGGTTATAGTCATGTTCAGCCTAAATGGTAGAAGAAAGGATTCTACCATCCCAGGGCTAGAAGAGTGGTGGGTTTTAGTCATTCTCAGCCGAAATAGTAGATGGCCTTTCCGTGACAGGCAAACTTGGCTCAAGCTTTCGTTGGGGGTACCTTCAGCTGCCTTAGGTGAATGCTGAGACATCCTTACCACTTAGGATTTTGATCTAGTCCCCTCGAGCCAACTAGATAGTCACAAGTATTATAACAATGCCCCTCCGTGATCACTGCTGCTGCATACAGGCTTTCTGCAGTTGTGGAGAGCAGGGGTCACCCTTTGTTACGGTGCCTGGGCTTCTCATTGCAGTGGCTTCTCTTGTGGAGCATGGGCTCTAGGGTGTGTAGGCTCAGTAGTTGTGACACATGGGCTTAGCTGCCCTGTGGCATGTGGGATCTTCCCGGACCAGGGAGCGAACCCGTGTCCCCTGGGTTGGCAGGTGGATTCTTAACCATTGGACCACCAGGTAAGTCCACTGCTGCCCATTCCTAATATCTGAGTGGATTGTAGACCAGGGAAGTCAGGAGAAGGAAGTGGGCACAGAGGGCCTGGCTAGGGTCACTGCCTCTTTTGCATTCCCTTGAGACTTGGTCCCTGGTTTTTTGCAGTGGAGAAGATGAGACAACAGATGAAAACCCAGAGTCTCAAGAGATGCTGGAGGAACAACTGGTGAGGATGTTAACCCGAGAAGTCATGGACCTGATCAGTAAGTGGCATGGGAACCAGGGGTAGAAGACAAGCCTTTTTCTGGAAAAACATCTGGTCACTCACCTAACATGTTTGCAGCAACACTGACAGACTGATAAGAAATAATGAACTAAACAGAAACTAGGTAACCCTTAAGTCAACTTAAAGACACGTTATGAAGTGTGAACTGAATTGTAGTTGTTCATACTAAGGCCAGTACATGAAGAAGTGGTTCACATAGTAGGAGGAGTTTGAATTAATGGTAGGAGTAACTTCCTAGCTTTGTCAAACGGGAAAACTTTTAATTCTTGGACATGCAGGTGATTATATTTCTGTTTTATTTTTTGGTTAGTTCATTTGTTTGACATCCAGAGTAGACCAGTTATAACTATGAGACCTCCACTCCGAGTCAGTTACTCTTAGGTCATTCTGTAATTTCCGTCCAGTTGATTGAACTTGAAGAGGGACCAGAACACGGTCTGGTCAAATGCTTCGGTTTCTAAAAGCCAACTTTTTGCCTGGACGGTCCTCTGCCTTCCCCCGTCCTCGCCTGCCCAGAGACAGTGTGGGACCCACTGGCCTGAGATGGCTGTTGTCTCGTGATAATCAGCCCAGTAACGCTGCTTTCTTGCTTTAGCCGTGTGCTGTGTTTCAAAGAAAGGTGCTGACCATACTGCTGCTCCCCCTGCAGATGGAGATGGTAAGTGAGGCTCTTGCAGCCCTTGGAGGTCAGCCGTTAAGCTCCTACTCCTAAATATCATTATTTCTGTAACCAGGGCAGTTCCCATAGAAACCATGTCCCTGCAGGCTAGTGGGGAGGAGACTTTGTACAGGTGCATGTAGCTTTCCCCTGTACTGGCCCCCTTGCTGTGCTCTCCCAGCACCATCCCCCCGCAGAGCCTCTGCACTTGGTGATCCCTCTATCCAGATTCTGGATCAATATATCCAGAATGATTGTTCTCCCAGCTCTGTGCTGGACCAGCCCAGTATATTGTTGCTTGTATTCAGGTCTCTGCTCAGATGTCACCTCTGAGGGGTGTCTTTTATGACTATCTTATCACAAACAGCAGCGCCAGCCTCTGGTCTCCTCCTCTGCTGTCTTACCAGCACTGATCACTGCCTGACATCATGTTTTACTTATTTTATCAGTGACTTCTCTCCCTCACTACAACTTAACTCTCAACAAGGAAGGGATTTTGTCCTATTCCTATTATATCCCCAGTAAGTAAATCAGTGTCTGCTACAGTGGGTGCTCAAATATTGGTTCAATGATAAAAGAGCCTCCGCGTTTGTGGCTTTTTAAGTAACTGTCCAAAAAAATTTGTTTTGCAAGTGTACAGTTAGGTGTCCCTAGATTTGCCATGGGCCAGGGCTTCTACACCCTCTCATGAGCCTTAACGGGCTGTCCCAGTACCTAGAACCACCAGTCAGCCCAGGATCCTTACTCCGCTTTACTCCAGGCTTCTGTCCGAAAGGACACCCTCTGTTCTGAAAGGATGAACCTTAACATTCTGCTGTCTGCTTACAGATGAAGAGATGATGGCCACGGAGGTAGCCCCCTCAGCCATGGCGGAGCTTACAGACCTGGGGAAATGCCTGATGAAGCATGAGGTGGGTGAAGGGGCAGGTGAGGTTCTCTTCTTGCCCTGCTGGGGAGCCCACATCCACTTTATTCACTTTGTGGTACCACCGGGAGGGTATTTTGGTAATATTTCCTCATACGGGAAAGGCACAAGGCCCCAGTACTCCCATGCTGGCATGGGTCAAGGCTCAGATAAACCCCCAGGCACGTTGCCACCAGGCCCGGGTGTTCAGCCTCCCCGAGCCTAGGTTCTGTCTCCTTCCTGCACAGGTTTTCTTTTCTGTACTGGTTGGTTCCTGTTTTTGATGGCCTGATACACAGCAGAAATAAACTCACATCTTTTCAGTAGCTGCTTCTATCATTTTCCTGCTTACCTATTGAAACGCTGGCTCCTGATGCATAATACAGAGAACACTGCTTGAGTCCTCATTGTGTTCCTTCATCCTTGTCCCTTAGGATGTTTGTACAGCGCTGTTAATTACGGCCTTCAACTCCCTGGCCTGGAAGGACACTCTGTCCTGCCAGAGGACGACCACACAGCTCTGCTGGCCTCTCCTCAAACAAGTATGGTTCCTCATCCCTCCTTCTCACCCCTTACGAAACGGTGGGGTCATGGGGATTGAATCAGTTGGATGAACCGGGGTGCTGGGGCCTTCAGAGAGTCCCCCTTCGGCCCTGAGCACAGCTGTCTCCCCAGGTGCTGTCAGGGACACTGCTCGCAGATGCTGTTACATGGCTGTTCACCAGCGTGCTGAAGGGCTTACAGACACATGGGCAGCACGACGGCTGCATGGCTTCCCTGGTCCACCTGGCCTTCCAGATATATGAGGCGCTGGTGAGTGGGGAAAGCCTGTGGGCAGGATGGCTGCAGCTTGATCCCTCACAGACCGCTTCAGTCACTTGGGCCTTAATAAACTCAACACAGGCAGTTGCCAAGTTGCTAGTGCTACCCCTGAGACGTGGGTGTGGCAGGGCCCAGACCCATGACATTGAGTGGGTTTATGCCTACTTCTCAGCGGCCCAGGTACCTGGAGATAAGAGCTGTGATGGAGCAGATTCCAGAAATTCAGAAGGACTGTCTGGACCAGTTTGACTGCAAGCTGTTGAACCCCTCTCTGCAGAAAGTGGCTGACAAGCGCCGGAAGGACCAATTCAAGCGCCTCATTGCTGGGTGCATTGGGGTAGGTCTCGCATTTTCCTTAGTGCTCCTAACCACCTTTGCAGTCGCCTCAGAAACCTGTGGTCACGCCTGTTATGGTGAGATAATCCTTAAAATAACCTACTACTCGGGCCCCAGCATTAGTTCTCTTTTGTCTTCCACAGAAACCTCTGGGCGAGCAATTCCGGAAAGAAGTTCACATTAAGAATCTTCCCTCACTTTTCAAAAAACCAAAGCCAATGCCAGAGACAGATGCGCTGGACGAGGAGGGCGGCCTGGCCACAATCTTTGAACCCTAAATCAAGCTGTTGCGCATCCTCCCTCGACCTTTATTGTCATCTCTTCTTCCCCTGTGTAGCTGATCTCTAGGCCCCTCTCCACCGCCACCTCACTTCCCACCGTCGTCAGCCTGGAGAGAGATCGATCCAGGGCTGGAGCTGGAGAGAGCGGGCCCTGTTTAGGGCCGGAAGTCATTGTGCTCAAGTATCGAGAGAGAGGGAGTCAGGGCTTACACCATTCTGTCTAGATTTCCCAGGTATCTCCCATCCTCTTTGGAGTTTTGCCTTTTCCCAGAGAGAAAAGCTAGAGCAGAGCGGCCCTTCTCCCTGAGCCCTCCCGTGCCCAGGCAGCCATACACCCGTGCAGAGTGGTAACCAAGGGCGCCACACCCAGTGCTGCGACCAGCCAGGCTTGCGGCGAGGGCTCAGCCCTGAACTACTTGTGCCAGAGTTTCTCCTGGGTCGTTGCAAGTTCCACTGAGCCCCCTTGCTGCTGGGCTGACAACCTTCCCCATTTTCCAGGGGCATATCTGGGTCAGGTGCTGAACTGAATTTGGCCAGTTCCCACTTTGTTTTGAGCAAGGATCTGGTCACCTGAGGGCATCCGTGGTATGAGCCACTGCTAAGCTCTGGGTACAGTATCAAACATTAGTACCTTCAGGGACCAGGGCTGGGCCAGGGTCTGTAGTGCTAACATCCCTCAGAGCTCACACATTTTATCCTGCCATGAACTCAGTGTTGTTTCCCCAGCCCCCAGGGTCCACTCAGACACAAGAGCCACAGTACCCTATCTAGTGTCATGTGATGTCACTGGCATTTAAGGATAAATCCAGACCAACCAGGCTATATCTGTGACAAGCAGCTAGCTAAGCCACTGGTCTCCTCTCCTAGGACTAGCTGAGTCCAGGTGCCTTCAAAAATCTCATGGTCTTTAGGGTCCTGGTCACTTCCCTCATGGGCCATTTCCAGAAGAAAAAAAACATGCCTTCCCATCAGAGCCTATATTGTGAGTCTCCAGTCTGTTCTAGACATCACTGGATGGCCCTATAAGCAGAGGGGACATGGCTGTGGGAATCAAGTTCATCTACAGTGTTCACATGCTCCCTACAGAGGCCTGGCATCAATCCAATCCACTGACCAGGCTTTTCAGTGAGAGCAAGTGAGACAGCATGGACTGAAGCTGCAGCTGTTAGCTGGTGTGGCCCCAGGTCAGGGGGCAGGAAGAGGTGAAGCTAGAAAAGACTTGGAGTCCGTGTAGCACCCTCTGTGGCACAGGCTAGGTCCGTCCCCTCTTCCTGGGTGGTGCTTTGGGCTTCCTGTCCACTGTGAAGGCCATCTCCGCATGTGTTTCCCTCCAGATTTATCAGCTGCCTACTCTTCTCTGTGGTGGGGCTGTGGAGGGTATAGTTGTATTTATTGTGTTGTAATATTTTTAACATCCAGTGACTTCATGCTAGAAGTTTTCTATTGTTTATATAACCTTTTTGTAGAAACATTTAACTGAAGCACATCTGCATGTCAGTAAAAATCTGTTTCATACAGAAAGGGCCCCATCTGCCTTTTTCAAACCAGTGACACTACAGGGTTGCTGTTACTCACAAGCATCATGCCAAGGGGGCTGGACAGGACAAACTGACTAGTAGACCTGCTCCATCAGGCCCTCTGCACTAGGAATAGCATGCCAGCCAGAGGATTTCTCTCCATGACATGCAGACCAGGTAGTCCTCGCATCCTCTCAAGTGTCATCACTGGTGGCCGCTGGACCTAATCCAGAGGGGCTGTCCAAAGAGAACTGCTGTTCTTCCTGCCTCCATCTTGATAGCACTGTGACGACTGCCATGGAACACCCTCTTTTCTCTCAGGAACGTCCTCGTATAGAGGAAATAGGTGTGCAGCACATAGTATTTTTCTGTGGTCTGGTTGTGCCCCCATCTGGCATTCTTTAGGGGCTTCAGAGGTACTTGACCCTGACCTGCAGTCACGTCTGAGCCCAAAATTCCTAACTGCTAAATAATGCCAATCTCTTCTGAGGTGGGGCCCTACGTTTCTGGATGGAAACTGAAGAAAAGGTCTCCAAGAAAAGGATTTTTCTCTGGATGAGTTTATTTACACCAAGGCCTTACAAAGGCATAAAAGTCATTCTGTGGCACATTTAACAAAATGTATTGACTAAAAATAAAGCTGGAATTGTCCCCAGAAAGCCCAGGCCCCCTAGTCTCTCTGGGCTCTCTGTAGCAGTCCTCTTGGGGGCAGGGCACCGGGAGTCCCCAGCGCAGCCTCAGTCCATCTGAACCGCGTCCAGCTCGTCCAGGAACCGCCGGCACTTCCCCATCAGCACCTTGATGGCTTCACTCACCAGCACGTCTGGTGGCAACACCCCTGTGGACTCAACAGAAACTGGGGACCGGAGAGAAACGCACCTTACACATACTGCTAGATTCCACATCTGACCTCCAGAAAGCTGTGGCACCAAAGAACCACCGCCGCCCCACCCTCAACTTGAAACTCACAGATAAAATGGTCTCGAACACGCGCGAGCCGTACAACCTTCTTTAGCTTCTCATTCCGGAAGACTTCCCTGCTGAAGGTATCTAGCCGGGGATTGGCAACTCTGGCCACCTTTTTACCTAATGAAAACAAACCATATTATAAATACATTAGCCCACAGCTTGAATTTCTCTGCTACCTTCAAAGGAAATACACTTTAGGGCCGGGCTTACCCAGCATCCCCAATCCCATACCTTGGATTTCCTGCACCTCAATAACACCAGGTGAGAAGCAGCGGCTCAGCTCTACTGCCGCCTCCCCTTCCACAGGCTCCAGCAGGGTGATGTCTGGCAGGAGCCTGTAACTGGCTGTTGCCACAGGTGAAAACTTGGCATGATCTTTGCCTGGAGGAAAGAGAGCACTCAGAGCCTGGAAGGAGACCCTTCTTCACATTCCCTAAGCTACTGGGTAAAGGTCCATCAGCTTTCTGCCTGTTGGGAACATCTCTATAGTCATATCTCACCAACAGTGTAATCAAAAGGTCTCACCAATGCCCTTGACACAGTGCATGAGCAGGTCAATCTCCTGGCCAGGCCGCAGCTGAGCAATGAGGATGTCGTCGTGTACCGGGCGGATGGTGCCCTCCGGGAAGAGGTCAGCCTGGTTGCCCAGGGGCACCCATGTCATGTGCCTGGTGTACACTGCGTGAGGAAGCACATCACACCTGAGTCCCTAAAACTAGCGCCAACCAGCCCTCTTCCTCCCCCCCGCAGCCCCCGGTGCTCACCTTTGTGGTTGACGTAGAGCTCATTGGGGTCAGAGGAGTCTTTAGCAGCGTGGGGGTTCCGAGTACACCTGACCTGCAGCCGAAACTGCAGGGTATCTATCTCTGTGCCTTCTTCGTCTCCTGCAGAGGGAGAAGGTGGGGGCTCTCACAGAGCTAATGGCATCAGCCGGCACTACGCCAACTGCCTAACATACATTTCTGTCATTCTCTTGGCAAACAGGAAGGACGAGGGCAAGTGTTCTCACAGAGAAGAGCACAGACGCACCCCAAGATTGGTAATGGGCCCAGGGTCCCAAGGTAGATAATAGAGGATTCGAACACAGGCAGTCTGATTCCAGAAGCCCTTTCAGAGGAGTACAGCCCCCCTTTCCCCAAATTTCATTTTCTCAAACCCTCACCTTGGTTCCGATATTCAAAAAGACGGGGGTCGGCATGAATGGGGATGAGACCCAGGCGGTGGGCAAGGATCTCATCCTGGACTATGGACGTGTTGTTGTATACCAGGACCTTCTCCACAGCCATGGTCGGCACCTGCCCAAGGAGACAGACCCTGCAGTCCCCCCATCAACTCCCCCATCTCTGGAGACAGGGAGGCAGAGACCTCATCCTAGAACACTTGATGAAAAGTTTACAAAGAATGAGCAGGAGGAATGCTCAGCAACACTGCAAGAACAAGGCTTGAGACAATTCCCCAAGTGAGGTCCTCCCCACAGCCCAACCTTTGCCACCGTGCCCAATACCTCAGCTAACAGAATGCGCCGAAACGCATTGGCAATGGCTGCGTCGATTCCCACCATGTCAAACTCCAGTGAGTTTTCATCCATGTGTACCACATCCACGCGGAAATTCTAAAGGGACAGGAGAAAAACTAAATGAAGCCTGGTCTCTATATGCAATACCTCCCCCCACCTGATACTCCCCTCAAAAACCTCCCTTTGCCCAGATGTCCTTCATTAGACCTTACTTTCTCCCCCAATCCTTCATTAGATTTTGGAAAAACCCTTTATTTTTATCTTCCATTCATTTAAAACCTTCTGCAGGGACTTCCCTGGTGGTCCAGTGGTTAATGCAGGGGGGGACACGGGTTCGATCCCTGGTCCAGGAAGATCCCACACACCATGGAGCAACTAAGCCCATGAACCACAAGTACTGAGCCAGCACTCTAGAGCCCATGCTCCACAGCAAGAGAAGCCCCTGCAATAAGAAGCCCTCCCACTGCAGCTAGAGAGCAGTCCCTGCTCACTGCAACTAGAGAAAGCCCAAGCACATCAATCAAAGACCAAGCACAACCAGAAATAAAATTTTCTTACAAATTCCTTAAAAAGTAAAAAAAAAATAAAACCCTCTGCAATATGGCTTCCAGCCACATTCACAGAGGCTATGTTACTAAGAACAGGCTCACATACTGCTCACCCAGTTGACACTACTCAACTTTTATCTTACTGTACACCTCTATTACACCTGGCATTGTTGAGAGAAGCCTGTTTCCAAACTTAGCTGCCTTGATTTCAGAGCGCCAATCTTCTCCTCCTCATCTGATCAATCCTTCTAAATTCAGTCTTCCACCTACTATATAAATATTACTGTTTCCCAAGTTTTTGTCTCTTCAGGGTGACCTCAACCCTGCTCATGGTTTCAGCAATTATCTGCATGAACAACTCTTACATATATATATTCATATATATAAAATCAGTTTGCTGGACTTCACTCAGGAAACTGAATGCCTCAATATTCCCCTTCCCTAGACTGATTTCTCATCACTAAATGACCACTACCCATCAGAGCAGTCATTTTACACTCCTCTCTAACAGCCCATATCCAAGCAACCACCAAATTTACCTTTCGTCTCCCCTGTGCTCTATTTTCATCATCACAATCTTCGTTTCTGCCTTCAGCCTCAACTTCCCTATGCAACTGTCACAAACTGTACACCCCACAGGACAAGCCTCCAATCCTCTACCTCTAAGCCTGCAGATTATGATCATACTTGCTTAAGAACTCTTCCAGAGCTCCCTATCACCTCTGGTGCCTAAAATGCACTTCAATCTTGCCTACCACTGAACTGCTTGGACACTCCTCAGCCTCTGCTCCTTGTTCAAGGCTGAACTTAGATGTCATTTCCTTCAGGAAATCTTCCATACTTCTGCTCCCCATTCCCATTCTGGATTAAGTGTCTGCGTGGGATACCCCGCCCCAAAAATCCCGACCTCCACCCCACCCCCATCATCCTTTTCTGCTTTCAGCTGCCTTTAGCACATTACACTGGAGTCACTTGTTTATGCTGGCCTCGTCATACACAGACATCAGACAAAAGGCAAAGCCACCTCTCCTTGCTCTGCACTGAATCAGATAACGCAGCATGAGGAGTGACAGCAGGAACAGGAATTAAACCTTGACTACACTTTGTGACAGCTGGACAGGAAACCCTGACTAGAAACCTAACAGAGCTGGGCTGAGCATGCGCAATACAGAGGCACAGGCTTCTATACAACCTTCCACACCTGGTGCTTCACTCTAAGGGAAAATTAAGAGGAAAAAGGCTCTTAGTGTGGTGGCTTTAGGAGACAGATGCACAAGAGAAGCTGTTATAACCAAGTACGATCAAGATCCCACCCATCCTCCCAAAAATAAATAGACCATCCCTAATCAAAGAAGTCAAGTGGGCCTTAGGAAGCATTACTATGAACAAAGCTAGTGGAGGCGATGGAATTCCAGCTGAGCTATTTCAAATCCTAAAAGATGATGCTGTTAAAGTGCTGCACTCAATATGCCAGCAAATTCGGAAAACTCAGCAGTGACCACAGGACTGGAAAAGGTCAGTTTTCATTCCAATCCCAGAGAAGAGCAATGCCAAAGAATGTTCAAACTACCACACAACTGCACTCATTTCACATGCTAGCAAGATTATGCTCAAAATTCCCCAAGCTAGGCTTCAACAGTATGTGAACCGAGAACTTCCAGATGTTCAAGCTGGATTTAGAAAATGCAGAGGAACCAGAGATCAAATTGCCAACATCCTCTGGATCATAGAAAAAGCAAGAGAAGTCCAGAAAAACATTTACTTCTGCTTCAATGACTAAGCTTACTTTGACTGTGTGGATCACAACTGTGGAAAATTAAAGAGATGACAATACCAGACCACATTACCTGTCTCCTGCAAAACCTGTATGCAGATCAAGAAGCAACAGTTAGAACTGGAGATGGAACAACGGACTGGTTCAAAATTGGGGAAGGAGTACGTCAAGGCTGTGTATTGTCATCCTGCTTATGTAACTTATATGCAGAGTACTGGATGAAGCACAAGCTACAGTCAAGACTGCCAGGAGAAAAATCAATAACCTCAGATATGTAGGTGACACCATCCTAATGGCAGAAACCGAAGAGGAACTAAAGAGCTTCTTGATGAAGGTAAAAGAGGAGAGTGAAAAAGCTGGCTTAAAACTCAGCATTCAAAAAACTAAGATCATGGCATCTGATCCCATCATTTCATAACAAACAAATGGAGAAAAAATGGCAACAATGACAGACTTCATTTTCTTGGGCTCCAAAGTCACTTTGGACAGTGATTGCAACCCTGAAAGACACTTGTTCCTTGGAAGAAAAGCTATGACAAAGCTAGACAGCATATTAAAAAGCAAAGACATCACTTTGCTGACAAAGGTACATAAAGTCACAGCTTTGGTTTTTCCAGTAGTCATGCATGGATGTGAGAGAAGGTTGAGTGCCAAAGAATTGATGCCTTCAAATTGTGGTGCTGGAGAAGACTCTTGAGAGTCCCTTAGACAACAAGGAGATCAAACGATCAAACCAGTCAATCCTAAAAGAAATCAACCCTGAATATTCATTGAAGGACTGAGGCTGAAGCTGAAGCTCCAATACTTTGGCCACATAATGCCAAGAGCTGACTCACTGCAAACAAGTGATGCTGGGAAAGATTGAGGGCAAGAGGAGAAGGGGAACGACAGAGGATGAGATGGTTGGATGGTATCACTGACTCAATGGACATGAGTTTGAGCAAACTCTGGGAGATACTGAAGGACAGGGAAGCTTGGCGTGCTGCAGTCCGTGGGGTCACAAACAATCAGACACAACTGAGCAACTGAACAACAACAAAGAAACCTGTACCCATTCAAGGAATTAAAATAAAGGAGGGGGCTAGAAAGACCCTCAGGTGGGCTCCTCACTCGTGTGGACACCTGCATTCTTCTGTGAGTGCCTACCTTCCCTTCTCCTTAATAAATTGCTTCTTTGTTCTCTCTACACCTCAGTTTCTGTGGTGACTTTTTTTTTGCACTCCCTGTCCAAATTACAGGTAAAATAAGAACCTTTAATTTAGCCTGTTCCGCATCATAAGTGTGGTAGGAGATAGACGGGCTCCAGTTAAGGAATTTACTATCAGTCTCTTGTTTGCCCTCCGAAAATGGAAAAAACAACAGAAACAGACTAAACAGTCTTTGTCTCTTGTAAACATCTTGAAGAAATAATTATAGCAAGGACAAAACAAGGCAAAACCCCTCCTCTGGGTAAGGATTAAGGGACCTCCGCTTCCCCCTTTTTAGGATAAGAAAGATACATCACAAGTGCAGAAAGGCTACTTGGGGTCAAAAGTCAGAGGATAATTCCAGGCCATATTGAGTCTTCCTCTTCCCAGAAGCCTTCACTTCCAGATCCATCTTGGCTAAGGGGTGAGTGTGCACCCCATGGGAGGGTCCTGCCCGTGTGCCTTTCTACATGTACTTTTCTTTTCAATAAACTTCGTACTTTACGCTGTTACCTTCTGCCTCCTCGCCTGAATTGTTCTTGACTAGGCAGACAAGGACTAGGGACTCTAGCCCTAAATGCTGGCTCCTGTGGTCGTGGTTAGGTCTCCCTGTGGGGGAAGTCTGACTTTTTCCCGGTGGGGGAAACTGACCTTTTTTCCCTGTGGTCACCATTTAGTTTTCCAGCTACAGCCCTCTGCTGCTTGCTGCAAGCTGCCCTTTTCTGCTGCGCCTTAGAAATTACAAGGACAGCTTCTAAAGTACAGGTTGCTCATATCACAAAGTCCGATTCCACGGTTCCAGCTCCACCTACCTTCTCAAAGCGGTCCTGGTCCCAGGCATCATCGTAGCCGGAATAGTTACCGGGAAAATCAGTGGTATGAACCTAGAACAAAGAGAGACGAGAATGTCCGCGAAGGGGCAGCGAGGCCAAGCCCGTCCCCACTCTGACCCCAACTCATCTCTAATTCACTCTGCTCCCGAACTGAAGGCCACAAGACTTACATTGCGAACCCCGAACTCCCCTAGAACCACGCGGGTTCTCATTTCCTCCACAGCCTGGGCCGCCGCCATCTTCAATTCCTCCACGTGATCAGAGTACCTAACTGATGGGTGCGCACTGACCGTCCGCCTCCGTTTCTGTAGCAACGCACCACCTCCTAGAATCTTAAATATCGCGAGACTGTGCCTTGCCTCCGTCCACGTCCCCAGCTACCGGAAGTCAGTTTGAGCCAAACATCCGGGTTTCTCTTTTTTTGCATTCCGGCCCATCGTACCTTTCTTTCTTGTTCCTAGACCTGTCCCTTTCTCAGACCCACGTCTCTCCCACTCCTCCTCCGCGCGCGGGACGAGCGCGGGCTTCAGCGACGGGAGCCCTCTAGGGACATGGCAACTCCGGCGGCGCCGGCTGGCGGCGCCCGAAACGGGGCCGGCCCGGAATGGGGAGGGTTCGAAGAAAACATCCAGGTAATGGGCCCACGGCTCCGGCTGCCCGCAGCCCCAGGGCCGGCAGCAGTCCTGAAGTGTCGTGGGGACTCTCCCTCAGAGCCTGGAAGTCTGGTCCATTTGCAACACTTTTCCCCTTCTTTGAGTCTTCGTGCACAAGAAAGGCAGTGGGACTAGTGCTGATCTTAAAGGTCCAGGCTCCTGCCAGGGGCCTTAGGTATCTGGGCCCAATTGCTCTTGTTTTCCACAAGTTAAAGAAAGTCAGTCGGAGTCAGGCATGGCGGGAGGCGGGAGTGGGCTTGGGGGTGGGTGGGATTCACTAGCCAAAACCACACTTTGTGCGCATAGCCTTGTTTTGTGGTTGGGAGAGATGAAGGAAATGGGCATTTTGGGGCCTTGGTAGGGAAGATAGGAAAAGCCGTGTATGGAAGATAGGGACTAGGTTCCGCAGACTAGAACAGAGAACCAAACAAGCAGGGGTTCTGAGACCAAATGAGGGGAAGAGAGTGGCATGATCTGTGGTGATTTCAAGTCCTATCCCCTATCCCCAAACCGTGTGGTGAACAGAGAAAGACAACTGGATGAAGCAGAAAGGTCCTGCAGTCTAGGATCTGTTGTCCTCACAGGGTGGGGGCTCAGCAGTGATTGACATGGAGAACATGGATGATACCTCAGGCTCCAGCTTCGAGGATATGGGTGAGCTGCATCAGCGCCTGCGTGAGGAGGAAGTGGATGCTGATGCAGCTGCTGCTGAAGAAGAGGATGGGGAGTTCCTGGGGATGAAGGGCTTTAAGGGACAGCTGAGCCGGCAGGTAGCTGATCAGGTAAGCCAAACTGGCTCCTTGACAAGTGGAGAAGTATACCCAGGAGGCCTCTGGTTCTGGAGTTGGTGTTGGTGAAGTTCACCCCAGGTTGTCCAGTTCAAACCATGTTGAAATCAGATAAAAAATAAGTAATAGAGCATAGAGCCGAGAGTTTGACAGTACCCTTCCACCTCACCCATCTTCCTTGCTATAGATGTGGCAGGCAGGGAAGAGACAAGCCTCCAGAGCCTTCAGCTTGTATGCCAACATCGACATCCTGAGACCCTACTTTGATGTGGAGCCGGCCCAGGTGCGAAGCAGGTGAGGATCCTCCTCCTGACAGAGACTGCCCTAACACCTAGTCCTTCATCCAAACTACAAGCGGACGTCAAACCCTTAGACTCCCCTCGTCATGACCCAGCCACACCATACCTCTTGTCATGGAGCAGAGCATGGTGATAACACACTGCCTTCCTCTGCTCCATCTGATAAACTATTCGTCTTCCCTCAAAGCTTGGCTCAAATGTCACTTCCTTTGCTCCCCATCCCCACTTGGTCCTTTCCTGGTGCTCCAGGAGGGCTCTGTACTTCTAACAGGTAACACTTCAGCAGTGCTGTACTTTCTTATTCCTGGAGATATAATTTCTTATATCTCTTTCCAAAGACTTCCTCAGAAGTAGGCTCTGTTTTGTTTACTTTTTAATTCTCAGGGCCAGAACAGTCTCTGAATCTGAATATTAGTACATAGTTGTTGAATGACTTCAAGAACTGGATTTAATCTTGGCTTGGTTCTTTGTTCATCCTTTAATTCAACTAGTGTTTATCAAATACCCACTACCACTTAGCAAGTATTTACTAAGCTTTGGCTGTGCATCAGGCACGGTAGTAGTTGTGTCTGGGAGCCTTAGACACAAGATGGGACTCCTTACCCTCAAGGGCAGCCCTCAAGCATTCATTTGCCATGAAGGCACACACCCAGGAGGGACCCCTAACCCAGGGTTGGCTGGAGGGTTGGACAGGGTAGCTTTCTGAGAAGTAAAATCCAGTCCAGATCTAAGGTACTATTAAGAGCTACTCACTTAAGAAGTGGGAAAGTTTTTGGTACTTCTCTTTGTCTTGCCTGAAATTTTATTTTGTTCTTTTTATTTTTTATTTTTTCATTTATTTTTATTAGTTAGAGGCTAATTACTTTACAATATTGTAGTAGTTTTTGCCATACATTGACATGAATCAGCCATGGATTTACATGTGTTCCCCATCCCGATCCCCCCTCCCGCCTCCCTCCCCATCCCATCCCTCTGGGTCTTCCCAGTGCACCAGCCCTGAGCACTTGTCTCATGCATCCAACCTAGGCTGGTGGTCTGTTTCACCCTTGATAGTATACTTGTTTCAATGCTACTCTCAGAACATCCCACCCTCGCCTTCTCCCCCAGAGTCCAAAAGTCTGTTCTGTACATCTGTGTCTCTTTTTCTGTTTTGCATATAGGGTTATCCTTATCATCTTTTTAAGTTCCATATATATGCATTAGTATACTGTATTGGTGTTTATCGTCCTGGCTTACTTCGCTCTGTATGATGGGCTCCAGTTTCATCCATCTCATTAGAGCTGATTCAAGCGAATTCTTTTTAATGGCTGAGTAATATTCCATTGTGTATATACCATAGCTTCCTTATCCATTCGTCTGCTGATGGGCAGCTAGGTTGCTTCCATGTCCTGGCTATTATAAACAGTGCTGTGATGAACATTGGGGTGCACATGTCTCTTTCAGATCTGGTTTCCTCGGTGTGTATGCCTAGGAGTAGGATTGCTTTGCCTGAAATTTTAATACCACTTCAAATACATTTCTCAAGAAAATTCTCAGTGGTATCTGGAGGGATGATAAGTAGGAAGAGGCAGGGGGCACCCTGGTTCTCTCAAGTGACAACTTTCCTTCTAAACATTTCCCAGGGGTTTATCTTTACATCTCTGCTGAGGTTCCCCTTTTAAAGGGGAACAGGTCACATAGGTAAATGGCCAAGCCCTCCCAAATGCCCAGGGTGCTCTGTGGATTCTCCATGTTGCTGCTGCATCAGTCGGCACAGCACAGCGTCAGGGCTGTTCTTCCTGGAAGCATTTTCAGGGGCAGAGTAGTGATTTCCTCGTTCATCTGTCTTTACTACCCTCTTCTTCCTTACCGTCCAGCATGTTCTCTTCAGTCAGTGAGATGAGTAAGACTCAGGCTTTCCAGAACCTCATAGCCTAGTGCCTCCTCTGCTCTCATCTGTTTTCCTCTCTCCTCTCCCCTCCCAGGCTCCTGGAATCCATGATCCCTATCAAGATGGTCAGCTTCCCCCAGGTGAGTAGGGGGGTGTAGCATGTCTGGAAGAGCCGGGGGAGGAACTGGGACAGAGGGTAGGGCCACCAGGCAAAGTCCGGGAAGACATCAACAGAAGAGCCATTGTACCCCCCACCTGAATGAGTTGGTATATTGACAGAAAATCGCGGGTGAGCTCTATGGACCTCTCATGCTTGTCTTCACGCTGGTGGCCATCCTCCTCCATGGGATGAAGACATCTGACACCATTATTGTAAGCAGAACAGAGGACTTTGCGGGGGAGTGACTGAAATGAGTTGAAAGCTGCCCACAGAGACATGGTGGATAGAAGCAGCCCCTGAGGGAGGAGGCCCTGGGCTAGACTGAGACCAGGGGCCTCACAGGACTAATAGAGTCTCCCCCTCACAGCGGGAGGGCACCCTGATGGGCACAGCCATTGGCACCTGCTTCGGCTACTGGCTCGGTGTCTCGTCCTTCATTTACTTCCTCGCCTACCTGTGCAACGCGCAGATCACCATGCTCCAGATGCTGGCACTGCTGGTAAGGAGTCCAGCACAGTGGTGGGCAAGTGTGATCTAAAAGAGTACCCAGAAAAAAAAAAGTAAAAAAAATAAGAGTACACAGACTCTGGTCTGCACCTGTCCTAGGGCCCCAGAGCCTGGAATGGGGTGAGTTGGCCAGTGGATCATTTATTTTTCAAGGTCCCCATGAGGCTAGCTCAGTCTGAGCGTCTTTCCTCTCCACCATTCTCCTTCCTAGGGCTATGGCCTCTTCGGACACTGCATTGTCCTGTTCATCACCTATAACATCCACCTGCATGCCCTCTTCTACCTCTTCTGGCTGCTGGTGGGTGGGTTGTCCACCCTGCGCATGGTAAGCTGGGCAAGAGGTTTCTCGGGGTGGGCTGCCCTACCTGGGAGTAGGGAAAACAGCTCAAAGCTCAAGTCCAATCCCTCAAAGTTTCTGCTCTGGGTAAGAGTGGCTTCCTCACACCCCTCGCTTGGAGCAGGCCTCTGAGCTCTGTTCCTGTTGCCCAAGGTGGCAGTGTTGGTGTCACGGACCGTGGGCCCCACACAGCGGCTGCTCCTCTGTGGCACCCTGGCCACCCTGCACATGCTCTTCCTGCTCTACCTGCATTTTGCCTACCACAAGGTGGTAGAGGGTAAGTGACAGGAGGGCCTGGCTGCGGGGAGGGGAAGGACCGCTGCCTCGGCCAGGGCCCTGCCAGCCCTCGCTCACTTTCCGTCTTCCTCCTCTCAGGGATCCTGGACACGCTGGAGGGCCCCAACATCCCGCCCATACAGAGGGTCCCCAGAGACATCCCCGCCGCACTACCTGCTGCCAGGCTTCCCACCACCGTGCTCAACGCCACAGCCAGGGCTGTCGCCGTGACCCTGCAGTCACACTGACCCCACCTGAAATCCCCGGCCGGCCCCTTGCCCCCAGCGGTGAAGCGAAGGAAGATTAAAGGACAGTACTGATGACGTGTGTCTCTTTGATGGGGTCTGCAGCTCCCACAGAGCTGTAGCCACTTAAGTATCTCCTCGATGCCTGTCGGGCTTCTGGGGGCACAAGGCCAGGAACTCCTGGCCAGGACTGCAGGGCTCTGCAGCCAGTGCAGAAAGTGGGTCAGCTCCTCGGAGGCCCTCTCACCACCTACCCCTTCCTTCCTCTTTCTCTCTCCCACATTGTCTTGCTAAATATAGACTTGGTAATTAAAATATTGATTGAAGTCTGGGACTGCAGCTACCCATTCCAGTGGTCTTCCCTGCCATCCTGCTTCTTGTGCACTTCCCTATTCTGTCAGTGGTGGTCATGTCACATGTTCCTCCCTTAAGTATACCCCTGTGTGAGCAGAATGAAAGTCAGACAGCCCAGGGACTTCCCCTGGCGCACCAGTGGTTAAGACTCTGCACTTCCACTGCAGGGGGCATGGGTTCAGTCCCTGGTCAGGGAACTAAGATCCCACAGGCCACATGGCATGGCCAAAAATATTAATAATAAAGTGGGACAGTCCAGACTACATTGACTACATTGAAGGCTGCCTGTCCCCGAGGAAGAGGAAATGAGAATCCAAGCAGCAGCATGGAGGCCTTAGCTCAAGAACCATGAATCTGATGGAACAGTGCACCCAACTTGCCTTTGGGCTCCGTCTCACTCTTGGGATGCCTATGGAGCAGTGACAATTGGACACAACTTTCCAGATGTAACCCCATGTCATAACAAGGTCCTTCGGCACCTGGGTCATTTTGTAAGGATAACCTTCCTGTGGGAGCTCACATCTGAAGTCAAAGTTGGCTTCGGCCTGGTTATATGGGGCCAGAGCAACAAAGCTTCCTTCAGTTCTGTCAGGGTTAAAAGCAATAACCACCCCAAGCACAGCAGATCCACCCCATCTAGCCGTTTAATCTGTTCCACCTAAGGAGTTACTTAGGGTGGTTAATGGAACAGGATCCTTGGCCTCCCTTCACTACTTTGTGTGATGCATTTTTTAAAAATTCATTACCCTAGTAAATCTGGGTCAGCATTTCTCCTTTCTAATAAGGGAACTAAGAAACACATCCTTAGGGTTTGCGCTATATGACCATATGGGAAGGTCCCTACACTTAGCAGTGGAGCAAGTTGTAAGTGCACTGCCTGTGTTAAGCAGTGTGCCCTTACTGAAAGCTCCAGCCACCATCCACAGCCGCAAAACCACTCCAGGCTGCCTTCCTGGCACCCCTTTCATTTTGGCCACTCCAGTCTCCATGGGTACTGAGAATGTCAGCATCAGCAGCGCCCTGATCACCTGGAAAGAGCTGCACCAGCACCTTGCATCTACCTGCGGCTCACCTGCTCCAAGGACCCTTTGAGGGTTCCACTGGGCCTGTTAACTCAGGCCGTCTCAGCTGGGACGGGATCCAGGGGGCCGCCGCTGCGACGCAGCCATCATGGCAAGGGGCACGCGGCTGGAATCCCCAAGCACGCGACGCCTCTCCTCGCGCGGGCAGGGCGAGGCGCAGATTAAAGGGCCCTAGGGACCGTGCTGCGATTCATGGGGTCGCAAAGAGTCGGTCACGACTGAGCGACTGAACTGAACTGAACCGAGGGACCTCGAAACTGTATGGCGGAGCCGGTAGGCGGCGGAGAGAGAGGCGTGCCCTGGATCCGGGCAAAGGCACAACGGAAAAATGAGCAAAAAAAAAAGGACCCAGTACACTAATAGTCCCAAATGCCATCTCCACGTGACGTACTTCTATTCTCCCCTCCCCATCCCCTGCCCGACCCAGGCTTCCACCCGGCTACCTACTCTCCACCTGTCGTCTGGCCCCACACCCAGACGTTCAGGCGTCCCCACCTGAACGCCGGGTGTCGCAAACCTCGGGGACCCGCGTGGCCTAGGCCGGGCAGGGGGCGGGGCGAGCGGTGGTGACGCGACCGTTGCCATGGGAACCCGCCGCCCGCTCCGGCTCAGCAGCTTCAGCCGGAGCTGCAGCCCGCCGCCCGCTGCCCGCCTACCGGCCCGCCGGCCTGCCCGCCTCGGGCACTCCCTGCGAGGCGGTAGGGGGAGCGGGGCTGGAGGAAGGAAGAGAGCAGATGCGGCCTCCGAGCGGAGACTGGTCCTGCGCGTCCTAAGCTGAGGTCCCTGAGCCGCCGCCACAGCCGCGAGGGACGAGGACCATCGCGGAGCAGCGCCCGCCCGACCCCGGAACGCGCCCCCCGGCCAGTCGCCCAGACACGGACCGCACGGTCCGTCCCAGCTCCAGCGCCCCGCGGTCTCAGCCCGGCCGGCGACCTCGGCGGCTCCGCAATCCCGGCCGGCCCCAGCGCCGGCGCTCCTCTCCACCACCGCCGCCACCGCCGCCACCGCCGCCGCCACCCCCACCGCCGCCGCCGCCGCCTCCTGCACCTCTGCCGCCCCCGCTACCCCCTCTGCGTCCGCGACCCCAGCCCGGCCCCCGACCCCAGCCCCGACCCCGCCCGCGGCCCCGCCAACCTCGGCCGCGGCCCGGGCCCCGGCCCCGGCGGCCCAGCCGTGGGTACGATGCTGCCCAGCTCCATCCAGATTTCCGGGGAGCCGCTGTCAGGAGCCGAGGTGCGGGACATCTGCCGCGGCCTGCGCGACAACGCCGTGCGCCTGCTCTCACTGCGCGGCTGCCGTCTCTGCGACCGTGACTTCGGCCGAATCTGCCGGGCCCTGGCCGGGGCCACGTCCCTGGCACAGCTCAACCTTAACCTGGGCGTCGTGTCCAGCCCCAGCCGCATCAAGCAGCTGGCGGAGGCGCTGCGGACCAACCGCTCCATCCAGTCCCTCTTGTGAGTGTGCTCTCTCAAAAGGGGGTCCTGGGCACCACACCCCTTCCTCACACTCCTCTTGCCACCTCCTGTTCCTTCCCACACCTCCTTGTACCTGTCTTTGCACTTGACCTACCTTCTCACCCCTTATTCACGCACCTCTTCTCTCTAACCATATCTCCACCACACCCTCCAAGCTCCTGCTTCATCTCCAGACTGTGAACGCCAGCCCCACCCCAAGTGAGCCAGGATACCCACCCCCTTCCTGGCAGGGTCTGCGTACCTCCCAACATGATCACCCCAATGACTTCTCCACGGCAGCTGCTCTATCCCCAAAGAAGGAATCCTCCCCTGAGAACTAGATCCCTGCCCATACATTCTGTCCAAAATACCACCCCCACACGCCCCTTCTCTGTGTTCTGATCTGGAGCCTAGTCCCTGCCCTGGAAAAGAAGCCACATTCCTCTTCTAACTGCATTCTTTCAGAATCTAGAACTTTCTTCCTTCCCAGGGCCTCTCCCATGTGCTGTGACCGAATGTCCTCTTCTCCTCTAGGGCTCACTATCAGGGATGGTGCCCCTTCCCCCTTACAGACAGGGTTGATGATGGAAGTAACCTTTGCTCTCTGCTCTTACCCCCCAGCCTGCATGGGAGCCCTCTGACAGACGCGGGGCTGGCCTTGTTGAATCCAGCCCTGGCCCTCCACCCTGCCCTCGTGGCACTGGACCTGGGGGACTGCATGCTGGGTGATGAAGCCATCAACCTCATCTGTGGCCTCCTCCCGCCTGACGGGGCCAAGTCCGGTGAGGAGGGGCCCTGCTGAGGGCAAGGGCTGATGTGGCCTTGATGAAAAGCGAAAAACTAAGTGCAGAGGGGAGGGGGCCTGGCCCAGAGAAGAGGGCTCTGACTGTGTGGGTGAGAATGTTTTTCAGATCCTCTCAAGGAGGGAGGGTTGGGGCTGAGCAGGATGAAGATACAGGAATCCAGGCTACAGCAGGCAGGAAGGGCATGGGGCTCTAATGTCCCTGAAGCTCTGTGGAGGGGTTGGCATGGCTCTCAGTCACTAGGGACACCCCAAAGATCCCCAGGTGTGGGAGGGGTTGGAGAAAGGCCTGACCTTCCCCATCCTGGCTTCTCACTATGACGCTGCCCAGGCTTGAAGGAGCTGACACTGAGCGCTAACCCCGGCATCACCCCTAAGGGTTGGAGCCGCCTCGCCATTGCCGTGGCTCACAGCTCCCAGGTCCGCGTGCTCAATCTGGACTACAATCCCTTGGGTGAGACTCATAAAAGTCCCTTTTGATTCTCATCACTCCCCCTCACCCCACCTGCAAGAACCTGGGATCATCAGTTGCCATGGTAACCACCACACTGGCGAAGGAAAGGAAAAAGAGGGTTGTGGGTGGAAGTACAGAAGCCACCAGTGTGGAGGACCAGCTGACCAACAGTCAGATCAGAGCATCCATCACCACCCCCGGGGCCTGGCTGGCTTCATCCATTCACTGGCCAGTCACAATGCTTCCCTCCTGGCCATCTACCAGTTGCCAGCCTTTCCTGGCCTGGGGTGGGATCTTAGGTGTTTAGGGTGATGGGGAGGCTGTGGGGAAGAGTTAGCAGGCCTGCAAATGACTGCAGGTGAGTGTGTGTGTGTGTGTGGGTGTGTGTGTGTGCTGTCTCCCCAGGTGACCACGTGGCAGGGATGCTGGCTGTAGCTGTGGCCTCCAGCCGCACCTTAGAGGTCCTAGACTTGGAGGGCACAGGGCTCACCAACCAGTCAGCTCAGGTGAGAAGTCTTGACATTGGGGGATGGACCAGGGGTTGAGGTTAGCCTCAACATACATCCTGTGGACATACCGAAGGGGTGGCAGCTTGGAGCCTGAAGAGCCACCTTAACTGCATTCATCCTTTTCCATATTCTTCCCCACCACAGACCCTGCTGGACATGGTAGAAAATTACCCTACGGCTCTGCGGAGTCTGGTGTTGGCCGAGAACAGCATTAGCCCGGAGCTGCAGCAGCAGATCTGTGACCTCCTCTCTGAGGGGGAGGAGGAGGAGGAGGAGGTGGTAGGAGGGCCTGGCGACACCCAGGAACGAGAGCGAGCACGGGAGCCTGCTGCCCACCAGAGGGGCAGCAGCTCCTGGACAGGCCCCAGTGGTAAGAGCCCCCAGGGGTTGATCAGAGGCTTGAGACCAATTAGACGGGGTATGGGAAACTTAGGCCACTTCTGCCTGTGGTCCCCAGAGGAGGGATGCATGGTGGTCTAAACACCCCTCCACCCTTCCACAGATCCCAGCTCTCAGATGGTGCTAATGACATCAGGACTAGGGGACAGTCTGTTGGCTGAGACTGAGATGTGACTCTCCGTTTCTGCGCATCATTACATTTGTGTCTCCAGCACTTTGCCCCAGATGTCAGGGTCAGACCCTGGGGCTCTGGCAGCTCCTGGCGGTGTGGTGGGAGGCTCTGGAGGCTGTGACTCAACAAAATCCTCGGGGGCACTGGAACCCAAGGCAGTGCCTCTGGACTTGTTGGCAGCTCTGGCTGCAGCCCGCTGGCTCGGAAGAGATTTTATGAACTCTATAACCTGGTGTGTGGCTCTGGTCACTGGGGAATGGCAGTAGGGGAGGAGTTGGAAATACCTCTAAGACATCACTAGATGGCAGTGCTACCCTATGGCCCAAACTTCAGGCAGTATCCACTGGCCCCAAATGTCTCAAACAGGTCTGGCTCAGGTCTCTGACTTCTAGGACCTGGGTTTTTGGGGTGACACCTTTCACAGGCCCTGCAAGGACTATAAGTGAGGCAAAGCACCCCAAAAACTTGGCTGGACCCTACCCCAAGGAGAATCAGGAGCCCTGCCAAGGTTAATTGAGGGACATTCTCTCGCACTTCCTGATGCTCTGTGCCCAAGGAAGCCTCTGGCAAAGTGAAGGTAAGGAGAGTCAGGAGCAAACACTAGGACATGACTAGGACTGAGGATACTCAAGAATGGGGAGAAGACTGGTAGAAGGAAGGTCATTAATACAAATGAGGCCATTCCAGTAAAATAGTTTTATTTAATTTTAAAATAGTTACCGATGTGAAAATTTCCCAGTGCTGGGAGTAACAGTCTAGAGCCAAGGTTGGGAGTGGGGCCAGGCTTCACCTAGAGCCCAGTTTAAGGCCCCTGGATCCCAACCTCTACTCCCTCCCAGAGGGAGGAGGAAACAGCTGAGGAGCCCTGAGTCAGCCCTCTCCCGCACCCCGAGGGCCTGCTGTGCTAGACCCCGTGAAGGCAACAGCTCGTGCAGGGGACTGAAGGAAAGGGAAGCCGGTCAAAAACTAGAACTTAGAGGTTAATAATCCCAATGACCCCCTACACTCGGGGGGGAAAAAAAATGGTGGCTATGAAAGGAGGAAGGAGGATAAACACTGATGTAATAAACGCCTCAGCTCCCCAGGAACAGACCGATTTGGGCTGACTGGAAGAAAGGTCATGAGCCCCAGCTGCATGTTACCATTGGAGAATAAATATTCCAGGAGGGAAAAACCACGAGGCCAGCTGATACCAGTTAGTCAGTGCAGCTGAAAGGCCTGATGTGGCCTGACCCTGTTCGCGCAGGGAGCAGAGGTCAAGGGCCTGGGCTGGGCGGAGACCCTGAGCTGCAAGGGCAGGAGCGCCCTGCAGTCCCCATGCAGCAGCGGCAGGGAGGCGAGCCGGGCCCTAGTGCAGCAGGGTGCCCTGCTCCTGGGCCTGCGTCAGGCTGTCCTTGCGGTGCAGGTGGTGCACCCCCATCCTCTTGGGGCTGCGCTGGGGGCGGCTGGAGCTGGGCAGTGCCCACACCCTGCCCTCAGCGCGAGGCGTGCCGGGCCCCTCCTCCGTGCCAGCATCACTGGGCAGCAGGCTCTGGCGCTCCTCCTCCGGGCTGATGGGCAGATTCAGCTCTTCCTCGTCCTCCTCCCTGGGAGCGCCAGGGTCAGCTTCCAGCGGCGGCAGCAGCAGCCCACTTTCACCAGGTGGGGACGACGGTGCCTGCACCTCCTCATCTCCACCAGCGGGGCCCAGGGCGAAGTGGCGCTGCAGCTCAGGGAGTGCATCCCGGCCGAAGGCTGTGCGCTGGGCCACAGTGGCCGGGGGCGGAGCGCGGTCCACAAACGCCCGCTGCCAGCTGGCCAGCAGGTCCTCCTCGGAGCTGGCAGAGCTGGCCGGGGCACTGAGTGCCAGTGGGGCGGGGCGGGGCTGGTGCTGGGGGGAGGCCTGGGCCGAGGCAGGGCTGCTAGGTGCCGGGCTGGGGCGGGCCCGCTCACTGCCCTCCTCCACCAAGCTCAGGGAGATGGCCTGGCGGGTGGCATACGTGCAGTTGGGCAGGGGGCTGTTGCGGGGGATCCGCACCTTATCCTCAGAGAACTCAATCACCCTGCGACCAGGATATAGTGGGTGTGGCGGAGATGGGGCTGGGTAGGGGCTCAGCTTCTCAAAGGCCGGCAGGGGCAGCTCCTCCTCCGGGGAGCCCCCCACAGTGCCCAGGGAATGGCATTCCCCATTGGGTTGGGGGCTGGGGCTGCTCGGGGCTGGGGGGATAGCTGAGTCACCCGGGTCACCCCCACTCATATCCACATGCACGAAGACATCCTCAGCCAAGGGGTGCCCGGTGCTGCCTGACTGGGCCGAATTGAGCAGGAGAGACTCTGGCTTCTCCAGCACACGGGCAATGACCGAGGTGGGCACCACAGCCCCAGGGGCCAAGCCGGGGGCAGGCCCCGGGCTGGCGGCCTCCTGACCACTGTGCAGGTGTTTCCGAACCATGTCCTGTAGCTCACAGGGCAGCTGGGGTACAGGAACGAGAGAAGGAAAGAGAGACATGAAAGATCCCAGCCTAAGACAGCTTGCTTCAGGGCAAAAATAAAGGCTGCCATGGGCAAGACTCCCTCCTCACAGTGTGCTGGGCACTTTTCTGTCACCTGTTCTCACAGCACACTGAGGTATATGCTCATTTTGCAGTGAAATGACTTGAAGCTTTTGATCAACACAGCCAGGATCTGACCTCAGAACTGGTGCTAAGGCCCACCCCTTCTGTCAACCCTGTCAGCCCTAGGCAGGAGCTCTGGGGTCTAGAGCTTCCTCTTGGAGCAAGGGGCTCTCTCAATTATCTTATGGCCCATACTTCTGGCATGCCCTCCTTCCTGCATCAGATTTGGAAACGGAGACCCTCTCCCCATCGCTGTTCCCATAGAGAAACACCCATAGGGCCAGTCTCACCCTGCCCCTAGTGATAGGCCCTCAAGAGCATGCAGGACACCAACCAGAGGCTGAGCTGCCTGGCTTGAGGGGAAACAGGAAGGCGAGGGGAAGGCAAAGCAGAAAGGGGGGGAGCCAGATGTGCAAGGACAGGACAGAGAGGTGTAGAAACTGGAGCTGGAGGGGTCCTAGAAAGGGTGGACGGGCACTGGCTGGGAGGGCACGCTACTCACATCAGCAAACTTGTGGTTACGGAAGTGGGACTTGTTGCACTTGAGCAGCTGCACGGCCAGGTTGCAGTCCAGCCGGTACCGCTCCTGCAGACACAGACGCAGTTCAGAGCCTGGCCCCACCCGGGGAGCAGGGTGGGGACACAGTGGCACAGGCAGGGAGGCCCCAAGATGCCCGTACATTGAGCTCCTCCAGCTTGTTGATGGTGTTCCTGGCATCCAGCAGCTTGTTGGTCAGCTCCACAATCTCCCAGTCCAGCGTCTTCCTATCCATCTCAGCCTTCTTAATCTGAGGCATGAGACTCACAGTGAACCCAACCCAGGTCCCAGCCAGTTCTTCCTCCCCTCCTCCCAGCCCAGAGACACAGGAAGCCACAGGTGCTGGGGCAGCCAAGGCACATGGAGTAGACAGATGATGGACAGACAGAAGGAGACCGGACACTTCTGCAGTGCGCGGGCTGTGGGGCAGGGGCTTTCTGAGCATGACTGACAGCTGCCCGGGGCCCAGAGCAGAGCAGTCTAAGAGCTGCCCAGCCTTGGAGGGTGCTCAAGGGGCCCTACACACCAGGGGAGGAAGCTTCCACCCTGAGAAGCCAAGAACTGCAAACCCAGGGGCTCAGGCCTATGCTGCATGTAGCTGTTTCCAGGATCAGGCTATTGGGTGGGGGGAGGAGGCTGGGCACGGAGCAGGGCTGGGTGGCAACTGGGGGCGCCTGTGAGATTATCTAGTTGAGCAGGGAGGGAGCTGCAGTCTTCTGATCTTCAGCTCAGGGACTGGATCCACAGGCCCCCTTCCTCCAAGTGGCTGGGGCGGGCCGCCACTGCAGCTGAGAGGCTGTGAGTGTTCAGTGGTGACATCAATCAGTACCTCTGCCCAAGCCAAGAACAGGCTCCCCAGCTGTCCCCCAGGAGTGAGACACTCACTGCTGACTAGGCCTCCCATGAGGAAGAGGAAAGGAGGGGGCAGAGGGCAAGGGCCAGGCCCCAGCCATCCCAGACCTCAGCTGAGGAGGAGGCAAGGGCAAGGGAGAACACACAAACTCAGACGCAACTGCAAAAATCCAGCTGTGGCTGAGAGAGGCCTGAGAGGAGAGTACGGCGGCAACGGTGGCAGCGTGAGGGGAAGACGAGAGAAGAGAGACAGTGTGAGCGTTAGGACAATCCTGGCTCGCACGGCACATGGCAGGCCCCTCCCCACCACAGCCACCCCCTCCCGAGCCCAAGGCAGGATAGGATGGTGGGAGGGGCGGAGGGCCCTGGCGAGTCCCAGCCCCGTGCTATGCTGTGAGTGCAGCACCAGCCAAGCTGCCCTCCTCGACAGATTACCAGCGTGTGCAGCTTGTCCTCCAGCTCCTGGTTGGTCCTCTGGGAAGCCGTGTAGCTGTTCTGCAGCCTGTAGCGAACACAGGGCAGACCCCCGGGTCGAGATGCCATTCTTCAGACCCTGCTCAACCCCTTCTTGATGTGGGATCTTGGGCAGGTGTCCGTTCCAGAACTTCAGTTTTCACATCAGAATCGGATCACCTCTGAGGCCACTCCTGGCTGACAACCCCCTGTGAATGGGGAGGTGCATGCATGTGTGTCCCAGCCCCCGTCCCACACCTGCGGAACTTGTCCTTAAACTTGTCCAGCTCCTCCCGGCTCTGGCCCAACTCCAGCTCCAGGCAGTCCTGCCCGATCTCCAGCTCGCGCTCCAGAGCCTCAGTGCGCCTGGTGGCCGAGGCCAGGCGCCGTCGGAGCTCCTCATTTTCCTGCTGCAAAAGCCTGAGAGGATGAGGGGTCAAGGGCAGAGGGGCATCAGAGGTGGAAGGGCCACTCTGGAGTCCCAGGCTGGATTCAGGAAGGAAACAGGGGTGACAGGAGGACAGGCAGCTGCAGGCAGGGGACTCCCTGAGACTCAGCCTGAGTCTGGGGAAGCATATCCCATAGGCCTGCTGGTCCTGAGAACACGGCTTGGCCAAAGGGTGGGGGAGGCAGAGGGGATGGAGGGGGACAGTCAGGCCCCCTCACTGGAGAAGACAGAATTGCAGGGACCACAGCTGCCATCTGTCTCTGGTTACAACCCAAGCCAGCCGGCCCCCAGCTCCAGTTTCTCCACTGCACAGTCAAGCTGCTCCATTATTCAACTCTTGGAAACCCAGCCCAGGAGGGCCCTGCTCTCCAGAGGCCTCACGGAGCTGATGGAAAGGGCCGCGAGCAGACAGCTGGCACCGGAGGGCCGGGAGCTGGGGAAGAACTCTGGCAAGAGCAGGGCCCTCAGAGCCATTCACCTCCCCAATGCCAGGTTCTCATTAAACAAATCTTTTTCCAGAAGGAATATCCAAAACTTCAAGCTGCCTTCCAGAGTCCCTAAAATTCCCCAACCTTTATCTCTACCTAATCCAAGGAAAAGCCCAACAGCCTGGGGCTAAGGGGACAGAGCTAAGGCGGGGAAGGCTCTTGGGCAGCAGCTACTCACTTCATCCTCTCCGCGTCAGTAAGCGGCTCCTGTGCACAAAAGAACAGAAGCGTGAGGCTCAGCTCTGGATCACTTGCCTCCCACTTGTTGCCACCTCCTCCAAACAGCCCCAGAGAGGGTCACGTCTGCAGCAGATGTGTCTGGCACAAGTGGGCTGCAGGGCCCCACAGAGATGGAGGCCGTCTAGTAACTTCTGGACCAGCCAAGACTACTCTGGCCCATGCCACCCAGACTCCAACCCTCCCCGTTCCCCACACCAGCTCCAACCCCTCTGAGTCGTAGAGCCAACCACAAATGAGTCCTGGTACCCATGCCATCCCTCCCTGGGCTAGAGAGCCTCTCAGCTGTTCACTGGGCTCCTAGCGGGCCCTACAGGCAAGGCTGAAGACTTTCCAGAGAAGTGACAAAGCCAGGTGAGATGGAGTAGGGTCCTGAGCTCTGATGAAGCCCTCCGGACCCCCTGGGCAGCATCAGGCCCTCACAGAGGCTCGGGAGGCACAAGTGCAGGACCTCTGGGGTAACCCAGACCGAAAGTAGTGAAGCATCTCATCCTGCTTTCTCCCTCCTGCAGCATCCTCCTCAAGCCCCCACACAGGTCACGAGCCCAAGGGCCAGAACTCGGCCAACCACAATGCAGAGCCAGCCCGCGCTGTGGCAGGAGGGAAATGTCGAGTGGCATTTGATTGGCCTCACAGCTTCAGGATGCTCATCACAGGCAGGACAATGAGGTGTGTGGCCCAGACTATGGGCCTGGGAGCCACTGACACCTGGACTGGTTACATTAATTTTGCTGAACCCTAGAGACCACATCTGCAAAACTGGGGGAGTGTCCAGAGGGCAGCACCTCACACAGTGTCTGGCCTTTTAAATGTTTCCTGAACTGAAAATGGGCAAGTCATGGATGGCACTTCTGCCCTGGGTGCCTGGCACATGCTGGCCATCTCTCAAGTTCTCTAAATGTGCTCCATGCACTTCAACAGGGTAGAGACACAGTATCAAGGAGAATAAACTCTCCTCCTGCAGGAGCTTAATGAGAGAGGAAAGACGATCTTGAGAATGTTTGGCAGGTGCCTGAAGAAGGCCTCCTAAGAATCTAATGCAGTTCTAGCAGGGAGCACATATTTGATAAATGTCAGCCTGACAAAGCAAAGCTGGACGAAGGTCATCAGCCTTTCGGGGACAATGAAGAACAGCTAGTCTGAGGGCAAGCAGCTGGAGCTTCCTAATGGCGCCCAGAGGGGCCGCAGGTTGAACAGCTCTGCTCCAGCAGGGGAGGGCCAGAGTCCCGGGCTCCGGGCAGGTCAGACACCTCTGTCTGGGGGGCGGCCTCTCACACCAAGAATAACACTGCACAGATCACGTGGGCTGAGCTACAGACTCTGGGGCTCCTGGACATGTGGACATGTCACAGCCATCCCCCCATTAGTCTGCATGGCCCCCCACGAGCATGGCGGCAGCTGAGAGCCCAAGTGGGTACCAGCAACATCACACCCTCACCCCAACTGGGGGAACCAGACGTCCCCTCAGGACAGCCAGGCCCCGCCTCAGGGACCTGCATCTGCCAGCTGGGGCATGGGGACCGCTCTTGCTGACCTCCTGCTCGAGCCGGGAGCCAGGACTTTCCAGCCGCAGCTCACGATGCTCGGGTGGTGCCTTACGGTAGGGCTTCTTAGCAGGGGCCACGCTGGTCATTCTGGCAGGCGAGAGCTCTTCAACCTGCTGAAGGAAATAAGGAGGGAGGAGGCTCAGAGACGTGGCAAGAGACTTCTGAACTGAGGGAAAAAGAGGACATGTAGGAGCCACCAGGCAGGTAGACAGGCCTGGGCCACTCCCAGGGTTATTTGAAGTGCTCAACTCTGGTGCGTCACTGCCTGTAGGTCAATGGTGAACAGGAGAGGGGTCCAGGGCCAGTGGTAACACATGAGGGGAAAGGCAGGGCCCAGGGCCTGGGCGCAGGGAGCGTGGGTTGGGCTGGAGGAGTGCCCCACTCCTGGCCCCTGCGGGGGTAGGAGGGTCTCCTCAGAGGAAGAGCGACTCTCCAAACACCAGTTTCCTCAACTCTAAACTAGGCTGAGTTTCATTTCAACAACCAATTTCAGAGAGTTGTTGTAATGATTATGGAAAGCACTAACAACAGAAGCTGGCACTCAGATGCTCGACTAATGTTAGCTTTAAAGCAAAGTGTAAGCAGAAAGTAAGGGCTTGAGATGTACGCCCAGCCTGGACCCCTTGGGGCGGGGCGTCACCAGGTTTGGGGGCCCTGAAGGTCAAGCCTCTCTGGCCTCCACCACTCTCTTCACCAGCCCCCACCAAGAGGGGACACCTGCTGCCCCCTCACCTGCCAGCCTCCCCAGGAGGAAGCCCTGTGGGGGCGCAGGCCTCACCATGAACATACCGTCCGTCTGTCGGCAGCACTCTCTGTTCCGCTGTCCGGGAGTCAGCCTGCGGCTCTCCGCATCCCACGGCCCGGCCACTTCCTCTGGCCAACAGCTCCTGAAACTGGAGACAGGAAGAAAACAAGAAACCAGGTGTCAGCGCCTATCTGTCAGTGCCCCCGGGATAGCTGGGCAGGAGAGCCGTGGAGGCTGGACCGGAGTGGAAGCACTGGGCTCCCCGTGAATGGTGTCACAGGCCCAGGGAGACACAGGTGTGTCTGTGTGACCATGGTCTTGGCTTACCACACACCTGATTCCAGAATAGGTCTGGTCTTGTCTTGTCCCTATCCTACCCCGTATCTGTCCTGTTCATCTCCAGGGCCTCTCAGAGTCTAAAAACAATTCCTCAGAGATTTGGGGGACATGGGTTGCAGAAGAAAACACCAGGAAAAAGCCTAGAAAAAGATGCTTGGGGTGGGGAGAAACCTCCTACCAATGATTCCAGAAGAGCCCAAACACTAGTTCTATGGACAACAGAGGTGAACAGACTGTACAGGGAGAAGGGGTAGGTCCAGGAGAGAAAACTGGAAAAGGCAGCATTTTAGAGCAATGACAGTTCTCAACCAGGGTGACTTTGGTCTTCCCCAGCCCCCTTCTTTCCCCGCCCCTGGTATCTGGCAAATATCTGAAGGCATTTTGGTTGTCACACCAGGGGTGGGTGGTACCGGCATCTAGTGGGTAGAGGTCAGGCATGCTGCTAAACATCCTATAAAGCACAGGGCAGCCTCCCACGACAAGGAATTATTGGCACACAATGTTGATAGCGCCCGGGCTGGGAAGGCCTGTGTGGGAAGCCCCAGTCTGGGGAGCTGAGACACCTGGCTTCCGGGCTCAGGGCTGCTTCTGACACACGGTGTGGCCCTGGCTAGTCCCTGCCTCACCGGATAAGCTTGCCTCTATCTGCAGAGAGGTGGCTGGACTGAGGGGCCTGTGAGGTCCCCTCCAAGTTCTTGGGGTTCCAACCTCTCCCCCACCTGTGATGAGCTGGGCTGCAGCACGGGGGCAGCAGCCGCCGCAGGGACCGGTGGAGGCAGCAACCTCAGGTGGCCTTCCGGGCATTAGCAGTTCTGCCTCCGCCATCCACCTAACCAGAGCTGGGGGCTGAGGGAAGCCTTGCGGGCTAAAGCATGTGTTCCCGCTGTCGGGACATGCCCTGGCCACGACTCCTGTCACATTCCAACAGGGCCTGAGGCGGGAGGCACGGTGAGGGGGTGGGGAGGGCGGGAAGAGGAGTGGCCTCCCCCCTCTGTCTGGGCAGCCTGGCCTCTGGTGTGGGGTTCTGGGGTGTGGCAGCAGGCACGAGCCGCCAGCCTCCAGCCCTTTGATGGCGAGGCAGAGCGTGTCCCCACAGGGCACACGCAGCGGGCTGTCTCGGGCTGACTCCCTGCACAGGAATCCGGGCAGGCCTGAAGGGACAGCACATTCCTGAGGCGTGGGGGAGCAAACACGTCACCCCCACAGTTCCCTGGGGCTACCCCTTCAGTGGGGCCCTGGGTGGACGCTCCTCTGGCCCAGGGAACAGGCCCAGAAAGTGCCAAGCCAGCCTGGGCACCTGGGTTCGGATACTCAGGGGGTCTAAGTTGGGGGAGGGGTGTATATGTCAGAAAAGGAAGAGTCAGACCGCAGGAGTGAGAGATACTGGTAGCCAGGAGCACCCATGAAGTCCAGAGCCGGCCTCTGCCTTCCCCCTTCCTATTCCTGCCAGCGCCCACACTGTCCTCCAGGCCCTGGGACATTGGTGTGGGCGGTGGGCAGAGGACACTGACGTGCCCAGGGATCTAATCATTCTTCCCGTGCAGAGACGCAGCGGCCTCACTCCACGTCCTGCTGCCCCAGCTCGAGCTGTCACGTGTCCTACGAGCTCATCCTGCCCCGTCTCAACCTCACAGCCCCACAGCTCATATTCCTGGGGCTTTCATGGCCAGATAATCTGGCCTGCTGAGCGGACAGATAGCGTGGATGTGGCTAGCAGTGAGATGGGTCAAAGTGTAGACTAGCACTCTCAGAAAAAGGACAGTGGTTTCGGGAGGTTCTCTCCCCAGCCAGAACCTGCTCTTTTCATACATATTGGAGTCACAGGGAAGGATGTGATTCCCGACTGGGGAAGCAGAAGACCACACCCTGCTAGGGAGGACAGCCCACCAGGGAGCCGCAGTGGTCCCAACACAAGTCCAGGAGGAAGACTCTGTGCCACACCCTGCCCCACATCCCTAAATTCCAGTGCACGTTGGGGCCCTGGTTCCATCTCCTGAGGTCTGCTAAGGTTTCCAGATCCAGCCTGGAGGGGACCACCGTTCCAGCACTGAACAGGCAAATATGGGCGTGGCAGGCCACTGGCACTGCAGAGAAGGCCAGTCCCAGGGGTAAGCGCGATGCCAGGCCTACTGGAGAACACGGGGAGTGGCAGCCGGGCAGCAGGGTCACAGCTGGGAGAAGAGCAGAGGCAGGTTACAAAGCAGCAGAGCGGCCCCTCCAGTGAGACCCAGCTCCTAGAGGCCGCCTCCCAGGCCACACAGCCTTCAGCCAAAGATCTCCAAGCTGCTTTGGAGTGTTTCAACCCGAGGTCGACTCCTTATCCCACATCAAGAAAAAGAGCCCCCCAGGGAAGGCCAGACAAGTCCAAATGGACCACAGGCCACGAGGAGCGGGCAGACAGCCCTTGAGGTCTCTTAGCCTCTGGATGCTGCGCTGGTTCCAGGGCACCTCCACGAGAAGGGTCTTCTAGAAAGTCTAGAAACTGACGAGGAATAATCCCACTCCCACCCCTCACCACAAACTACCTGAGCTTCAAGGAACTGGAAGCAGAGGACTCAGGACGTGGGCTACCTCATCTCAGGCTGGGTTTGTACGACAGCCATGCTCTGGGAGAAAAGCGAAAGTGAAAATCGCTTGGTCATGTCCGACTCTTTGCGACCCCATGGACTATACAGTCCATGGCATTCTCTAGGCCAGAATACTGGAGTGGGTAGCCTATCCCTTCTCCAGGGGATCTTCCCAGCCCAGGAATCAAACCTGGGTCTCCTGCATTGCAGGCAGATTCTTTACCAACTGAGCTATGAGGGAAGCCCTTCTGGGAGAAAGGCTGAGACCCCTCAATCCCCCCAGCTGACCTGGTCTGGGGCTCTCGGGGCTGCACCTGCAGGCACTGTCTAGGGAGACACCCCACCCGCATCACAGAGGCGAGGTGAGAAAGGAAAGCAAAGCAGCTCTCCTCACAGCCCCCACCCCACCTAACCCCGCCTCCTCCTTCCTCTGATGCATAGTATTCATTCTTCACTTACTCAGGAGCGGTTCAGAGGACTCAACCGGTATCTGCTGGAATAGAAGGAGGGGGTGATAGCCTTGTAATTGCCATGTTGCAATCTGCCAGTCGGCGCAGGCCCCTGTTGCCGCCTGCCCTGTATTAAATACCTTCTCCCTGATTACAGCCCACGGGCACGATTAGCTGCCTCCAGAGAACAAAGTCTACTTTCATTAGAAATGGGACTCGGCACGCACAGTGAACCTGTGCTCTGAACCCACTGAACAGCTGAGCAGAGCATGTATCAGAGACAGATATAAGGAGCAATATATGCCAGGAGCCGGCTGAGCAGTGTCCTTTAGTCAAAGGACAAAAAATCTGCCGAGCTCCTCTCTCGAACCAGGGGATGGCTCTCCAACTCACTCCCCTTTGTGGACGTGCAGCGTGTGTGGATGTGACCAGGGGCCCCCACCGAGGTCAGTCCTGACGCTGCTGGAGACAGAGCAGGATGAGGAGGAGCCCTCTTCAGAATCTGATTCTCTCCAAAATGCTATCCTTTCTCCTCCTCCCTGCAAACACCCACAGAGGCAACAGTGAAAGGTTCGATTCCAAGAGCTAAGGACACTCTCTTACTTCCCTCTGCCATCCCTTCTGTGGGTCTGCCCAAGGCCCAGGTCAAAATCAAAAGTGCAGGAGAGGAAGGGAGCTCCCAGCATCCAGCTTTCTCTCTGCTCAGGGCTCAGAGGTTACCCCCTCGACGCTGGCCCAGCGGAGGGAAATGAATGAATCCAAAACAGGTGTGGCTGAAACTCTGCCCTCCCCCACACCCCCCAGGTCTGCTTCTAGCCCCCAAGTTCTGTACTACACCCCTGCCCCCTACCCAGTTCAGCTGCCTACCCAAGGAAGCCGCCTGCCTCCGCCACTTCCATCACCCACATTCTCTTTAAGAAATGATGACCCCAGCAGTTTATCTGGGCTCAGCATTTCTGTACTTACTGACGCCTCTGTCCCCAGATGTCACTGAAACCAAGCAAGTGAAGGACCTTGAGGGGCCAATGAACCCAATCTTCTGAATCAGGGAAGGCACACACATCACAAAAATCATTAACTAATGCTCTTCTTTCATAATTCAGGCAAAGAAAGCCAAATGGAAGGCAGCAGTCACTGCTGCTTTTAAAATGAAAGGAAAACTGGCCCCTTTTCAGAATACCCCAGCTGTGCTGTATGCTGTCTTACCCCAGCAGGATATAAATTAATAATAAAACCAAATACGAGCCCTTCCTAAAGCCCCGGTGAACCACTAAACAGGAGCGTGAGATCACAGGGACGAGCGCCTCCCCTGTTGGAATGGTCCTCAGCTATGAAGTGGTCTCTGAACCCTGCAGGCCTGGAGGAAGCTGTGCCTCACCGAGTGGGGTGGGGTAGGGGGCAAGACGCACTCCTACAGTGCAAGTCCAGCTGCTTCTCAGGCCTCTGAAATCCGGGTTCTGGCTCCAGCTAAGGACCAAGAAACACAAACCACCACCCTGCAAGGGCCAGCTCCCAACCAGGTGAGCCCGCAGGGGACCCAGAGACTGCCCATGAGGCCCCCTCCCATGTCCACCCCGATCAGGAGGGCTCCTCTCCTCCTGACTGTCAGTGAACAGCCGCACGGAGAGCCGAGCCTACTGAAGCAGCCCAGGTTCAATCCTCCCAGCGCCGGCCCCCAGTTTCCGGCGCAGCTGTTCCCAAGATACCTGAGCAAAGCCCTGAGCGATCCTGGGCGCGTGGCAGGCAAGCAGCCAGCAGAACACGGGTGGGGCCGGGCAGGCTCTCCTCTGGGCCAGTGACAAGGCTGGAAGATGCCAGTCTGTGCCCAGACCGGCCCCACTGCCCCTCCCCCAGGCAGGCCTGCCACCCCTCTGGGAAAGTACAACCTCACCCTTTTGGGACATGCTGCCTGCGGCCCTAACCCGGCCTCCTGCCCACTCTAAACGGAACAGACTACAGGTATTTAAAAAACAGAATGGGTGGGAATATTCTGCCCCAGAGTCATCCTGAGGTCTCAGAACTAGTGCTGGTGACCTGTGAGAGCTTACCTGGCTCCCCACCAGAACAAATACCTCAAGTCTATCCACCTGGCCTCTTGTTCAAGCCAACACTTGACAGGAACAAAGGGGTTGAAGACTACTGATGATGATGATCCAAGCAAACCTACCCCCACCCAAAGGGAGGGCTCAAAAGTCCCCAGGATCAGAAGCAGCACTTGACCTTTGTCCCCATGCCCTCTGCTCAGGAAGAACCAACCCTCCACTCCTCACCCCTTCTGCTCTCCTGGTCGGAGCACGCCACAGGCCCCTCCAGGGGCTGCTGCTCAGTCATGTCCAGCTCTTGGCGGCCCCGTGGACTGCAGCATGCCAGGCTTCCCTGTCCTTCACCATCTCCCAGAGTTTGCTCAAACTCAAGGCCACTGAGTTGGTGACACCATCCAACCATCTCATTCTCTGTCACCCCTTCTCCTCTTGCCCTCAACCTTTCCCCCCAGCTTGCTAACTCCTTATTCAGGGTCCACACCATCCGCGGAGCCCCTACACCCTCTTGTTTACACACTCCCACCCCGTGGGCGCAGGCAACTTCCTGCCCTCTGCCTCCTGGCTCAAGGGAAACAGAGGCGGCTTAGAGGGCCTCCGGGTCTCATGTCCCCCTATCTAGTGCACCACACCCCAGAGGTGGCAGACAGGGTCTGTCTACAGTTACCTCTGCAGACCGCCAGGGAGCCCCGCGTAGTCAGCCTTCCTGCAACCTCTGGACCCCCCTTCTCCTTTCCAAGCCTGGAGGGAGGAGGGAGCTTGGGAGCTTCTCCATGGCAAGCGGAGGCCAACGCCTCTCTCAGGCCCACTGTGGAGCCCAAAGCCAGGTCCTGCCCCCTCTGGCTAAAGCGCCCTTCCCAGCTCTTTTCGGTTAAAGTCCACCTGAAGCTCCAGACATGGAAGGCAGTGGGGGGACTGACTCCTCCCACTCCACCTCCCAGAGCAACGGTCGCCAACGGGAGCGACATCTCAGATGGGTATCCGGTTCTGGGCTCCAGCTTTCAGACATAGCTTCACTCCTCTGCTCAGGCCATTTCTCACAGCCAGGGCAAGGTTTTCCTCAACCTCCCGGTCCCCAAGAAGAACCTGCAGTTTCAAACCTTATCCTGGGATGAGAATAATGGGGACATCACCTTCTCCTTTTTTCTTCTGGCCATGCCCATGAGGGACGTTAGTTCCCTGACCAGGGACTGAACCTGGGCCCTCGGCAGTGAAAGCACTGAATCCTAACCACTGGACTGCCAAGGGACTGTCCATCATATTCCCCTTTTGATAAAGGGAGGAAACTCTCCAGTCTAGCAGAAAATTCCCTTCCTACTCTCCCTCCATCTGTCTCTATGAGGCATGAAACCAACAGCATGGTAACAGGGATGTTCTCAAACTCCACAGTGCTAAAAGCAGATTAAAGAGACACGCTGTTCTGTTTTAAGGGAGAACTGAGAGGCACAGTACTGACTGAGGGAAGGAAGAGGGGCAGAGTCCAGCAGCCGGCTGGCAGGGGGGCAGGTGCCCGTGCACAGCCCCACCTAGGGAACCCAGCAGCAAGAACAAGCGAGCGGAGGAGGTGGCACGGTGTAAGCAAAGGGGCGGAGGCCAGGGGCAGGAAGGGAGGAGGGAGGCGTGGCTGCAGGCACCTTCAGGGTGGGTTAGCTGGCCCGGGTCAGACTCACGGGGTTAGTGTCTTCTCCCCAACCAGCCAGCTCTCCTGGTTAGCGCGGGTAGCAACAGACTCATGGCAGACGCCCTCCAGGCACTCCATACAAACAGACAGCTTGGCCTGTGAGCAGCCCAACTCCGGAGCTGCAAAGAGAGAGCAGAAGGAATGCCAGGCTGCAGGGTGCCCGCGGGTACCCACTGCCCTCTCCTGATAGGGACGCTCCTCCGGACTTACCGCCAGACCCTCCGGGGCCTCTCCCCTCTGGAAGGCAGGCCTCAGGGAAGTACAGCACCCGCCCTGCCCAGCAGTGAGCCCGGCTCGTGACCCCAGGGAGCAAGGCTCTCTGGCTGCCAACAGAATGAGAGTGAGGGGGCACTGCTGCCAGGGGGCAGCTCTCTCTCCTGTCAACACCGCTGCCAGGCTGGACCACAGCCCTGAACGCTGCTTCTAAGAACAAAGCCACCCACAGCTGCAGCTGCCACCTCGCCCAAGCCTGTGCCAGCAGAGTCCACCCCACCCCCTCCCACGGGCTCCGAGGAAAGGCGCCGGGAGAGAACTGGCCCAGGGACCAGAGGCTGCAACAAGAGCTGCATGGAAAGGCACAGCACAATGGGGCAGTGTGTGCCCGGCCCAGAGCCACGCTAGCCCAGGGAACGGGTGACACACGGCCACCTTTCAGCTTCAGGAAGGGCCAAGGGATGGTGTTTCCCAGGGAGCTGCCCCAGAGGAACCCACGGGGCAAGGGTAAGGGCTAGGCCAGTCAGGCTCCCCAGACCCAGAGGGACTCTCCCACCCCCTCAGGGTGACAAAGCCCAGAAAGTCTACGGTGCTCACACAGCTAGCCCAGGGAACACTCTGCCCTGAAGCCTCCAGAATCAGCCAGGGAGAGTGACACACTCTGGCTTGGAGATCTCAAGGCAAACGTGCCACAGCAGTGGAGTCCCAGAGACCCCCTGCCCTGGCCAAGATGCGACCCCTGGGGAGGCAGGACAGGAAAGTTACAGCACAGACATCGGCAAATACTGCCTGTGACTCATGGAGAAGGGCTGGCAGGGAAAAAGCAGGAGAACAACCCCCGTTTAGTTGTTGAGATGACTCGGGGTAGGAGGGGGAAAGCAGAGACCACCCTGGCCCCACACATAGGCCTGGCTTCTCCCGAGCGCAGGCCAACGATGAACACAAGCGAGAGAAGCCTCCAACAGCCTTCCCAACTGCCCCGTCGCTGAGATCCCCGCCTTGCTCTGACAGCCCTGGCAGTCAAAAGGCCAAGGCCTGACCAGGAAGGGTGAGCTAGCCATCTAGCAGAGAAGACGCCAACTCTTCCTGTGGGCTCTGACCTCTTCCCTGGACTGGCAAGGAAGCATGGCAATGGGCAGACTACCTTCTGAATCCTCGACACAGACATACGAATAAACAAACACGCACCAGCTGGGTCTGGTTTGTTTTTCAAACGGGGAGCAACAGGTGACCTGGTTAATCCAAGGTTTCAGACAGCAGGGGTTGAGAAATCAGGTAAGTCTCCTCCCTTTCCAGAGATGAAAGAAGAGTGAAGGAGAGAGACACATGTGAGCCGGGGGTGTTGGTGCCCACATCACGCCCGCACCCATCCTGATTCCCACTCCAGGGCACTCCTACCAGAAAATTTCATCCCAGCATAAAAGACAATCCTCAGAGATAAGCAGGGTGTCTGCTGCAGCAAGAACCTCTGGGAAAGCTGCTCCAACCCTCCCAAGGAGCCAGTCCCCCAGGAACACACCAAGCGAGACGAGAGGCTGAAGCCGGGCTCCTCGAAGGCTCCAGCAGGGACTAATTCCCCCCTCCCCGCCCCATCCAGGGTTAATTGTTAGGAGGGCAGAACAAGCTGAAGAACAAAATGTATTACTATTGAGTTGTGTTTATTTTACAGGCAATACATGATGGGGAATGTCTGGAAGTATTAATACATTAGAATGATTAGAAGGATACAGGATAAATGGTTAACAGTATACCCTGTCTTTGGAAAAGGGCTTAGACAGGAGCAGTCGGGGAAGAAAGGGAAGGTCTTTTTACTTTATTCTTCATTGTGTATATTTTTCTGTACAATTGGTATTTTCAAAGCGGTGATACACCATGTTTATGATGAAAATGCACTGCTCCTTGACAAATGGACAAAACCACTGCATCTGCACTGTGCTGTACCCTTCCAGGAGTGCTTTCCCTTCAGCTGTATTTCCTGTGATCCTTGTAGCTTAGTGAGGCCACGAAACAGGTGGAGCTCTCCCATTCTGAAGTGACACAGAGGACAAGAGACTGGCCCAAGGGGACAGAACCCTCCGTTTCCAGTTCCAGCGCAAAGCCTGCAAAGTTGTCTTCTCCTGGGAGCCAAGGAAAGCGATGACAATTCTGCCCTGATGTAAAGACCCTCAAAGACATCTGAGACTGAATTCCCCATCTGGCTTACCTGGAAAGGGGCAAAGAGGCCACTGCTAAGTACCCTAGGTGATAAGTGCAGAGTTCTATCCCGCTGGTTAGCCCAGGGCTTTCAGGTCTAGGCGGACTCTCTGCAAGGTAGTCCCACCCCTCAGGGAGTTCTCTGCCGGTTTATTATGAGAACATAAAAGCACTTCACAAATAGGAGGCCATGTCCTTGATAGATCCCAAATGTCACCTAGCAGACAGTTGGCACTTACAAGATAGACCAAACAAAGAAAGTCTCACCCTTCTACTCACGGACACTCACCAGACTCAGTCCCTCTGAGGCCTAAGAGCACACAACACAATCCAGTCCAGCTGGCTCATCCGATCTGCTCTCAAATCTGCTTAACGTACAATGCAGCTTATCACTCCTGCCAAGATGCCATCGTGAAGATGTGCCACATTGCAGTGTGCACCCCACAACAAGGGATGAGGGGCAGAGCCCAGGGAAAACTCCTTCAATCACCTCTAACTACTGGTTCCATCCCTGCGGTTCTTCTAGGCGTGAACAAGGAGTGAACAAAGCTGTACCAAGAAGTCTTGGCTGTGAGCATGGAGCACACCAAGGGAGGACCAAGGATACCACAGAAAAGCCAGCAGGTGACTGCAGGCACTAAAAGGAGCTCAGTGAATAACAAAGAGGATGCCGGCAGCCAAAGCCTTTTTAAGAGGATGCTAATTAAGCAAGAAAATACACCTGTGTGTGCTTCAGTTCCTCTTTTAACTCCTTCCGGCCGGCTTAGGAATGTGTGGTTAGAATAGAAGGCTGAAGAGGGAGGCAACTGAAGCCAAGCACCTAGATCATTTAACCACATTAACTCAACCCTGGAAAATAATTAGTAAGGCGATTGTTAATACTATCACCTTTTGTTTATGCAGGATCTTCCTTCCTGAGAGTTCAAAGAGTTTCACCAGATAGACTTTATCTGCTTTAGTCCAAGAAAGGACTAGATTGGGAACAGGACTGCTCAGCACCTCCTATGTAGGGGCTAACTAAACTCTCAGCCTTTAATAAATGACCTTGCCCCTAAGAAGCTTCAAAGACCCCTAGGTGGGGAGAGACAGGTTAACAGCCCCCCCTGCATCACAGTGTGGTGAGTGCTCTAAGAGCAAACAGCAGAGGCATCTGGCTGGGGCAGGGAGTTAAAGACCAGACAGAAAGGTTGCCCTCTCGAGAACCCAGACGAATCTTCCTGTGCTTGCAAATTCCCACTGGAGTGCAGCCCGGCATTATACAATTAAGAGGTCTAGACTTCTGGAAACAAACTTCTCTGGTGCTTGTTCAGAACTGATGCCTAAGAATTATTCCCATCAGCTATACTGAAAACAAAAAGCCAAAGAATGGACAGCAACCCTCAGCCTCCCACCCCATTTCTGGGGAGCACCTGAGTTCATAAGCCTGTTCTGTGACACAAGATCATCAAAGCACCCCCCCAAAAAAAAAACTGGGACATGAAGTCTGGCTTTCTCAAAGCCTAGACCACCAGCTTCACGCAACATTTTTCAGTCCACAAACATGGATCATGGATCCTCAAACACCATGGAACATGGATCCTCGAACACCCCATCCAATACATGCACATGTAAGGCTGAGTCCCTTTGCTGCCCACATGAAACTATCATAACATATTAACTGGCCATACTCCAATACAAAAGTTTAATAAAAGAACAACAGCAGCAAAAACCCACCCCATTTAGTCATCTCTGGCCTTAACTACATAACAAATCTGCCACCTACTCACCCCTACCTATATCCACCAAAGTCACTGCTAATTTCACATGCTTGTCACGATCCAGCGAAGGAGTCTTTTCACCATAACAGATGGGAAGAAGCATCAACAAACTTCCTTTGCACACTGACACTGGTCCCCAGTCTCACCTTTTTTTGTTGCTCAGTGAAAGAGACAGACAGGTAAACAGGTAGACAACATGGTAAGTTTCAGGACAGAGGTTCAAAGTGCTGTAGGGACCAAGAGGAAGAAAGGGAAGCAGCGAAGTCTTCTCATTTAGGGTGACAGAGAAACTGGGTCTCAGGAGGTGAGCAGAGTTTCAGAGACAGAGGAGAGCATGATGCAGAGAGTGAAATGCACAAGAAGAAAAAAGTAAACAAATGTTCAGAAAGGTTCCAGAGCAGTAGGAAACTCAGGAGCAAGGAAACACAGGACAGATGAAACAGAGGGGCTGTAACTCAGGCTAGAGTCGAGTTTGGGCCTTCTGGCACACCAGGCTAAAGACTGTGGACTCTATCCCAAACAAGAGAGAAACCACGGCCTAAAGGGAAGAGACAATATTTTTTATAGGAAAGTTAATTTTTACAGCAGCATGGAAGATAGAATAGGGAGAGACTGCCCATCACATTTCTTTCATTCTGTATGCACCACAGCGTTATAAAACACCTCTTACGCACCCTGCACTATCCCAAATGCTAGAGTACAATAGTGAGTAAGACACAGTGTCTGTTCTCAGGGCACTTACAGTCTGTGAGAGTCAGACAAATAAACAGGCAATTACAATATGGCCCAAGTGTTAAAACAGAAGCAAGCACAGAAGGACAGTAAAGGGCAGTGGGGTCCCAAAGGAAGTGACTTTTAAAATGAGACCGCAAGAGCAATAAAGAAGGTAAAGGGAGCCTGGAATGCAGCACAACCAGCGTGTACAAAGGCCCAGAAGCTAGAGAACCAGATAAATTTAAAGAGCTGTTAGGGACTTCCCTGGTGGTACAGTGGATAAGAATCTGCCTGCCAATGCAGGGGACATGGGTTCAATCCCTGATCTGAGAAGATTCCACATGCCACAGGGCAACTAAGCCCATGTCCCACAACAACAAAAGCCACTGCAATGAGAAGCCCATGAACCAAAACAAAGAGTAGCCCTCACTCCCTGCAACTAGAGAAAGCCCTTGAAAAGCACCAAAGACCCAGTGCAACCAAAACTAATAACATTTTAAAATAATTTTTTTCTTTAAAATGAGCTGTTAAGAGGCTGAATCCTACTGGAGAAATGAAGGCCCAGTTTACTCATAGGACTTGGCACTCAAAATATGATGGCGAAAAGGAGGTGAAGGAATTTGATTCAAAGATAACAAATGAATACAGGGTGTTATGAGAACAAACTGATTTAGACAGCAACAAAAAGAGAACGGTAACAGGGGAGAACTGGCTCAAAATCCATCAGCCTTCACCCTGAAGTTCAATCGTTTGCTAAAATGTGATCTGAATCTAGGAAGTCAGAGAACTTTTACCAAAACACAAACATGTACTCTATGGAGATAACACGTTTCAGCATGCTGACTGCAGCACAAGTCAAGATAAAGCACACCATACTGAGGCCTGTGGCTCCTCCGTTGATGGAGGAGGGGAGCAGAGACTGATAGATGCTCTCAAAATCACATGTGCTATGCTACGAAAAATTTCATCAGACAGAAAATTTCATCACAGGGCAAGTCCTAGGTCCTGAGCCCCCGACACCATGAGCCCAGGCGTGTGCCTGCCCTGATGGCAGAGTGAAGAGTCATTTATTAAAGAAAAAGATGGGCCCTGAGGGCGCGTGTTAAATAGACAGGGCATGACTCAGAAGGAGGGGAAGGGTGAGTCTTAAACACGGGCTAAGGAAAGCCAGTCGTCCGTCAATCCTTACAAATATTCTGTCTCCTGCCTGGCTTAAAGGAAAAGAGACCTGGGCATGGCACCAGGGCCTTCCTCTACAACACAAGCTTCAGCAGAAGCACATTTATTTTCCAACTTCCTCTCACATTAATACCACAGTTTTTCCTTTTGTAGTTTGCTATTTTTTAAAGAAAGCTGCATGTAGACTGTCTATGAGTTTAACACTATGGTTCCTTCAACGGTCACGTCAGTAACCATAACCAGAAATGAGCCTATATTTACATCTACATGAACTAACATAAACACCGACACATTCAATGCCTGCTAAGAATGGATCTCAATGTCATTCTGTGTGCTCACCACAGCCAGCTCAAAGTTTTCCAAAGAGCAGTCACCAAGTTGAATCATGATGAGAGAGTTTAGACTTGGCAAACATGGCACAGGGCACTCCCACACCAGCCCCTGTGTGTGTGCTAAGTCACTGGAGTCGTGTCCAACTTTCTGTGACCCCATGGACTGTAGCCCGCCAGGCTCCTCTGTCCATGGGATTCTCCAGACAAGAATACTGGAGTGGGTTGCCATGCCCTCCTTCAAGGTTCTTTCCAACCCAGGTATCAAACCCAGGTCTCTTCCGGTGCAGGCAGATTCTTTACCACTGAGCTACCAGGGAAGTCCCACCAGTGCCTGCACGGGTTATTAACTCTGAGAGGAAGGGGAGAGCTGAGATAAAAGCTCAACTCCTAAAACATTTTTTAAACAATCAAAAAGATGTTTACTACAATATGGGTTCACATCTAACCATCATGACAAGCAAACAAGAGACACAAATCGCCAGTAGGCATATTTAAAAGTTAATTTCATACCAAATGCGAAAAAAAGAAAAAGCTCAACTGCTTAAGCCTGATTGCCTAGCTTCAAGTCCCAGCTCTGCCACTTACTATCTGGGTGATACTCAGCAAATTACTAACAATGCTGCACCTCTATTTACTCTTCTGTAAGATGGGGATACTAACAGTATTAAACTACTAATCCACATAAGGCACTTACAAAAGGGCCAAGCATACAGAATCTGCTCAGTAAGCACTATTATTATTATCTTCATCACTCGATGGTAAATTGATAATTCTACAGCCTCACAGTTTCAAACAGGAAATCACTGGCATTTTAATATCACTTTAAATAGCTTAATGAGGATATTCTCACTATATGTAAAATCTATACTATCGTCTTCTCACATCAGGAGAGCAGCTCAAACCAGTACAGGTCCGCCACAGAGAAACACCAAGTTCAATCATGAAGCAGAAATTAGGGCTGAGATCTGACTAGCATAATAACAACAAATATATATACTGAATGTCAGGCACTCTTCTAAATACACTAAAGTACTAACTTATTAGACCTTCGCACAACTCTATGAGATAGGTACTCCAACCATCCCCATTTGATTGATGAGAAAGTACAGGCAGAGAGCTGTGCAATATCTAAAGGTCACAGAGTCACAAATGGCAAGGTCTAGCTCTGGACAGGCAATCTGGCTCCAGTGTCAGGGCTCTTAATCTCGTGTCCTTGCTGGTCACAATCTCCTAGAGACATCCACAAATTGTTCTCAGAAAGAGAAGTTTTTCAACCTTCCAGAAATGAAGTCATAGCTCAATAACAACACCAGTTCTTCAGACACTTGAAGGTACTGAAGCTAGTCTAGTGACAGTGACTTAGGCTGGTCTGCCTGGAGTAAGACTTTTGGGGGCACGGATGGGTTGAGAGTAGGGAGTAGAAGATGGTTAGTAAGCAGTCCTAGATCAAATCAGACTTGCTGATCCAACCATGGAGCAGATGCTGGCCCTGAAACACGTTCCAGTAAGAAGCATGCTTCTAATTCTGGCTTAGGCATAACCAAAGGGCATCAAAGGAGTGGGAACCATACTCACTGCGTGCTGTGCCTCCAAACCACTTCTCTTTCCTCCAAACCCAAGTCCACTATCACTCAAGCCATGCTTAGTTTTGCTGATAAAACTGATTTTCTTTTTTTTTGGCCACACCACATAGCCTGTGGGACCTAAGTTCCCCGACCAGGGATCGAACCCATGACCCCTGCATTGGAAGCATGGAGTCTTAACCATTGCATCACCAGAGAAGTCCCCAAAACTTCAAAAAAAAAAAATTATTTTTTTAAACGTGGTTTGATGGAAAGATATAAAGGAAGAGGAAAAAAACTACCAGAAGAGAAAAAGGCAAGTTCTACAAGCCTTTCCTTGCATCACACTGTTCCAGGTTGTAAAGCAACTCTCAAATATCAGGGGTCTCAGGAACAGAATGATGTGAAAAACAAGTGCAGAGCTTTGCACCTGTCAGCCTACCTCTTACCATAAACTGATCCAGGTTTCTCCTCCCTAATCCCAACCTGCCTGCCTCACTCCTCTGACCCCACCTAGGCACCAAATCCACATCCCCAAATAACACAGGCCCAAATAAATGAGCCCTTCTTACCAAAAGAAAAGATCAAAAGAGGTAGACATGTGGCAAGAATGAATTCAGGAACCGGTGACAGCAGGTGCCTAAATGATTAACGGACACCAACCAGAAGTTTGTTTTCTTATGGCTGCTCACCATCTGTAACCCACAAATCTCCACTTTGGGCAGGAGACCAAACTGAAGATGTGATGCGGAGATCAAAGAAAATACAGTGACCCTGAAGGAAACTGTTTGTGACAGGGCTGTGTTAAAATATTTTCAGTCTGATCTCTAGGCTCTTGCCCACGTTCACCTGTGCCTGCACAGTACTACACCCAGCTCTCAACAAATCAGCATGAAATCTAAGCAGAAGACTAACTTAGGGACCACAGGCAAAAGGCAGCCTCTAGAGAAGAGCGCCCTTCTCAGAATAAATGATTTTCAGCATCACTCGGAGCCCATGCATCCTGCTTCCAGGGAGCATGCCAGCCTGTCAACGGAGGCCACCTTACCCGCTCTGGGGTTGAGCTGGGGCAAGTCGCTACCTCTTCTTCTTTCCAAGCAGGCACTGTGATTTCTTCAAATCCCTGGGGCCCCTGAGTCTTCAGCTGAAATTGGGGCAGATGCTGCTATAAGAACTGTGGAAAGGCTGATCTAAGTCTAGAAGAGGGTCATTTGTTTGGCTTTAGTTCCCTCTTTCCTTCAGGTCTCTCTTCCTCCGTTCCCTACTATTCTCTTCCACGGAAAAGACCCCTTTTCCTCTCCCACCAGTCTGTGCTAGGGCCTCCACTCCACGCCCCGGGCTTTTTGACTCTTGGCTAAGAAGTTCCGCTCCAATTCGTGACTCTGCTTCTCCCTCCCTGCACGCCTACTTCTGGCTCCCCGCCTGGCATCCCCTCCCCCAAGGCTACCACTGGAATCTAGGCCCCCTCCCCTCCATCCCTATCTCATTTTTTTCTCTGCCTCCAACCTTCCACCACTCCACTTCCTCTTCTCAACCCCAGAGCTACTCCCTCTGCCCCAACTCCCGGCTGGCATCCTCACGACCCCCTACAAGTATAGACTCCCAGCCCGACTAATTCAATCCCACAACAAACTTTCTGCCGCTGCCCACTGCCTTCAGACCGCCATCTTGCCGCGGGGCAGGCCGGGTAGTGGCCACGGCCGCGGGAATCCCCACGCACCAGGCGCCGCGCGTCATCGGGGGCGTGGCCATGGGGTGTGGCCTCCGACTGGGGCACTGGGGCGCGGGACCCGGAGGAAAGCCGCGGATCTCGTAAAAGCAGGATTTTGTGGGCCGGCTGCAGAAGAAGGAAGGCGGTGTCTTGTCAGGAGTAGGGAGATAGCGAGAAGGGTGGGGAAAGATTCTGCTATTCAAAAAGAAAAACAAAAAAAGAATGGGAGGAAAACAGCACAAAAATGTAGTGAGAGTTGTAGCAATGGTTCCCCATCACTCAAAGGGTAAAAGGCAGCTTCTCAGCTTGTCACGTGGAAATAGGCAAGACCTAGCTTCTTCGCCCCTTCACAGCCTCATCTTCCACCTCTGCCGGGGACTTCATGTTCGCCATTGCAAGTCCTCTCCTCCCCTTGCATTATGAATGCCTACTCCTCCTTCAGCCCTCAAGTCAGTTTATCACCTCCTCCAGGAAGCCTTCCCCAATTTCCTTGATTGGATTTGGTGCTCTTTTGCTGGTTATCTCTAGCCACTTAGCCATTGTAGCTACCCAATGCTGTAATTTGCACTTTGTGTCCCTTGCTAAACTTGCTGCTCCTTCAGGGCAAAGCCTAAATCTGATTATATCTTCATACCCTTGCGGGTGTGTAGCTCACAATAAATGTGTAACAAATAAATCGCATAACATTTCCCATGCGCTAAGCTTATATCTGCCTCAGGACTTTTAGGTTTACTGTTCCCTGTGCCTGTGATTGGCTACTTCCAGACAGTCCCAGCCGTTTGTGTCTCTGCTCAAATATTACCACCTCAGAGAAGCCTTCCCTTGCCATTCTGTCTAAGACAACATCCCTAGTCACTCTCTCCTTGGGACTTCCCTGTAACTCAGATGGTAAAGAATCTGCCTGCAATGCAAGAGACCAGAGTTTAATCCTTGGGTTGAGAAGATCCCCTGGAGAAGGGCATGGCAATCCACTCCAGTATTCTTGCCTGGAGAATCCTGTGGACAGAGGAGCCTGGCAGGCTACAGTCCATGGGGTTGCAAAGAGTCAGACATAACTGAATGACTAACACCACACCACACTACTACTGCTAACCACTCTCCCTTACCCTGCTTACTATTATCTGACATATTTGTCTTTGTTTGTTGATCATCTCCCACTATACTGCAAACTCCAGAGCTCTAGGGCTTTCTCTCATTCATTACTGTATCCCCAGGATCTAAAATAATGCCTGGCATAGTAGATACTCAATAAATGTCTGTTTTATTTATCTTATTTGGCTGCACTGCATGGCATGCAGAATCTTAGTTCCTTGACCAGGGATGGAACCTGTGCCCCCTACACTGGAACCATGTAGCCCTAACCACTGGACCACCAGGAAACTTCTCACAATAAATGTTTGTGTAATGCATAAATAGCATGGAAAGAAGTGACGGAGGGATTTTGGAATGTAGTGATGGGGAGAAGAGGTTGAAAATACTGTAAAATAGAGAAGTGCATAAATGGAAGGTACAGGTCCCCAAGACCAGACTTGGCCACATCAGGTATGGGAGTGAAGACAGAATCCAGACTCAGGAAGGAAGGGAGGGAGCAGGATGAGAGCCAAGTGGAACTCCGGAGCAAAGCCCTCAGGGAGAAGAGCTCTCCTGGGAAAGCTCCAATTTAGGTCGAGGAAATAGGATGGGCCGGAGGCTGAGGAGTTTACTCAGATCTAAAGATAATATCTACCCCAAGCCCAGGCCTCTTTTGGCCAGATGGTGCTAGAGGAGCCTAGGCATCTGTTCCTCTGTAAATTATCCATGCTGCCTCCTGCCTGTCTTCTCTGGTGACAGCGGAACAATTGTCCAGGAATTCCATCTGCTCCCCTGTCCTTCTCCCCTCCACAGCTCATCAACATTTCAGAGTGGAGAGGTGTCCCCTTTCCCTGGGCTCGAGGCTTGGGAGTCGGGTTTGTCCCTTGGTGGCACTGGCCTCAAGCACTCACTCAAACAACACAACAAATAAAACCTCAGCAGAGATTCCCAGGCCCCTGGAAGGAGAGATCAGCCATCTTTATTTCTCATCCTGTCTGTGTTTTTCAACCCCATGCCACTTTGTGTTGTTATTAATTTAATAAACTTATACTAAATGAATCAATTATATTGGTTCTTGCAGAGCTTTTCAAATAAGGGTTCCCAATCATTGTACATTTCTCTTTTTTTAATTTATTTTAATTGGGGCTAATTACTTTACAATATTGCGGTGGTTCTTGCCATACATCATTGTACATTTCTGCATACGTTTGTGCTTAGTCACTCAGTCGTATCTGACTCTGTGAGACCCTATGGATCATAGCTCTCCAGGCTCCTCTGTCCATGGGATTTTCCAGGCAAGAATACTGGAGTGGGTTGTCATTTCCTTCTCCAGGGGATCTTCCTGACCGGGTTCGAACCTGCGTCTCCTGCATTGCAGGCAGATTCTTTATGACTAAGCCACCTGGGAAGCCACATTTCTGCAGGTTTCCCTTTAAATTGCCCATACAGGGACTTGCTTGTGGTTCAGTGGCTAAGGCTCCTTGCTCCCAATGCAGGGGACCCGGGTTTGATCCCTGATCATGAACCTAAATCCCACATGCCACAGCTAAGAGTTTGCATGCCACAGGAAAGATGGAAGATCCCACAGGCCGCAACTAAGACCCAGAACAGCCAAGTAAATAAATATTTCTTTAAAAATAATTTTAAAATTACCCATACAATACTTTCAAAATGTGACATTTGTTGTGATATGAGCCCACAACAGATTATTTTGAAATGACTTTTACTATTTTCTGAAAGGAATCTGCCTGAAGGAAGAAAGAGAAAAAGATTGTCTCTCTACCTTCCCCGAAATTGTCTTGGGATCCACAGGGAGATGAAAGTCCATGAACTGTCAGGTAAACAAATTTAGTGTAAGTAAAGCTGAAAAACTATTTAAGTTTATATTTTGTAAGTAGGGAAAGTGGCAGTAAACATAAACATATCTTCGAAAAGAAAGGAAGTCACAGTCCTCCAGAATTTTTAACTTTTAGCATATGCAAGATAAAGTTATTTTTACTATGAAGGAGCTGGTTGACATCATCACTCCTCTCTTTGTGGATGTGCAAATGTACAAGTGTGTGTGGCTTTTTGAAAAATGTTTATTTATTTGACTGCGCCAAGTCTTAGTTGCGGCATGCAAGATATTCCATCTTCGCTGTGGCATGCAAAATCTTAGTTGGGGTATGTGGGATCTGGTCCCCTGACCAAGGTTCGAACCCAGGCCCCCTGCACTGGGAGCATGGGATCTTAGCCACTGGACCACCATCATGGGAAGTCCCTATTATGTTAGCTTGCAGGGACTTAAACCATATTCAGTCATTTGAGTTACAACTGACTTTATCTACTAATAGTTTAGGAGGCTGTCTTCTTGTTTGTGACCTGATTAGACAGGCTAAACTCCATTTACATGTTTTTTCTGACAATGCTTTCAAAACCTCAAGAGGTGATAACTTAATCTGTTTCCCTAGATTTAAATTATACACATGTCATAATTCTTCTATCTATTAATAGAATACCACAGCTGCCACCGTGGTGGATAAGCTTTTATTACATTTAGATGTCTTTTTTCCTATCTCTGGATGTTGAATTTGATGTAAGTCTAAGAAATGTAATTTTAAAGACCTTGAAACTGGATAGGATCTTGCATTCTTTAATATTCTTAAAGCTTCTTAACTGTTAAAGATAATGAAGGCAGGAACTCAACAAATATTTCTATACCGATATATAGAATAATGCTATGCATGTCAGGATTATTACAACAGCCAAAAGGTGGAAGCAACCCAATTGTAAAGGACAAATGGATTAACAAAATGTGGCATACACATACAATGGGATATTTTTCAGCCATAAAAAGGAAATTCTGACACATGCTACAACACGGATGCACCTTGAAGACACTGCAATATGTACAATAAACCAGTCACAAAAGGATGAATACTCCATGATTCCACTTATATGAGAGGCCTAGAGTATTCAGGTTCTTAGAGACAGAAAATAGAACGGTGGTTGCCAGGGGCTGGGGAATGGGGAGTGGGGAGTTAGTGTTTAATAGGTATAGAGTTTCATTTTGGGGAGATGAAAAATTCTGGAGCTGGACAGTGGTGGTTGTACAAGGTGAATGTTGGCAATCAGTGTTAATGCCACTGAACTGTATGCTTAAAATTAGCTAAAGGGACTTCCCTGGTGGTCCAATGGCTAAGACTCTGTGCTGCCAATGCAAGGGGCCCAGATTCAACGCCTGGTCAGGGAACTAGATCCCACATGCCATAACGAAGAGCTCACGTAGACAACTAAAGGACTAAAGGTCCTGTGTGTTGCAACTAAGATATGGCACAGCCAAATAAATATATATATATATTTTTTAATAAAAAATAAAAATTTTCTATGCTCTGTTTATTCATCTCCCCCACTCCCACTTCTACCAGCAATCAATCACTAGTCTACAAAAAAAATTAAGTTGGCTAAAATGGAAAATGTTATATATATTTTACCACAATAAAAACGTTTCCAGTAAAAAGTTATTTTTAAATACACAACCCATACATCTTTATATGACACTGAGTTTTGTGTTCTGGCTTCTGGTGGAGTCCCACCACAGTCAGCTCTAAGGCTGACTCCCACCTTCAGACTTCAGGCAAGTGCTTCCCTTCTCAGACTTTGGTTTTGAGTCCTGGGGAAGCTCAAAAAGGTGCAGAAGCAACAGCTTATCTCCCTTTCTGGACCACACTGGGGCCCATTCTTTAGGCCCTACTTCACTCTGACCCATTATCAGCTGGGTAGTTCTGCCACTCCCTGTCTCTTTGCCAAATCACAAGGGCTTCCCTCCATCCCAGGCCTGCACCTGAAACTCGGCCTTGAACGTGTGTGCAATCGAGGGATTGCTTCTGCATGAAATGTGAAAAGAGGAGGCCCTGTTCCCAGAGGCTTCAAGGAAACCTCTGGGGATGGCTCCTTTCGCAGCTGCTGGCGGGGCTAGAGCAGGACCTGCCTGGACTATCGCCTCCCCCACCCCCTCATGGGCTCTGGGTGCTGTGTGAACGCTTGGTACCACTGAGCTGTCCACTCATAGTTCTGGTTGAGGGTGAGCCTCTTGTCCTTCCGGACTTATGCACAGGAACTGTACATTCTCATGGCTCCGAGCGGAGGCATCCCCTCTCTTGACATGTGGACATGAGCCGTGTGACTGCACTTAGCTCATCAGCAGGCAAAGCATCCCCCTCTGCCACTTCTCAACTAACCCCGAGGCCCACAGTCAGCATCAGCCCTAGTCCAGCTTCCTCCCTTTCCCTGAGCAGGTATCCCAGATACCCCAAGCATGGCATCTGGGGCCTGGGTCTTGGCACTCCAGCCCCTGAGGCACATAATAAGCCCTCCCCTCCCCTTCCCCCACAACCAAACAAAGCCAAAAGGAGGGGCACAATAGCTGGTTTAGTTTTCAGGCCTTGAGCAGCTGCCTTCACTCCTGCTCTGAGGGAGAAGTAGGGGTGGAGGACAGGAAACAACCAGAGGGGGAGGGCATTTGTGCAGGGCCCTGGGCTGGCAGAAAGCCCCGGCGAAGGGTGGGACTACACAACTACACAAACACGCCTGACTCCCTGCCTGCAGCAACTCAGCTTCCACCTGCAGCCCCCACTCGGTTGCCTGGCCAGAACTGGCTTGGGGAAGCAGTGGCAGGACAGAACAAGCAGGCAGATGATTGTCCCTTACCTGGTGAGGACAAGGGTCAGGCCTGCATGCCCCTGGGTCTCCATGAGGTCTTAACCCTACAGGTACACCTGGACCCCTGTTTACATGGAGTGTGTGGGTGGTGAGAAGGTGTGCCTGCCCTACTAGACTGTCAGTTGCTTGAGATCAAGGCCCAGTATCTGTTTTCATTCGTATTAATTCATGCACACATTTCGGAGAAGGCAATGGCAACCCACTCTAGTATTCTTGCCTGTAAAATCCCATGGACGGAGGAGCCTTGTAGGCTGCGGTCCATGGGTTCACTAGGAGTCGGACACACTGAGCGACTTCACTTTCACTTTTCACTTTCATGCATTGGAGAAGGAAAGGGCAACCCACTCCAGTATTCTTGCCTGGAGAATCCCATAGACAGAGGAGCCTGATGGGCTGCCATCTATAGGGTCGCACAGAGTTGGACATGACTGAAGCGACTTAGGAGCAGCAGCATGCACACATTTGACTCATGCTTACTGAGTGTGTAGGGTTCTTTCCCAGCTCCTGACCATGTGCTAGGCTCTGACAGGGAGAAAGAGAAATATCTGTGGGTGGGTCCATGAATGTGCATATAAATGAGGCTCTCCTCTTGTTCCTCATTCTCTTGTCTCTGCACCCTCATTTGGTGTTGGTAATATACAAAACTTTTGGTTTGAAAGGAGGCTAGGGAGAGAGGAAGGGGACTTGGGGACCTGCCCCCAAGGTGATAGGTGGGAAGGCCAAGAAAGATGAATCCACATGGTTGGGGGCCCTGGAGGAGAGGTTGACTGGCTGGTACTCAGACAGGAAATGCTCAGGAAAGTGGGGAATCCAGAAGGTTGGAAGACTGCGGTGTTCTAAAGCAATAGTTACTGGTAGGGTCTGGGATCAAAGCCAAAAGTGAACCTCAGATGTCTACTGGAACCCTTCTAAAATAGGCCACTCACTAATCTGGCAGGCTTAGGAGAACCCCAAAGTCATCATGTTTTTAGCCTAACGGTTCCCAAAGTCTTCCAAAGAGTAGCCACTAAGTTGTATTGCGAAGCAGAAATCAAAGCCAAGAGTTAATTAGCACCACATAGCCCATACCAGTCAGTTTTCACAAGGACAAGAGCAGGACTGTGATGGACTTCCCTGGGGGTCCAATGGTTAGGATTCCACGCTTCCACTGAAGGGAGCACAGGTTCGATCCCTGGTTGGTGAACTGAGATTCCGCATGTCACAAGGTGCAGCCAAAAAAGAAAAAAGAAAATCAAAGTCCTTGCCCTCACAGAGTTTATAATCTAATGGAAGGAGCCAGCCAATATATAAATATGCTAATAGACATATAGGCCAGGTGGGGATAAGAATTATGGGGGAAAATAAAGTAGGGGAATGGAAATATGCCTGGGGTAGAAACGGGGTTATTCTGTAGTGTAACTGGGGAGGGCCTCTTTACTAAAATGAAATTTGAACAAAGGACTGAATGAAATGAGGCAGTGAACTATGAAAATATCTGACTAAGAGCATTCCAGGCAGAAGGAACAGCTAGTGCAAAGGTCCTGAGGCAGAGAACATGCTCATTGTGTTCAAAGATCAATACAGAGGCCAATTTAGCTGGAGCAGAGCAAGGTTGGGGGATGTAGGGGACAAGGTTAGATGAGATCCACTGGAAGGGTTTGAGCAGAGATGTGACAATCTGACCTCTATCTTTTAAATAAACTTTTTAAGGACTTCCCTGGCAGTCCAGTGGTTAAGATGTCACACTTCCAATGCAGGGGATGTGGGTTCAATATCTGGTTGGAGAACTAAGATCCCACATGCTTTAGGACATGACCAAAAAAACCCAAACTTTTATTTTGAGTAATTTTCAATTTACAGGATAATTGTAAAGTGAGTTCCCATATAGCATTCACCCAGTTTATCCTTGTATTAACCTTATACATTACTGTGGTACGTTTGTCAAAACTATGAAGTCAGGGCTTCTCTGGTGGCTCAGTGGTAAAGAATCCCCCTGCCAGTGTAGGAGACACGGGTTTGATCCCTGGTCCAGGAAGATCCCACAAGCTGCAGGGCAACTAAACCTGTGCACCACAGCTATCGAGCCGGTGCTCTAGAGCGTGGGAGCCACAACTACTGAGCCCACAAGCCCCAGCTACTGAAGCCTGCAACCTCTACAGCCTGTGCTCTGAAACAATAGAAGCCCCAACAATGAGAAGCCTGCTCACCACGGCTAGAGAATAGCCCCCACTGGCTGCAACAAGAGAAAAGCCTGTGCAGCAATGAAGACCCAGGACAGCCCAAAATAAATAAATAAAATTATTTTTTAAAAATTATGAAGCCCTACACTGGTACTTTGTGCAAACTAAACTCCAGACTTTATCCAGACTTCACCAGTTTTTCCACTAATGATTTGTTTTTCTAGTTCAAGATTCAATTTAGAAACCACATGGCATTTAGCCGGCTTTCACTTTATCAGGATCACCACGGCTGCTACACAATAATAGGAGACCCATTAGGAAACTGTTGCGGTCATCCAGGCGGTAAATAGTGGTGCTTGACCCAAGTGTTAGAGGTCAGATTGTGGAAAGCGAACAAATTCTCGGTTGAAGGCAGAGTCAACAGGATTTGCAGGACATGGGATGTGACAGAAAGAGGAGAGTTAAGTATGATGCCAAGGATTTTAGCCTAAAACACTTGGCCATTCACTGATACAGGTGAGACTGACATAAGACCTCTGGGGCTGAAATCAGGGCTCCGTCTTTGGACATGCTAACTCTGAGTCACCTATTGGAGAATCCTAGCTGGAGATGTCGATCGAGTAGGCAGTTGGATACATGAGTCTGGATTTCAAGGATACATCTTAAGTTGGAAATATAAACTTGGGAGTTATTAGCTTACAGCTAGTATTTAAAGTCATTAGGCTGAATGAGATCATGAAAGGGTAGGTGCAGCTAGAAAAGAGAAGAGGTCTGAGGATGCAGCCCTGGGGCTATGGGAGAAATTAGAAAGACGAAGCAAAGGAGGCTGAGGAGGGGCAGCCATTGCAGTAGGTAGAAAAGCTCCTGAGATCGACCCTAGAGGCCTGGGGAACCACCATGTCCAATGCAGCTCACAGAGCCACCGAGATGAGGACTGAGAAGCAACCGTTAGGTTTGGCAATGGCGAATCGGTGACCTTGACAAGGGGAATTGTGGTGGAGTGGTAGGGCAAGAGTGGGTCCAAGAGAAAATGGGGAGAGATGAGGTGAAGACCACAGGTGTTGACAAATGTTTTTGAAGAATTCTCAGTAAAGGGGAGCCAAGAAACATAGCTGGAAGAGAATATGGAATGGAGGGAGGTGGCTGACGCTTTGAAAAAGACCCCAATGCTGGGAGAGAGAGAAAACAGAAGGAGAAGAGGGCAACAGAGGATGAGACGGCTGGATGGCATCACCGATTCAATGGATGTGAACGTGGCCAAACTCCGGGAGATGGTGAGGGACAGGGAAGCCTGGTGTGCTGCAGTCCATAGGGTGGAAGAGAGTAGGACACGACTTGGTCACTGAACAACAACATTTATTCTAAGACGGGAGACAGGATGATGAAAATGATCTCACAGAGAGCAGACTGATGATGCAGAGGGGATGAGGAGAACTGCTGGGGCCCCTGAGGGACACAGGTAAGAAGGGATGGGAACTAGTGCCCAGGTGGAGGGAGGGGTTCACCTGTGTAAGAGAACTGGCATCGCATCAATGGTAACAGATGCGAGTATATGGAGACAGATGCAGGTAGGCGGAGGAAGCACGTGGACATTCTCTTCAGGCTGCTTCTATTTCCTTCGGGAAGTTGGAAGCGAGACCACCATCAGGGGAGGAGGAACCGAGGGGTTGGTGGTTGGAGGAGAAAGGAGAAAGTAAAAATAACCGTCGAGGAGGCTGAGAGTGCCCAGCACTGGGGGAAAGCAGAAGCAGGAGTGTTCAAAACAGAGTGCTTGAGGATATGAAGTTAAGTGACATGAGACAGCCTGGATGTGTGTTATTTCCAGCCACATTCAGGTGCTTGGGCGTTGGCTGTAGAACGTACCATGGTGGGGTTTTATCAGATGAATATGATGGGAGAGAGGGGCCAGGGAGCTGGTATATACAAGGCACTGATTATCATGACAGATCATGGAATCAATGCTGGGTAAGGAGGGGCGCGTGGATGTGATGGAGGTAGGAGTGCTGAAAAGAAGATGAGATCAATGGATGAGAGACAGGGCCAGCTTATCCACAGGAGGCACAGTGACAAAGGTCTACAATACTTTTAGGGACCCACAAAATATTTTAATTTAATTTTTCTTCTGTAAAATCAGAAGAAAAAAGTGAATATAATAAAAATGAATACATAATAATGAATCCAGCCTGGATTAAATTTATCTTGATACCAAGGCAATCATAAAATATAACATTTAATATTCTTTCATGGAGGAAGAGGCCCATGCAGGCGAAGCGTCTAGAGCCCACTAAAGTTGTAATGTAGCCCTTATGAGTGATCCCTGTAGATCCAAATTCAATATTTGTTGAATGCATGTGTTTTTAAAATATTAGTTTATTTATTTGGGGCTATACTGAGTCTTTGTTGCTGTGAGTGGGCTTTCTCTAGTTGCAGTGAGTGGGGGCTACTCTTCATGGTGGCACTCAAATTTCTCATGGCGGCAGCTTCTCTTGTGGCAGAGCACAGGCTCTAGAGCACAAAGGCTCCAGTAGTTGTGGCACATGGGCTTAGTCCCCCTGCGGGCATGTGGAATCTTCCTAGACCAGGGACTGAACCCATGTTCCCTGCATTGGCAGGTGGATTTTTAACCATTGGACCACCAGGGAAGTCCCTGTTGAATGCATTTATAATGGCCAAAAAAGTAAACACAACCTAAGTATCAAAAGTACCTGTTTGAGTCCAGGTACTATGGGCTGAAAAGAGAGGATCTGGTTGTAGGAAAGTGTAATACTTAAAATCATGGACTGTGTGAAACAATTGGTAGTAACAAGGTTTGGGTGGGAACATCCTTCTCATTGGTGGAGAGGAAGAAATCAAGGAAATGGGGGAAGCTGGTTTTATCAGTTTGGCCACCTGTTGTGAAGAGTCGACTCATTAGAAAAGACCCTGATGTTGGGAAAGATTGAAGGCGGCAGGAGAAGGGGACAACAGAAGACAAGATGGTTGGATGGCATCACTGACTCAATGGACATGATGAGTTTGAGCAAGCTCTGGGAAATGGTGAAAGACAGGGAAGCCTGGCATGCTGCTGTCCATGGGGTCACAAAGAGCTGGACACAACTGAGCGACTGAACGGCAGCATTGCTATAGTAACAACATCCCAAAACAGAGTGACTTGAAACACCCACCGTTTAACTGCTCATCCACTGTTTGTCTGGAAATATGGCTGGACTCCGCTGAGCAGTTCTTGTTAGTCTTGCCAGGGCTCATTCATGAGCTAGAGTCATCTGGAAGCTTGACTGACACAGTTAACAGGATCTCCTATATTGTGGATATTGACCAGGGCATCTCAGGTCTCCGTCATGGAGATTCTTGTCTTCCAGCATGCCAGACTGAACTTCTTTACAAGATGTTGGAAGTTTTCTAAGGGAGCAAACAGACGCTGCAACGGTTTTTGGGACCCAGACTCTGGGGACTCACACAATATCACTTCCACCATATTCTGTTAGTCAAAACAAGTCCTAAGACCAGTCCAGATTCAAGAGGCTGAGAAATAGGCTTCTACCTTTTGCTGGGAGGAGCAGCAAAATCATTGCTAAAGGTCATATGGGACAGGAGGAAGTGAAGTGGCCATCTTTGCAAACAGACTATCACACTTCTTGGAAAATTGGTCTATGTGGTACTGAATCAAGAATCACCAAGAGGGACTTCCCTAGTGGTCCAGTAGTTAAGACTTCATCTTCAAGTGCAGGGGGTACAGGCTCGATCCCTGGTTGGGGAGCTAAGATCCCACATGCCTCAAGGCCAAAAAACCAAAACATAAAACAGAAGCAGTATTGTAACAAATTCAATAAAGACTTTAAATATGATCCACAGTGAAAAACAAAGTCTTTAAAAAAATCACCAAGAATTTGGCAGGAGGAAGAGTGAAGAGAGTGACATGCCAGGTGCTAAAATTTTCAAAACATGTAGTAAGTGATGCAATCTGATGCCATCGACTTCCAAAGCTTGAAGTATCTTTATTGTTTCTTCAGTGATTGCCAGTGAATTTCATTCATGGAAAGCAACTATTCATTTTTCACAAATTCTTTGACTCAGTCACTCATCAATTCAGACTCCATCTTAAGGAAGGAATCTAAAAGATGGAAAAAAACTATATGAAAATTTTTAGCACCACTATTTATCCTGGAGCTGTAGCTCAGTGTCTAGGATGATGTCTGGCATGAAGTAGTAGCACATACGTGCTGCATGAGTGCTGTGTGCTAAGTCGCTTCTGTTGTGTCGGACTCTTTGCCGACACTCTTTGTAGCCCGCCAGGCTCCTCTGTCCATGGGATTCTCTGGTAGCAGATAGGTGCTCAGTAAATATTTGTTGAATGAATTTATAATGGTGAAAAGTAAATACAACCTAAGGATCTAGGAATGAAGGCTAGATTAAATAAATGGTGTGTGCTCAGTTACTCAGTTGAGTCTGACTCTTTGTGACCTTATGGACTGTAGCCCACCAACCTCCTCTGTCCATGGAATTTTCCAGGCAAGAATACTGGAGCAGGTTACCATTTCCTACTCCAGGGGATCTTCCTGACCCAGGGATTGAACCTGTGTCTCTTATGTCTCTTACACTGGCAGGCAGATTCTTTCCCACTGCACCACCTGGGAATCCCAGGTTAAATAAATTAGGGTGTATCTATTTAACGGGCTATCATTTAGCCATAAAAATTATGCTTTTAATTAATTTATTTAAGAAATTTTTATAGGAGTATTGTTGCCTTAAAATGTTGTTTGTTTCTACTGTACAGCAAAGTGAATCAGCTATACATATACATATATCCCCTTATTTTTGGATTTCCTTTCCATTGAGGTCACTGGAGAGCACTGAGGAGAGTTACCTGAGCTACAAAGTAGGTTCTCATTAGTTGTATTTTTATACATTGTAGCAATAGTGTACACTTTTGAAAACTATCAATATATGATGAGTGAAAAAAAACACAGGATACAACATTACAGGTTCTGGGTAAAAACAGCTGGATAGGAAAAGAAGTCAAAGAACAACAGTGGTTTTATCAAGCAAATAGGATCATGGGTGATTTTTAAATTTTTATTTTATTCATTTATTTTTTGGCTGCACAGAGAAGTTTGTTGGATCTCAGTTCCTCAACCAGGGATTGAACTGGGGACAGGACAATGAAAGTGACGAGCCCTAACCACTGGACCGCCAGGGAAGCCCCCCAATTTTTACTGTATTCTAAAAGTTCTTTAACGTTATTGAATTTCTTTTACAACAAGAAAAAGTTAAACATGCTAATTGTGGGAAAAAGAGAAATGTTGAAAAGCATCAGTAAGAAAAAATTACCTGTAATTCCATCACCTGGGGAAAAAAATCACTGCCAACATTGAAACATATTCTGTTTCTTGCTTTTTTCCCTCCACCTAATCTATTCTTAACTTAAAAAAAAATCTTTAGGCTTCCCAAAGGTGACTTCCAATAGTCATATAGTGTGTTGGTGTACCATAATCTGTTTACAATCATTTTGGACAGCATAGGTTGTTTGCAATTTTTCAGTAAAAAAAAAAAAAGTAAAACATATGGTCTGAGCTATGGCATTGTTCAACTCAAATTTAGAAAGCTCTGGAGGAAAGAGGTGATCAGAGTTTCGGGGAAGATGGCTAGGCAGATGGGGTGGGTGTGGCTACGTTCAATGAAGAATGCAAGAAAAATTAGTTCAGGGGCTCCGACTTGTGGGGGTTGTCTGTAGAAAGCTGCTCTGCACCGGCTAGGGACTACTTCTTACCACGAATTTAAGGATGGTGAAATCAAATCTTGATTTGAAGGACTAGAGATGGGGACAGAGGGTCCTGATCTCCTTCCCCTTGCCTTGGGCAAACAAGAAACGGTTTCCTGTCCTTTCCCAGGACAGAGGTCTCTGAACCATTAGGCTGGAGGCACAGAGCTTCCTCACTCCCTCTAGGAAACACTCAGTCTAGCTCTGGGTTTGGGCTGTCGACGATCAGACTGAGGTCAAGAATGGAGGTGATTCGGGGTACAGAGGAGGGAACTTGGGGTACACATTTACAGAGTCGGGGGCGTTCCCAGTGCACGGAACCTTCCCAGTAGTGGTACCGGAACGCAAAGAGACAGGAAAGACAGACCTGGCGGGAGGAGGCATGGAGGGGTAGGTGAGTGGGCCACGCTAATACCTAGGCAGGGATCGACCCTGGAAGGCTCTTGATGGCCACGAGGGGAGGAGGAGAGTAGCAGACAGATTAAGCAGGTGATGTAGGATTTACAAATGGAGGAGGCGTGGGCTGGTGACAGGAGGAGGGCCGGGAGCGTCAAGTGTGCCCTGAGCGTGCGCGAGATTTATCTGAGAGGCGTGATGGGCGGCGGACTGGGGAGAGCAGAGGTGGGGCGCGGGGTGAGCTGCTCGGGTCGCGAAGGCGGAGACGCGAGATGGAGAATAACGGCTGCGCACACTTGGCCGACCCTTTACAGTCGGCTCCCATTTAGCCTCCCGTAATTTCCTCCTTGCAGCCGAGAGGGCGAGGTTCGGAGAGGCCGGGTGACTGCGGAGGGCGGGGGCCCAGGGGAGTGCGAGGCCCGGAGGAAGGGGTGACCGCTGGGGGTGGGGGCGCCGGGCGCGGGCGGTGGGGGGCGGGCCGGCGGCGGCAGCCTGGGAGCGGAGGGGGGAGGCGGGCTCCGCCGGCACACGCCGCCCCTGGCAGGCGGCCTGAGCGCGTGCGAGGAGCCGCCGCAGCCGCTCGGGGTCGCCTCGAGGCCCAGATTCCCCAGCGCTCGGCTCGCATGGCAGCCGCCTGGGCGCCCGGCCCGGCGACCCGCTAGGGGCGGCCCCGCGCCCCGGTCCGGCCCTTCGGCGGAGTCCGTCGGATCCCGCCTCGCTCTGCGCCCCGAGGCGCGCCGCCTCCCAGCCCGAGGTGAGGACCGAGGGACGAGTCGGGCTGAGGGCGCACTGGGTATCCGAGGCCCCGCGCCGCGGCCGAGCCCAGCGCGGCGGAGACAGGAGGGGGACGTGGGGAGTCAGAGGCGGGGGCAGAGACTGCGCGCTGCCGGGTCCCCGTGTCGCCTCTTGGCGGTATCCCAGTACCCCTCCGTCCCGATTGCGTTCCGAGCCCCGGCCCTTCCCGCGTCCTGACCTCGCTCGCGCTGTCCATCCTTCACCTCCTTCCCACGTAGCCGGCTCCGCGTTTCTGTCTCCAATCCCCTCGCCTGCTCACACCTTCCTCGCCCCCGCCCTCCCGCTGCACCACACCTTCCCTTTTTTCCCCCGATCTGGACGCCCCTCTCCCCCTCGGCCCCTGTCACTCGGAACCGAACCGGAATCCTTGCCGCTATCTCCGAGACCGGCCGCCTCTCAGCCCATGCCATCCCACAGGTGTCCGTACGTCCGACGATCCATCCGTCTGTCCGTCCCGGGGCCGGCGCTGACCATGCCCAGCGGCTGCCGCTGCTTACGTCTCGTGTGCCTGTTGTGCATCCTGGGGGCACCCATAAAGCCTGCCCGAGGTGAGCGCTCCCCGGGGGGCTGTGGTCGCGGCCCGGTCCGGCCGTCCCTCGCTCGCACGTTGACCTCTGCCGGCCAGAGATGGCACTGCAAGCCGCTCCGACCGCGGGCTTGGCGACACCCAGCGCTTCCCTTTGGAATGCGATTCGTCTCTGTTCTGCCTTGCCCCAGCGCTGGGCCCCTCCAGTTACCGGGACGCTGCGTCCTTTCCCTGGCCTTGCGTCTCAGGCAGCCGAACCCTGACCCCCGGGCTCACCCCTCCCACATCAATCTCTTGCAGGCGATGACTGCAGCTCCCTCTGTGACCTGGCTCACGGCTGCTGTGCGCCTGACGGCTCCTGCAGGTACCTCTCCGGGGAGCACGATGCTCCCAAACCCTTTGATCCGCATTTCCCAGGCCTCCATACTCACAACCGAGTCAAGCCCCAGAACGTCTAGGGCCCTCCCCATGCCCTCAAGTCCGTGGCACACAGGGCAGATGGGCAGCCTGGCACCATGCCAGTCCCTTCCCCATTTCCCTTTGCCTTGCCTCTCCTTTGCTTCTTCTAACTACGGCTCCCCACTTGACTCTCCCAAGTCTGATCCAGGAACTCTAACTTTCTTCTTCAAGATGCCAGGAGAAAGACCTGAAGCTTAAGGGAGTGTGGAGAGTGGGAGCCATGAAGCAAGGGGGAGGAGATAAAGATAAGACAGACGGAAAATTGGTTTAGCCTGGAAAAGAAAGGCTTTGTTAGGGTTGCTGGGGAGATGCACTTATTCAAGGGGGTCTTTCTTTGATGAATTTAAGTAACTGACACACTGGGGTAGGGGTTGGGTAAATTCTGCAGCAGGAGGAAGGGTGTCTGGGTGTAAAAACATGAGCTGAGAGGGCAAGTTGCTGGAGGGGCTGGAGGTGTTAGGGACTCTGAAGCAGGCCTTGCCCTGGAATCAGGGTGGGAAGATAGTCCTGTTGACCTTTCAAGGTCACTCTTCTTTCAAAAATGTTTCTAAGCACCTCAGATATGCCAGAAAATGGTGCTAGGGGCACTTAACAGGCATCATCTTAATGTCTTTTCTTTTTAAAAATTTGTTGTTGTTGTTGGCTGTGCTGGGTCTTCAGGCTGCACATGGACTTTCTCTAGTTGCCTCAAGTTGGGGGTACTCTTCATTGCAGACCTCAGGCTTCTCATCGAGGTGTCTTCTCTTGCTGGGGAGCACGGGCTCTAGGGTGCACAGGCTCAGTTGCTCCTCATCATGTGGGATCTTCCTGGGCCAGGGATTGAACCTGTGTCCCCTTCATTGGCAGGTGGATTCTTAACCACCACTGGACCACCAGGGAAGTCCCTCATCTTAATTTCTTCCTCAACACATCCCTGCCAGGTGTCGCCCCAGGTTGCAGATGAGAAAACTGAGCCTTGGAAAGGTCAGACAGAGTGCAGAACCAGAACTCCAATGCTGGTGCCTGGTGGCCTGACCCGGCACAGCTCTGTATCCACCCGGGATAGGCCTGCTTCCCCTCAGGGGCTTCCATGTTTGTTTCCTGTTTCCTGGAAGCTCTGAGCTTGCCTCCTCCCTGTCCTCACCTCCTTCTACCCAGAGCCCTGACTCTGTGCTTGCCTCCCTCAGGTGTGACCCAGGCTGGGAGGGGCTGCACTGTGAGCGGTGTGTGAGAATGCCTGGCTGCCAGCACGGTACCTGCCACCAGCCCTGGCAGTGCATCTGTCACACGGGCTGGGCAGGCAAGTTCTGTGACAAAGGTAGGGGGGTAGAGAGGGTGGCTGTCGGACCGGGGGCCCCATGTGTCTTGGGAGAAACATCCATCCTTATTTTATTTATTGAGTGCCTCTTGTGTCTGGCTCAAACCCTCAAATATATAGGATTTTATATACAGTCCATGGAATTCTCCAGGCCAGAATACTGGAGTGGGTAGCCTTTCGCTTCTTCAGGGGATCTTCCCAAGCCAGGAATCGAACCCACATCTCCCGCATTGCGGGCAGATTCTTTACCAGCTGAGCCACAGGGAAGCCTGTAGTATTTTATTGTTGTAGACTTTATACCTGTCTGTTATCTGAACTGGTCCTCAAGACAATCCTCTGTGGTAGGTAAGACACCTGTGGGAAACTTGTCCTCATATTGCAGATGAGGAAACCGAGATCCACAAATGAGATACAACTTACCCAGAGGCACATTTAGACAGACTGACAGGGCTAGGGCTAGGCACCTCCTGACTCCAAATTCAGTCTTGTTTTCCGCCGGTTGGGACTAGTATGAGCCACCCCCACAGAGCTCTGGGTGGGGCCTGGGCAGGTCTGGGTGCCAGGCGTGAGGGGCTGTCCCAGAGCCCTCCCGGTCTCCTCTGCAGATGAACACATCTGTACCACGCAGTCCCCCTGCCGGAACGGAGGCCAGTGCGTGTATGACGGGGGCGGTGAGTACCACTGTGTGTGCCCACCAGGCTTCCACGGGCGTGATTGTGAGCGCAAGGCCGGACCCTGTGAGCAGGCAGGGTGAGTGCTGGCCCCCCGGTTAGGTGAGAATCTGGCGACAGAGGAGACAGGACTGTGGAGGGGCGTGGCGGGGCAGTGTTAGGGCTGGGGGGTCTCAAGTCCCACAAGCTCGAGGATAAAACCCCAGTCTGCTGGAGTATCCAAGGGCTCCTCAGCTTTTTTGACACCATCTGAACCATTTCTCCAATGACAGAAACTGACAGGGGCTGGAGGTGTAACACATCACTGCGTGACTTCCCTGGTTGGGGAGGCTGTGGGCCTAGGACCCCCCTCATCCTCCCCGGAAAGCTGGTGTGCAGCCCCTGAAGTTTCCCGTGCGGCAGCCTAGGCCTCATGGTGAATGAGGAGACAGCCTGTGGGGCTGAACTGGTCCTCATTCCTGCCTCGGGTCTAAGAGTCTGAGAGAACACTCAGAACAGTACACTCGCCTTGGTCTTGACTCTAGGCCAGGCCCTCTGCTACCTGCTTGACCTCGATCATTTCATTTAACCCTCACAACCTGGGAAGCCGGGTACTGCTCTGATCCCATTTTTAAAGGAGGCATTTGAGGCTCAGAGAGAGTGGCTTGAGGGGACAGAGCTAGAGAGGGGTGGTGGTAGCAGGGATCCGGATGTCGACTTGGTCTACCCTGCAGGTGGCAGTTGATAAAACACCCTCCCCGCCTCCCCCACCAGCTCCCCGTGCCGGAACGGCGGGCAGTGCCAGGACGACCAGGGCTTTGCCCTCAACTTCACCTGCCGCTGCCTGGCGGGCTTTGTGGGTGCCCGCTGCGAGGTGAACGTGGATGACTGTCTGATGCGGCCTTGTGCTAACGGCGCCTCATGCCTGGATGGCATCAACCGCTTCTCCTGCCTCTGCCCCGAGGGCTTCACTGGGCGCTTCTGCACCATCAACCTGGATGACTGTGCCAGCCGCCCCTGCCAGAGAGGGGCCCGCTGTCGGGACCGGGTCCACGACTTTGACTGTCTCTGCCCCAGCGGCTATGGTGGCAAGACTTGTGAGCTAGTCTTACCCGTCCTGGGTCCTGCCAGCACAGCGGACACCCCCCCAGGGCCCACCTTGGCTGTGCTGGTACCCGCCACGGGGCCCATCCCTCACAGCGTGGGCGCTGGCCTGCTGCGCATCTCTGTGAAGGAGGTGGTGCGGCGGCAAGAGGCCGGGCTGGGCGAGCCCAGCCTTGTGGCTGTGGTGGTATTTGGGGCCGTCACTGCCACCCTGGTCCTGTCCACGGTGTTGCTGACCCTGAGGGCCTGGCGTCGGGGTTTCTGCCCCCCTGGACCCTGCTGCTACCCTGCCCTACACTATGCACCAGCGCGCCAGGACCAGGAGTGTCAGGTTAGCATGCTGCCGGCAGGGTTCCCTCTGCCGCCTGACCTGCCCCCCGAGCCTGGGAAGACCACCGCTCTGTGATGGAGGTGGGGGCTTTGTGGGCCCCTCCTTTACCTCCTAGGGCGCTTGGACTGGAGTGGCCCCTTCTCGTCACCCCTCAGCTGGGGTACACACACGAAGGGACCTCAGCCTCATACCACAAATATTATTTTTTTAATACACAGAATGTAAAAATGGGAATTTTATCAAATAAAACTATGGATGTGCATGTGGGCTCCTTTGCCAGAAAAATTCTGCCTGGAGTCACAGATGCCAGAGGGCCAGAGCAGAGGCCTGCCTCTGGGAAAGCCATGGGACTCTGCCCGCACAAAGAGTAGCTTGTAAAGAGGAGCCCAGGGCACCCTTTCCCCTCTGTGGAGGAGAGGGAGAGGTAGAGACACAGAGGAGTGTAAACCATCGGCAGTGCAGGGGGGCCCGGGCCCTCACGGGGAGGAGCGTGCTCCCTGCGGGCTGCTCTGTAGCAGCTGCTGGAACAGCGAGTGGGGCTGAGTGCGCAGGGTGGCAGGGGAGCCCAGCTCCGCCACCCTCCCCGCATGCATCACCAGCACGCGGTCGGAGTTCAGGATCGTGTTGAGCCTGCATGGGAGGGGGTGGTCAACATGGGGATGGAGGCCTGCACCCTAGAGAAGGCTGGCCTCCTTTCCCTCCTTCCCCGCTGGACAGCGCCCCCCTGCCCCACAGGCTTCAGCCCCAGGGCTCTGTGCTAGGGGAGGGGCTGCACATTCCCTGAGACCGTGCGCTACAAGGGGCCTGGTGGGAGCCTAGCAAATGAGGAGCTGAGAGTCACAGGGGGTAGAATTTCCAGAGCCCTGACTCCCGGGGTCCCTAAAAGGAAGTGAGGCTCGGGGTCCATGACACCCCTGATTTAGATTCTCACTCTGGATGCCTACACACCTGTGGGCGATGGTCAGCACTGTCTTGTTGGCAAACCGTTTGCTGATGGTTTGCTGGAGCAGCTGGTCTGTCTTCTGGTCCACGCTTGCTGTGGCCTCGTCAATGCACAAGATCTGGAGCATGTGGGGAGGGTTAGGGAGGAGGAGGGAGAAGAGGGTTAGCCGTGGCTGCTACCCATGCCTCCAGGCCCCACCTCCTGGTCTGGCCCAGGCCAGCCCCCGGCTCTCCACCACCAGCTCTAAAAGGAAAACGAACTTGGTCCCCTGTGACCTCTCCCCAGCCTACTTCCTCAGCCCTCACCTGTCGCCTGCCTTCTTCCTGCCCTCTCGAATGGCCCTCCCTCTTGTCTTACCTTGGCATCTGTGAGGAGAGCCCTGGCCAGACACAGCAGCTGCCTCTGCCCCAGAGATAAGCGCCGGCCCCTCTCGCCCAGCTCACCATCCAGACCACCTGCGAAGCACAGCATCTTCACCCCGGGGTTCCGAGCCTCCTCCAGCCCCTCTCTGCTTGCTCTTCCCGCCACCATGCAGGACAGGACACTCACCCATAGACTCGATCACTTCACTCAGGTGGCACTGCTCCAGGGCCTGCCATAGGGCCCCGTCCTCATACAGGCCCTGGGGGTCCAGGTTTTCCCGCGCGGTCCCGCTGAACAAAAAGGGCTCCTGGGGGATGATCGCCAGCTGGGATCTGGGGGGTGAGGAGGGGACAGGGGTTGAGGCTGGAGATGTGACCACTGCTGCTCCCAGCACAGGTCTCAGTTAAAAGGTCCAGCCCTTCAGGAGAGCGTGGGATAAGACTTAATCACAATTCCCATCTTGCTCCCTGCTTGGTCAGCCATGAACCTAGAATTGGACTGGTGCTATGAGGAACACCAAGGAAACCAAAGGCCTGAGGGGCAAAAACAGAACAAGCATAAGCCAAACTGTGTGGCACTTACACCAGTGTCATGGGACAGCAGTGGAGGGCAAGGAATGGCCAGAGAGCGTGACTGGGCAGGGGACGCTTCCAGGTCGGAAGCAGGCCTGAAATTGGGTCCTGAGGAGCTCTCTGGTCAAGCCATAAGGGGAGGCCATCACAGGTTAGAAGAGAAGGCAGGAAGGACAGGGCCAGGGCCTGGGGTCAGTAATGGCTTTAGGACAGCGCTTCCCCCTACCTTTTCCCATGTCATGGAACTAAGAGAAAATGATAACAGAGTAACGTGGTTGGGGGGATGTTTGGCTCCAGATGAGGCCACTTGTGGCCAGCGGCTACTGGCCCAGGTCACCAGCTGTCCCAAGCCCCAGGGCACGACACCTGCGAGGCTCTGATTCAGCAGAGTGACCGGTGGTCTAGAGTGGAAGGCATCGTATGCTGGGAAGTCCAAGATGAAGCTGGGAAGGTGAAAGCCTTAAGGCCGCAGCTTTGAATCCAGGCCTGAGGGCAGGGAGCTCGCTATTCTAGCCTGCTTGTCCAACCCTCTGTCTCACCTCCTGATCCACCCCAGCCTTCCTGGCTGGGCCTTGCTCTCCCTGCCCGTGGCCGTGTCCCCTCTTCTCACTCCCCCACACCTGAGCTCGGCCAGCTCCAGCTGGCTGGTGTCCACGCCGTCCAGGAGCACTCGCCCGGAACTGGGCTCTAGCAGCCGGAAGAGCACCAACAACAGGGAAGACTTGCCGGAACCCGTGCGGCCCACGATGCCCAGCTTCTCTCCAGGCTGCACGCGGAAGGTCACCCCATCCAGGGCGTTGGGCAGCCCTGGCCGGTACACCAGCACCACATCCTGGAACTCCACGCTCCCCTGGCTCAGCCAGCCGATGCCCAGCTGGTGGGGTCCGTGCGTGGGAGAGGGCGGGAGACGGGTGAGATGGGGGGAAGGGTGGAGGGATGGTTTGGAGAGTGGAAGGGAGGGATGCGTGGTGTGAGAGGAGAGGTGGGGAGAGTTAGGAGGGACGGGGGACAGACCCATATAATGGGGAGATCACAAGGGACGCTACAGGAGTGGAGAAAAGCTGGTGAGGGGCACAAGCAGAGGAACTGGGGGTCCTTCAGGGTGCCAGTGCCCAGGCTGGGGTGGGGCTGCAGGCTACCTGTGGCCGCTGGCCCCGGGGCTCCTGCGGCAGGTCACAGGAGTACTCTTCCAACCGCTCGACGCTCACCAGCATGGCTTCTGTCTGCGTGAAGCTGCTCACCAGCCCTGAGAGCAGGCCCGTCAGGGACAGGGCATAGGACAGCGACAGGCCCACCAGTCCTGGGGGAGGGGACAGAGCGCTCAGAGGCTGGGAGACTGGGATGCCTGTAGGGAGGGGGTGGGCAGAATGGGCGAACCCTAAGCTGTGGACCATGGGGATTTAAGGGAAGCCAGCACTGAAGCAAGAAGATGCAGGAGCCAGGCTGGGCCCACAGGAGGCTGGATGCAAGGGAATGGGTGGGCCTGGAGAGGCTACGCAGGGGGATAGGTAGAAGGCAGGTGGGCCGGGGTGGGGTACTAGGTGCTGAGGGTCGGGGTGAGCAGGCAGGGGTGGTGATGAGAAGACTTGTTTAGCCCCAGATCCACCACCACCTGACGAGGGACTCCTCAAGACTCAGCGTCCTCAATTCTGAAATGGGGGTGATGAGAATGACAACATATCCTCACAGGGAACCCTGCTCAGGAGGTGAAAATGCTTGGCGGTGAATGGAGAGGTCGTGGGTGGGGGGAGGGAGGTGAGGAATAACAGCCTTCTGAGGTGAGACTGAAGGGTCCTGGGCTGGCACCTGGGTTGGCGAGGCCCTGCTGGTGCTGCACCAGGGCGATGCCTGCGATGGCGCTGACCACCGCGGCCCCCATGAGCTGTAGCCGGATGTCCAGCCACTGCATCGTGGCACTGGCAGCAAACTGGCACCTCTGGTTGAGCTCCAGGAGTCTCTGGTTCTCCTCCTCAAACCTGGGGGAGGCCATGCTGTGGCTGCACTGACCCGCCCAGACTTCCTCCCTGCAGAACACCCCCTCCTTGGCATTGACCCGCACACCCACGGGCCTCACCGCAAGGCTACGGAGGAGCCGGTGAGCTCTTTCACAGCGGGGTCTTCTTGGCCTTACTAACCTGTTTTTTCCGTTTCCTTCCTCTTTCCCCTAGAGATCCAGCACCCCCCCTGCCCCGCCCTCTTCATCCCCCCTGACCATCCCAGCATCTCACGCCTGTGGCTGTGGTTGGAAGAGGCACTCACACACCTGTAGGTGGCCCCGGCGGCCCGGAGCACAGGGAGGCCGGCCAAGGTGTCGGCCAGGTGGGTGTAGAGGGGAGACAGGGTGAGGCTGCCCAGGCGCCGCAGCTCCCGCGAGGAGGCCCTGTAGTGGCTCTGCACTCGATAGTAGATGACGCTCAGAGGCGGCAGCAGCAGCAGCAGCCAGGGCAGGCCGAAGCCCAGCACAGCCAGGAGGCCCAGCAGGCCTGCCGCGTTGGCCAGCAGGATGTTGAGGATGAAGGGCAGGCTGTCATCTGCACAGGCCACGTCAGAGGAGAAGCGGTTGAGGACCCGGCCCGTGGGCGTGGAGTCGAAGAAAGTCACCGGAGCCTGGGAGAAGAGGTGTGGTTGGCCCAGGGCAGGACAAGGCAGAAAAGCCGGGGAGGCGGCCCCCGGGGAAGGTAGACTGTGGGGAAAGGCCCAAGGTAGAGAACAGGAAAGCAGTGAAGTGTTCCCAGAGTTCAGGGCACTGAGGAGGGGCTGGAGGAGCTTAGAACAATATCCCAGCATAGGCAAGATAGAGGCTCTCTGTCCCTCTGGCTGGTGGGGACCCTGAGAGGCCAAGCTGGCCACCCCCTACCTCTGTGCTACATGTGCCTACTCCACTTTCGAGGGCAGAGAGCTAATCCCATTCCAGAAGATGGAGACTTCAGGCCGTGAGTACGATTTTGATGTCAGGAGAAACACCCTGACTGCCCGTGGCTGGACAGAGTGGTGAGGACAGCAGTCAAGTCAATACTGTCTCATGGTCAAGGGCACAGGCTCTGGAGTCAGTGTGCTCCTTGGATTCCAGCCCTGCTGCTTACCAGATGTGAGACCCCAGCCAAGGGGGCTTCCTCTCCTTAAGGCCCCCATCCCTCATCTCCAAAAGGGGGACAGTAATGGAACCATATATCCTGGGGCTGACTGTGTAGACAGTAATCAGGAGCTCAGTGGAGTCTGCCTGCCATGGAGCAGGGGCTCAGGAGCTTTTTAGACTACTCACTACTGGGAGGTACCTGTCAAAGACCATCCTTTTCCTTTCCCCGCCTTCCCTGTCTCCCAAGTCTCCGCCTTTAATGGGAGAACAGTCCTATCTTAAGGTAGGGAACTAGGTCAAAGGAAATTTTGAAAGTCACCCCTAACTTCAGTAACCTGAAGATATAGGCAGACAGTGGGCAGCTGCTCCCTGAGAGGCAAGGGAAAGACCCACATGGTGCTGGGTTCACGGTCACAGGACTAGCTTGCCCAGGTCACATACACTCTCAGAGCCTGTTTCCTCATCTGTAAAATGGGGATAACAGTACTCACTTCACAGGGTTATAAGGAGGCCCTAATAAGAAACCAGACAAAAAAGAGCTTTGTAATAATAACATCATTAATAATGATTGCTGACTGAGCACTCAGTATGTGCCAGGCTCTATGCTAAGTACTTTCTCTGTACTGGTGGACCCTCATAATGTACTAGGGGGCAAGCAGCAGACAATATATACACACAGCAACAGGCATGGATTTTAAAATAAGCTCTAAATAAAAACTGTAAAGAAAGAATGTCATTTATAAAACTGCTGCTGCTGCTAAGTCACTTCAGTCGTGTCCGACTCTGTGCGACCCCACAGACGGTAGTCCACCAGGCTCCCCCGTCCCTGGGATTCTCCAGGCAAGAACCCTGGAGTGGGTTGCCATTTCCTTCTCCAATGCATGAAAATGAAAAGTGAAAGTGAAGTCACTCAGTCGTGTCCGACTCTTAGTGATCCCATGGACTGCAGCCCACCAGGCTCCTCTGTCCATGGGATTTTCCAGGCATTTATAAAACTACCTGGGCACAAAATAAAGCCATTTTGTAAAAAGGCAAACAATAAGATACATACTAAACATACCTCACAAGGTTGTTTATCAAGGAAAGGAGGGGAAATGGAAACAAGGTTTGCAGGTAAAAAGAGATGGATCAATAAATAAAACCCAAAAGGGAACTCACACAAGCTAAGGGGTGGTTAACTCAGTCCTCTGAGCTTGAAGTCCAACTGGAAGAGACTCTGAGGAAGATTCTCTTCTCCTCACGTTACAGACGAGAAAGCCATAGGCTTAAGTCACTCGGTTTGAACCCAGCAGCTACTCTGCTCTCGGCCTCTCCAGGTCTCAAGATGTCAAGTGCTGCACCCATCTGAGATGAGCTGATTTCTCCTGAGCACCGGGGGATGGGACGGGCCCCCCAATGGAGCCCAGGTACTGGCCACCTCCACCCTCCGTCCCCTCACCATGAGGACTCGGCCCAGGAGGCGGCGGTGCAGGGTGGCGGCCGCTCTGAGGGTGCCTGCCGCGAAGAGCACGGCCCGGAGAAGGGTGCAGAGGGAGTTGACACCAGCGATGGTCGCGTACACGGTGAGGTAGAAACGGAGGTCTGAGGAGCCGTTGGGGGCAGCTTTGGGCAGTGGGAACGCTGAGGTGCTGGGTGGTGGGGAGGGGGCTGTGGGTAACCAAAAGTGGGGCCACTCAGGGTTCCCTTCCCCGCCCCCACGCCACCTCTCCCCACCTTCCAGAAGACACAGGCCCTGTAAGGCCAGCCCCCAGCTCACTCCCTGCCCGGGAACCAATGAGAGCCCCAGACCCATGCCCCGCCACTCACTAGAGGCTCCCGGGGGAGAAGAGGAGCAGCTGGGTGGACAGCGGCCCCGCCGAGCCAGGCCTGGTGGGGGCCGGCGCCTCCTGGGAGCTATTCTTGGCGGCCTTCAGCTCAGAGATCCAGTGGGAGAGCCACCAGTCTGCCGCGTTCCTGGTGGCTGGAGGGATGGGAGAGAGAAAGCTGCCAGATAGACTCATCTTCCTCGTTCCATTCAGACACCCTCTTCTGCCCTCGACTCTGGTTCCCACCCTCCTCGGCCCCCGGCCCTCCCCACCTTGCCACCACCCCGTGTCCTTCCTAGTGCGCGCATCTTTCCTGGGCCTGTCACCCTTCAGCTCTGGGGAGAGTGTGATCTTGAATCTGCAGGATGGGAAGTCAGCCTCGGGGGCAGGTCAGAAGATGACTACAGAGCCCACCCTCCCCGCCCCTCACCAGTCACCGGGACTCTCAGAGTTAAGTATGTGCCTCTGGTCCCAGCTGCTGCCCACGCCTGGTGAGTCTCTGGGCTTTGTCACGATTAGCACAAGGTGAGGGGTGTGACAGGGACCTAGGCAACAGGGCTGGTGGGGGAATGAAGGCCTGCAGAGATTGCTCCTACCTTGCATGAGGAGCAGAGAGAAGAGGATGGCGAGAGCCATGCCCCAGCCCACGGCCCTCCAGTAGGCGCGGTACACGTGGAAGGCCACGGCGCCCTCCTTCTTGCTTTCCTCCTGCCGCAGCCGGCCAGATGCGCTCTCCTCCACCTCCAGCCCCTCCTTTGTCTTCGTTGGGTTCTCCATGGACCGGGCTGTGGCTGCAAGGATCAGAGAGGTGAGGGGTGGGTGGGGGTGGGGGATTCAGCTTGTAGAATGATAGCTGAAAACCTCAGTGTTTTCAGGGGCAGGCAAGCTTCCTAGAAACCTGTCTCTATAAGCACGGTGGGGAAAAGCAGGCCCTTTCCTCTCACTCCCGAACCATACCTGGGTCAGACTCTTGTCCATCCTCAGCCCAGGCTCTCGGGGCAGCTTGTACCAATGGCAGAATCTCAGAGGGAGGCCCTGGAAGGCAGCAGGAGAGATTAGGATGGGGCTCTTCCGGGTACAGTCTATGTGTTTCTGAACATGTCAGCCAGTCCACCTTCCATGCTCTTTGCAACCCCTACCTGACCTCCCCTAGCAGGCCTCTGCCCTGGAACCTCAGACCCTGAGCAGAACCATCAAGTTCGGCCCTCCCTCTGTGTCTGAAGCCTGATCAGCTCCAGAAAAGGTCCACCCCTGGGAGGAGTTATGGCCACCTGTGAGCACCCAGTCCTCTCACTACCGCTGTGCGTTCTCCTCATGCTTCCTGCAACTCCTAACACTCTGCTGGAGCTTCATTTCCTCCTGCTTCTATCTAGTGAATCTGCAGATGGTCGTGTCCCTCTGGATAATAATCCATCAGAGTTTCTGTGTATCTGTTTTTAAATAAAATGACTGTTCTAACCCTGACTCTGTCTTCTCTGAGGACATCAGCCTGCCTTCAGAGACCCTGGGCCTCTAGGTTTCCCCAAGCCCCCAGACCCAGATGCACGGCTCCTTTCCCGCCTGCTCTCCGTCCTTCACACAGTTCTGTGATGGCAGGAGAGGGCCGCCTGTCAGACAGGAGGATGAGGGGACCCAGGACACACACGGAGCAACGGCCGAGCCTCCCCTTGATGATCCACCTGCCGCAGGCGGCTCCCTCACTCCGCCCGGCTCCCGCCCGTCCTGGCGGCCCACGTTACCGGCCCGGACGAGGCGCCCGGCCTCCAGCAGCAGCACCACGTCCGCCCGCTCCAGGTACTCGGTGCGGTGGGTGCAGAGCAGCCGTGTGGTGTGGCTCAGCGCTCCCAGGATGCACCTGTGCAGCAGATGGGTGGCCACGTCTGCATCCACGGCGGCCAGAGGGTCGTCGAGGAGATAGAGCTCCTTCTCCTGGGGGGAGGAGGGTGGGGATGCCATGGGCGCCAGGTCCTCTGGCCAGAACCCAGACCTCTCTTAGGACGTGATCTTGAGGCCATCAGGCAGGAGGGCTGAGGGGGAGCTCTGGGGGCTACTCCTACAGCAGTGAAGAAGGAAGTGAGACCAGAGGGGGTACTTGCCTCCAGTACAGTGAGGCCAGGGCTCAACTGTGCTGGCTTCTAGTGCCTCAGGCCACCTAATCTTTCCAAAGGGTCTTTAATGCTGCCTTGAATCAGCAAAAGGAGGACGGGATGGCCGAAGGACCAACACCTTAGCAGCACAGAGGGAGGGAGGGAAGAAACCGGATGCTGATGGAAATATCCCCACACCACCCCCTCCCTAGCCAAGCTTGAGTTCCGAGGCTCCGGACACCTCTGTCGTCAACTAACCTGGTAGACGGCACGAGCCAGGGCAATCCGGGCCCGCTGTCCCCCGCTGAGGGTCACGCCTTTCTCCCCCACCTCCGTCTGGTCCCCAGCAGGCAGAATCTGACAGGACAGGCGTCCCAGTGTTGGTCAGCAAGTTCCCAGTACCTTCTGCCCCATTTCCCGTCCCTCCATTGGGAAGAAATGGCGGGGGTGAGAGAGCCAGGGAGTTTGAGAAGACTGAACTTAAATTTGGGGTGTCGGAGCCAGAGGGGGCAAACTCCAGCAACAAGCTGGACACTTTCTTTTTTTCTATTTTGGCCATCCCTTGTGGCATGAGAGATCTTAGTTCCCCAAGCAGAGATTGAACCTGTCACCTGTAGTGGAAGCGCAGAGTCTTAAACACTGGACAGATAGGGAACCCCATGTTGAACACCTTCTATGTGCTGAGCAGTTTACAGGCATCCTTTCACCCAACCCCACAGCAACCTTATGATGTTGATACTATCTCATTTCACAGGTAAGACCAAAGTTCAGGGTACCCACGCTGTCCAAGGTCATTCCATAGCAAGTAAAGGGCAGGACATGAATGCAGATTCTTAACCACACTCACTGCCCTGACTACAGGTAGTCGCACTCATTACCCTGCCTTTCTCACAGGCAAGGATGAAGATGGACAAATTCAAAGTGGAACTTCCCTAGGCTTTTAGAGGAGGAAGGTACCCCGTGCCTCCCTGTGGCCTGGGGAGTGGTCTCCTTTGCTAAGGGGTCCTCAGGCCAGAGGAAGCACTTGTGGTTCACCAGACGGCGGCTCCCCTGAGGGAAAAGCTTTGCGATTCATCTCTCTTTCTTAGTGCTCAGAGCAGTTCCCTGCACCCAGGAGACATGCGGGAAATGTCTCCAAGGTAGAAGCAAACGAGAAGTGGACAGAGGATGTCCCACAGTCAGAGTCAAAGGTCTTCCTTTCCAGGGATGTTCCACATCTACCTGGACAGGGTGGTGCTGACCATAGTCCTGCCGGGGAAAAGTCAGGAGACAAAGCTGGACTCTCAATCCCCCTAAACTCAGCTTTCTGGATGTGGGGGATCTAGTGGCTTGCCAGACTTCTCTAGAATGACCCTGACTCTCCCAGGGGGAGGTGGGGGAAGGCCTCTTGAATCAGAACCATTAGCCAGACCTACAGAGAGCTGAGCCTCATGGGAACCCCTCCCCTAGTCTCAGAGACCCAGAGTTCCCCCAGCTGCTGTGCGGAGCACCTGGTCACCAGCCCCTTTGCCAGGTCCTGCGCAGACGCTGGACACTCTGCGAGGACCATAGCCTGACAGCCAGTCCTGGGTAAATGATGCCGAGTACCAGCAACCCCTTCCCAGAGAAGTAAGTCTCTGATCTGCGGTGTCAGGGACATGGGGAAGCGGGTGGCCAGGCACTCACACTGAGGTCCTCATCGAGGGCGCAGGCCTCCAGCACTTCCTTGTACAGCCGGGCGTCAAACGTCTTCCCAAAGAGAATGTTGTCTCGGATGGTGGCAAACTGGATCCAGGGTTCCTGGGTGGCCAGGCCGAAGCCTTTGGATAGCCCCCACACTGCCACCTGCCCACGGAGTCTGCAGAGACCAAGGCCAGCAGTGTGGGGGGCCGGCTCCCTGCTGGTCCCCTCCCGGCCCAGCCCCTGCCTCTCAGAAGCCTCTCCTTATGGTTGTCTTTTGCACGGGGGCCTCTTTCATGTCACATGGCTCTCTGGATTGGCAGTCACTGAGGTTGAGGGGTCCTAAGGAGGCTGGAGGCCCCCTGTGGACTGGTAGGGGAGAAACTGCTCTTTGACTGCAGTCAAACAGCTGTCATAGGTTGAGGTGCTCAGAAGAGAGTGTGGCCAGCACACTGCACGCATTCACTCTCACAGTGAAATAAGTAGGCCCTCGCTCACACTTCTGTTCCTCTCTGGATCCCTTCCTGCACACTCTCTGAGAGCAGCTGATGCCAGGTGTTTCCATTTATTTCTTCACTCACTGTTATAGTACTTCTAACACTCTGCAGTGATGGTTATGAGAACCCCCTTTCTTGACTGCCTTTCCCTTCCCAGACTGAAAACTCTCCCAAGAAAGGGACCAGGTCTCGCTCATCTGGGCACCTCTGGCCCCTAAAACAGTATCTACCATGTAGCTGGGGGCCAGGGAAGTGCTGACGAAGGGCAGAACTAAGGATGGGGGTGCCGGCAGTTGCTTACCTGTGCAGCTCCCCGGTGATGGCAGCCAGCAGCGAGCTCTTCCCGCAGCCCACCTTCCCCACGATGCCCACCAGCATTCCCTGCGAGGAAGCCACACGCATGAGTGTCAGGCCTCCCTCCAGAGGCCCTGGGCTGTCAGTCACCCCATGGAGGGTTCTCTCTAGGCCCCAGTTAAGCCTGAGGGGAAAGATTTCTCCAGCCCACAGACTGAGGTGTGCCTGTGATTGATGCGATGCTGGCCCCCGGGGAGCAGGGTGTTTTATTCTCCACTCAGAGAAGCATCAGTTTCACTGTGTGAAGAGCCTCTGGAGAGGAACAGTGTGCCAGAGAGATGGGAGGAAAACTGCCCTTGAACTTTCCAGGAAAGCACTGAGGCAGGCAACTCAGGATGGGGTGAGGGGAAGGAAGGACTGAAGACTTTGGGGCCTGCATTGTGGGCTGGCTAAGTCCACCTGCAGCCAGACTTCTAAAAGCTCAGGGCAAAAGGCAGTGTTTACACAGATGCCCATTTCTGTGATCTGCAGTTTAAAATTTTCTGTGCTCCCTTCCTTGCTTGCTGTAACATACATTCATGGAGCCACCTGTGGGCATGTGTGTGTGTTCAGTTGTGTCCCCCTCTTTGGGATCGCAGGGACTGTAGCCCGCCAGGCTCCTCTGTCCATGGGATTTTCCAAGCAAGAATACTGGAGTGGGTTCACAAAGGGAAACAATTTCTTCTCTAGAAAAAGGCAGGGCTCCTAGCAGCTGTCTGCAGTGCCCCACCCTGGCAGCCAGGGTGAGCCTGTCTTTGAGTGGGTACCAGACCAATCTGAGATCCATCCCTGGGAAACCTTCCTCCTTCTGGCCGGGGCCTGTAAGTGGAAGGGCTCTCTGCAGGCCTACTTCTGTTTGGGGGAGAGCAAGTTCACAGAGAGGGAAGGAAGCAGATCTAGGAGCCAACAGAAGGACTAGTTCGGCAAGTCGAGGCCTGGCTCAGAGCTGCTGCCGAGATCTGCCCAGGTGCTTGACTGTGGATCCTGTAATTCATCTCTATAACCTTCTTACAAATTCTTGTTGGCTTAAGCTAGCTCCAGCGGATTTCTATGACTTAATTCCAAAAAAGCCCCAACTGACACATTAGTAAAATTCCTTTGAAAAATTCCAGCCTTGTCTTGCCTGAACTAAGATGAAAAACAAAACATGTAGCCCAAGCCAGAGATGTGAGCCAAATGTGGTCAAGGTGGTTCAGGAACTGCTGGAGAATACCGGGTTGAGCTGTGGGGCAAAGGGTTGGACACGGGTCAGGGGAGAGTGAAAACTTAGGACTTGGTGAACAGAAGTTGCCGTCTTGCCAGGAATGTTCTTACAAGTGCTCCTTTGACAATGTGTGCCCCGGTGTGAGTCACAGGGTGTGATGCCTTTCCACCAGGCTAAATAGAGGATTATCTAAACCATTTGCAACATCCTTCTGAGAAGGGGCTGCTGGGGCTCACCAGTGTGGGGAAGATGCTGGACAAGTTATGGGGTCTGTTCTGAACTCTATGGCCCCTGCGGGACACAGAGAGACAAATGCAATTGCTGGTCTGGACTAGGTGGACTGGTCTAGCGACCAGGGATGGCTGTGACTGCTCTAAAGCCGCTAGGTGTTAGAAAAATGACATCCTGAGATAAAAATCGCCTAAAGGCGAGATAATCTCATCACCTCCCCTATTCAAACCTGCCCACCAAAACCTCTCTGGTCTTCCCCTTGGTAATTAGTCACAGGGGCCGGCTGCTATGATTGGCTCTGTCCTTGTCTATCGGTCACTGAGTTTGCGTGTCTTTCATTAGCCTGGAGACTCTCCTACGGCATTTGACCAATGAACCTTTTTCACTTCGAGGTGACTGATGAAGGTCTCCTGGCTGGTTCCAACTGGGTCCCAAGAGAACAAGGCTTCGTGTAGCTCCAGGGCTGTAGATGGCTCTGTCGGGGGATCTGTACAAGGAAGAAGCCACTCACCTTGGGCTTCTAGTCCACAACCTACCTGCCCCGCCTAGACTCTGCTCCTCTGGCTCCTCTTGGCAGCATCTATGTATAGCAACCGAGGGGCTACAGTTCCCTGCTCCCCTGTGCCAGATTCTGCCCGCCAGCTTCCCATTACCTGGGCTGTAGTAGGCCTGGGGGTCATGGTTGGGAAGGTCGAGGAAACGCTGGATCCGGTCCAGGGACACTTTGGCCTCGAGGAGGCCGTTGATCACCCAAGGGAAGTTGTTGAGGGGAAGAATGAGCATGCGCACCAGTGCCAGGGCGGTGAACACCTAAGTGGGGTCAGAGGTGGCGGGGGGAGGGGTTGAAGTATCACCTAAAGCTTAGGAATTATCTGAAGGCCTGGCCTATGGGTGGCCCTGCAAACAGGTCTGTGGAGGGGGCAACAGGGAGCAGCAGAACTGAGGGCTTAGCTGGGTGATATTTGGGTTAGAGATGGTAGAGGTGGCCACTCCAAGAATATCAGAAATCCCAGCTATCCTCCAGGGACCCAGGTCACTCCCTGATAAACACACATGCCCAGCTCACGCTGAGACCTTCTCATAATTTCTAAGGGGCAACATCATCTGGCTAGACCCAGCACTGGATCCATCCTGCACTGGATCGTGAATTTTTCCCCCAGGGCCATAAGAATGAGGCTAAGGGGACCTAACTGGAAGTTGGAGAGGAAGAGGAGGGGAAAAGAAGTAACTCCTTCGCAGAGGGAAGGGTCATATATCCAAGGCCCCAGATGAAAGGTCCCTTCAGAGAACTTCCCAAGAAGGGGAAGGAGAAGGCAGACAGGGACCCTCCACTCCTCCTTCCCAGCAGCACTGAGGACCCCGGCCCAGCCCGACTCCACTGCGGTCTCTGTGCTGCTGCTTCCGTCTCACATCTTCCTGCAGCCATCCCCCCCCTTCTTGGTCCTCACCTTGGTGGCAGTGAGCTGGTGTCCCATGAGGACGTAGGTGATAAAGATGACAATGGAGATGACGACTGGCAGGGCAGCCCACAGGTACACACAGGCCGCATCCAGGTACTTGATGACCCAGAGTCGCCCCAGCTCTCGAGCTCGGCAGGCCTCTACGCGGGCCCCCAGCGCCTGCTCCCACCCGAAGAACTTGATGACACGCATGCCACTCAGCAGCTCTGTCACGAGCTAGGGATGGGGACGAGAGAGCAGTGAGAAGTGGAGACACTGCTCACGTGTGTTCTCCTCTGCACAGTCTCCCCCAGGCTCCTGGCATGGGAAGTCAAGTACTTGGAGCTCCCCTATGCCCCAACTGGGGGCAGGCTGGAGCTGGAATTCCCCCACCTTCTTAGAAGATGAAGTGGTGGAAAGTATGGGGGGGGCGGTCACCACACTGGGGTAAAAGCACTCCTTCCATTAGATGAGGGACTAAGGACCATTCCCAAAGTCAGAAGATGTGGGCTTCAGGGGCTGGTCACCAGTCTGGCCCCACAGCTTGGGTGGTACAGGAACCATTCCTATGGGAGTACACAGGTGTAGGCCACATCACAGCCCAGGGTTGGGCAGGCTGATAGACTCAGGTAAAGATGGGCAAGGGCCAGAGAAGCTCCTTGGATCCTAACGTTCAAGTATCCCCAGCCTGCAAGCCAGGGAGGCACTGGGAGCCTTCCCAGGAGGCCCCAGAGACTGGTCAGTAGCTGTAATGGGTAGGGGAAAAGGCCACGCCATAACCAGCTATCAGGGACACCTCCTTGCCATTAGCACTCGGAGCTATGCCAGTGAGAGAAGGACAAGTATGATGCATGGACCCAAAGCCCATCCCCTCTGAAAAGGTACCACAATCACTGTACATTCCAGAACTGACTCAGCCATACCCTCACACCTAGAGTTGGCCCAGGCAGGGGGGACACCTGCTCCTTTCCCCACAGCCCACCCCAAAAAGGTAGCCGGGGTTCTCCTAGGCCTCCACATGTGGCTATGGGGCGCTCTGTGCCTGAGATGAGGAGGAGGCTGGAGACTTGGATCCTGGCTCTAACACTAAAATCCCATTTGGCCCCAAACAGCTCAATTCCCACCTCTCAAGATACTATAATATTACTAACAGGCCACATTAACTTAGTGCTTATTTTGCAACTGGCACCGTGATGAGCAGCATCTCGCATGATTCTTCCAACTGTGCTATGAGGCAAGCTACGATTACCCTCATTTCACAGATGAGTAAACGGGAGTCTCAACGAGGTGAAGTGACTTGTCTGAAGTAACTGAACTAGTGAGTGGTAGAGTCGGGATGTGAACCCTGTCTGTCTTTCTCTAGTCTGAGCTCCTAACTTCTAGAGCACACACTCTCTTGGGTACTATGCATGGGAGACCTGGGCACCAGAAGGCTGGGTGGGGTCTCTGGATGGCTGAGGGACCCCAGGCAGCCCCTCACCTTAACCCGCGCGTCCTTGTGCTGTAGCATCTCCTGGTTGCTGGCCATGATGCGGGTGGCAATCACTTTGTTGACGGGTACCAGCAGCAGCGCCAGGATCAGACCACCCACGAAGGCCACGCCCACCTGCTGGTGCAGCAGATAGAGGGTGATGGCCAGTTGCAGGGGCAGGCCCCAGGCCTCGTGAAAGCTCCCAGCAAAGTTGAGCAGCCGCTCAGAGTCGGTGCCTAGTAAGTTCAGGACCTCCCCGGCAGGAGGGCGTCTGGGCCCCAGCTGTAAAGCCTTTCGGTAAAGGATGTTCAGCACAGCCCCCCGTGCCTGAAGAGCCACCTTCCGAACCTCATATCCATACTGATTCTGCAGCACGGCTCCCAGAACAGCTCCACCAGTGAGCCCCAGGGCATATAGCAGGCCGTGGCTTAGTGGTTCTTGCCCCTCCTCCAGGAAGCCCACCAGGAGGGACAGCAACAAGGGCCCCGAGAATCCCAGCATGGTCCCCACCAGCTTGAGCAGTCCAAGAGCCAGGTAGCAGCGCCCAAAGGCCCCATACAGGGTCCTCCACAGCCGGGCTCCCTCCTGCCAGTGTGCCTGGAAGACACGGGCTAGGTAGGTTGGGTGCAGCCTGCGGGGGAGGCGGCAAGTGTCCTGGGGCTGCCGGAGCTCCCCCCGAGCCCCGCGGGCCAGCAACGGTGCCAGCCAGGCGTAGGAAAAGCGGGACAGCCAGCTCTCTCCATCTTCAGCCACCTCGGGCTCCTGGCCCTCTGAGAGGAGGGGCTCCTGGGCCCAGGGTTCCCGTGACTGCCCGGGGACTGCCCAGCCCAGTCCATAGGCCAAAAGAGCAGCCAGCTGCAGGATGAGGAGACACAGGCGGGAGAGGGGCCCTGCGAGAAGCGGTGGCAGGAGTGTGCCTCGCTGGCAGTGCCACAGCAGGGTCAGCACCAGGGCTGGGGCTGGCAGGAAGGCAGCCAGAGCCAAGGCCAGGGGCCCCCGGGAGCGGCCATGCGGGGCCTGAGCCAGCACCCACAGGGCCAGGCTGTGGCTGATCCAGGCCACGGCCGCCACGCCCCCTGCCAGCACCTCGAGCCCTCTGGGCCCTGGGCCTGCCCCTGGTGGCAAAATGACTGGAAGCAGGTCGAGCAGTGGAAAGACGGAGAGCAGGACGGAGGCTGCGAGTCGGAGGCGCCAGCCGGGACTGCAGTGTGGGGTGTAATCTGGATTCCTGGGGACAACGGGGGGAAAGAGAAAAGAAGGCACATCACAGCTGACTCAGGGTCCAGACAGACCTCCAGCAACTCACTCACTGGGAGGGAATCAATTCCCTTTCCTGCCTTGTATACGTTATTTTCATCCCATTTTACCCTGGAACTCATGGTCTTTTCTCCCAGGAAATCTTCCTGGATTAACCTAATCCATTTTCTCATTTATACACCATTTCTGATCATTCTTTCACCACAGAAATAAAAACAATTCTGAGTTAAGGTTGTACTGAACATGAAGATTCTAATTACAAAACAAACAAATAAAACACACACACACCTCATCTCAACCTAAATTTCTTACAGATTACCTCTATGGGGTGAGTTTTCACTTTTACAAAAGTATCTACTTAAAAGAGCCCTTCTGCAGCCATGAAGTTAAAAGACGCTTGCTCCTTGGAAGAAAAACTATGACAAACCTAGACAGCATATAAAAAAGCAGAGACATCACTTTGCCGACAAAGGTCCGTCTTGTCAAAGCTATAAGTTTTCCAGTAATCATGTATGGATGTGACAGTTGGACTATAAAGAAAGCTAAGTGCCGAAGAATTGATGCTTTTGAACTGTTACTCTTCAGAGTCCCTTGGACAGAAAGGAGATCAACCTAGTCCATCCTAAAGGAAATCAGTCCTGAATAATCGTTGGAAGGACTGATGCTGAAGCTGAAGCTCCAATACTTTGGCCACCTGATGCGAAGAGCTGACTCACTGATGTCCCTGATGCTGGGAAAGACTGAAGGCAGGAGGAGAAGGGGACGACAGAGGATGAGATGGTTGGACAGCATCACTGACTTGATGGATATGAGTTTGAGCAAGCTTTAGGAGTTGATGATGGACAGGAAAGCCTGGCATGCTGCAGTCCATGGGATCACAAATAGTCACACATGACTGAGCGACTGAACTTAACTGAAAAGAGCCCTTAAATTCACCTGAAGCACTATTAGATGAATAAAAATTTGACTTACACACAGCTTCTATAATCTATTAGTATAGCTTAAACTTGGTGAAGCCGCAGGATATTCCACTCTCTGTCTCTCTAATGGTTGTAGAAGATAGTGTGGATCATTTTTGCGGCTCCATTAGCTGAAGAAAAACGTCTTTTGAGTTTTGTCTGTAACTTTTTGGCTTGCAAAAAATGTTTTTAATAAACAGAAGGGTGAACTATCTGCATTAAAAAACACTCCCTTTGTTGTTGGGTTACTTAAATTTTTAATTGTATAGTGAAATGTTTGGAGTTTCCTTTAAAAAGTTCAGTGATCACAGTTACACAAAGGGGTTTATATTTGAGTAAAAGTCAACCTTTAATAATTCTATTTCTTAAGATGTGGGGACAGAAGAAGAAACATTGTGAGCCCTTGGAGGCTGGTACACTGGCTCCAAGTTGGTCATTAACCAGGCTTATGAACATGGGCAAGCCTCTTCTTCACTGCATTTCGTTTTTCTCATCAGCACAGTGAGCAGTAAGGAGTCTGGACCCAAAGCCTTCTGAAATCCTTTCCTGTCTTGAGATTCTGGATCTCTCTTACTTGTTTGAGCAGCTTAGAAGAGTCTGTTAAGTGAAGTGAGATAAACATAATTTCTATGGATTATATATTGGTCTTTCTTGCCTCTTCCTTACACCATGAGTTCTGAAAGGACTATGCCCATTTTAAAAAGATACTTGTCTCAGCACGGTTGGTCTCCCTCTTGCCATCTCCAGACTTTTTTCTCTTTATAAGGGACAAATCAGGATTCCTCCAAGACCAAGCAGATCTGAAGCTTCTCCTACCCAAGAAAGGGATTCACCATCCCTGTAACTCATCTTAGGTAAGGATGCATTTGTCTATTAGACTAGACAGGTTAGACCTCTCTCCTGACTTATCAATAGCAAGAGTGAGATTAACTTTACCATATCCAGCTATACAGGAACTATGCACAAAATCAAGGTGAGTTCAGCACCTGCATCTTAAAGACCCAAATGGAGGAAGGATTAAAGTTCTAATTTTGCTCTTCTCTTTTACCTACCGCTTCCTCTCCAGACGAGTACCTATGCTTCTCTTGGCCTAGAAACACTTAAATTTCCTAGATGGCAGGGGTGAGAAACTGGTCCAACAACTTCAGCACACATTAACCATTTTGGCTTAAAAACACTGTTCACCCACTTTCGTCTCCAATTCATGACAACTATGGTTGGGCATCTGACAATCTACAAAAGTGATGATTGCTACCATGCATCAGGCCTTAAAAAAAATGTGCCAGACTCTGCACTATATGCTTAAATGCATTATCTAATTGAAGTCTCTCAACAGTGCTATGAGGCGCAGGGAAAACAGGTTAACTTGCCCTCAAAGGCTGCAAAGTGGTAATGCCCACATTTTATTCTCCTTTTTCCCTAGAGACCTCATTATTTCGGTTACACTTCCGCGGAGACGTGGGTTTCGAGTGAAGTCTGCAGGCACACACGGACAGATGTCTGCACCTGTCTCTACTCACCTCGGGTGGCCCCAGAAGCAAGCACTGAGCACGGCCAGGAACGCGTGGGGCAGGGCGCTGAGCGCCAGCTGGGTGAAGCAGTGGCCGGTGGTGTCCCCCTCCCACACCGGGAGCGGCTGCAGCGCGCTGGTGCCGCACAACCGGGCCAGGAACCTCTCCATCGAGGCCTCACCTGCGGGGACAGCCGAGGGTGGAGGAAGGGAAGGTCCCTTCCAGGAGGGAAATCCGCCTTCCCAAGGACCCGGCTCAGGCTGGGAAACCTGCACCCGAGGGGGCGGGACGCCGACCAGGAAGCGGGGTGGAGCCAAAGTGACAGGGCGTCCCCTGACGACCCTCGCCGCCTCCAACCCCGCCCACGAACCCGCGGGACCGTCCCTCGCTTCAGCCCGGAATCTGGACGCCGCCAGTTCTTGCGTTACCTCAGCGGTAGAAAGCGAATTGCTTTGGCTCCCAAGAGCTGGCGGCTTTCTGTACTGGTCCCCTAGCCGGGTTCCGCTTTTCCCCACTCCTTGTGTCCCCGTCCCCAGAGATCCGGAACGTTTAACTTGAAAAAGCTGTTTTCCACCGGATCCTGAAATCCCGAACACTGGTGGAAGCGAAAGAGTCTGCGGCCGACGTGGGACCCTGGCCAGGCTCGCTTGGCACCCCCTAGAGGCGGGATGACCTCCCAGGTGCGCTCCGGCCCTCATCTCGGGGCTTCTGTGCGCGTGCGCCCCGCTCTTTGGAGGGTTCTCCGTAACGAGGCGCACTGATGCGGGTCTCACGGTTACGTGCGCTTCTGCTGCCTCACTTGCAAATTGACTGATCTCAGCTGTAGTGAAGCTTCAGTCATACTCTCTCACTTGGAGTACTCGCTCCCATCTGTTTACTGTTTACTAGCAGGCACATGCGTTTCACAGTAATTCTGAAAGTTTCCAGCCATGCGAAGCTAGACGGGTGAGCTACGTGCCGCTTGTTGTTGTTTAGTCCCTAAGTCATGTCCGACTCTTCGCGACCCTATGGACTGTAGCCCTCCAGGCCCCTCAGTCCGTGGGATTTCCCAGGCAAGAATACTGGAGTGGGTTGCCGTTTCCTTCCCCCAGGGGATTTTCCAGACACAAGGATGGAACCCGCGCCACACCAAGACTGATGGCCTTTGGGAAGTTACCTAACCTCTGTGAACCTCAGCTTCTTTATCATTAAAAGGGGGCAATAATATCACTACCACAGTACTGTTGACAGAGTTGAATAATTAATTTAGAGTGTTACTGGGCAAGTGTCCTGCTTCGAGTAGGAACACAAGAAATAAATCTTTTAAGGAAGCAGTGGGAAAACATAAGTTTTATAGTTCAATGGACCTGAGCTTGAATCCTGAGCCCACCAACTTTTAGTAGTGCAATCTTGGGCAGGTTACTTCTGTATCTTAGTTTTATTATTTGTTTAAGGGGCATTCCCTGGTGGCTCAGCTGGTAAAGAATCCACCTGCAGTGTGGGAGAGCTGGGTTTGATCCTTGTGTTGGGAAGATCCCCTGGAGAAGGGAATGGCTACCCACTCCAGTATTCTGGCCTGGAGAATTCCATGGACTGCATAGTCCATCAGGTGGCAAAGAGTCGGACATGACTCGGCGACATTCACTTAAGGGGCATGGTATTGGTAAACACCTCACACAAGTATGTGTGGTACCCAAAGAAAAGTAGCTCAACAGATAACTAAGATTATCCCTTTTAACCTCAATGAGAAGCCTAGAATCTCTAATGTCAGAAATTAATGCTCCTAACACAATATTGTAAGTCAACTCTACATCAATAAAAAATTTTAAGTGAAATTAATGGTCCTATTTTTACAAATTAAGATGTGTAGGTGTGCATTTCACACCCCCTAACAATTTATGGATCATTTAGGTGTTGATCATCAATGGCTGCTAACTCACAAAAGGCGAGATACCCAGAGGTTGTGTGCCTCCTTATGAAAAATAAAATATTTTTGCCAAAAAAATATCTTAACCTGATCAAGACACAGACTCTTAATTATGTAGTTACAAGAAATACAGGACACAGCTAAACAATACTACGGAGCTACATGCAAGTTTATATTAGTCCCTGTAAACAAATATGTCATCCTAGACAAAGATAAATGTTTTTCATTGCATGGGTATGAGCAGGCTGGTGTGAAGTTAATTGTGGGGAATCTAAGAACCAGAGGACAGGAGGGCTGTTTAGAGAGGCCACTTCTGAACAGAGGGGCAGTTAATGTTAGGGGCAGTTCTGTTAAAGATCACTCCTCCTCCTTTAGCACCTTCCACTGCCAGCCATGGCCAGCTTGGTGCTCAAGCACATCTGAAAGGCTCTCGTTCCCACTGACCATCTAGAGAAGGTAGTGCAGAGTGTGGTCCCCTCATTTTCATAACCCTCCAGGGGCCTAATTTTCAGTAAGAATTTTGGCAAAAGAGTCATATTATCAACAGGATCCTTTCTGGCTGTCACAAACAAGCAATTTACGTTGTCCCAGATAGAGGAGGAAAGATAATTTGAAATCAATAATTCCTCCATTTAATACTGTTTGGCAGACTTCCCAAAGTCTGTGGTTAAGAAACTGCCACAACTACTGAGCCCGTGCACCCTAGAGCCCACGCTCCACAACAAGAGAAGTCACCGCAATGAGAAGCTGGCACATCGCAACTTGAGAGTAGTCCCTGCTTGCCGCAACTAGAGAAAGCCCACACACAGCGATGAAGACCTAGCACAGCCGAAAAAAATTATATATATATATAATTCAGCCCCTTAGTTCCACCCAGTTTTCTGGAGAAATTTTACACCATGGTTTCTAAAAATGGGGCCAAAGGTACAATTTTGTCTCCTTCCTTCCACTTTGGGGAACTGTTGGAGTAACAGCTAGGTAACAAGAGGAGAGCTGAAGAGGGAGAGGAGGAAATCACTGGTCACTAGATGATTTGAAGTCCATAGGGTGGAAGGATGGCCCACTTCTCTAAGACCTGAATGGCCAACCAAAGACTCTACAACTTTGAAAACTGATTACAGTTTTGAGACTGATGTAAGCTGAGCACACCAGACACTCGCTGAGCTGGTGGGAGTGGAGTGGGCAAAGGCAGCTGAGCGCCCAGGAGGGGGTCAGAGGGAGAGGAGGGCGGTGGAGTAGCTCTGAGGGATGAAGTTCTCCTAGGTGTTCATTTTCCAAAGTGCTAGGTTCTGTTGTGGGGGCTTCCCTAGTGGCTCTGTCGGTAAGGAATCCGCCTGCAATACCGGAGGCCCGGGTTTAATCCCTGGGTCAGGAAGATCCCCTGGAGAAGGAAATAGCAACCCACTCCAGTATTCTGGCCTGGAGAACTCCATGGACAGAGGAGCCTGGTGGGCTGTGGTCTATGGAGTCACAAGAATTGGACATGACTTAGTGACTAAATCAGTACCACCACCAGGTTCTGCCTTGCTAGTCCCCTCTTGGCTTACTTTCTCTTTCCTGTCTGCACTTTGCTCCATGATTATCAGCAAGATAATTTGCTGGAGGGCAAGGGGGCAAGTGTGGTTAGGATTGAAACGGGGCAAGGCCCCTGACACACCCAGTCTTTGCTCTGCCCACATCATCTCACTCAGGTCACCGTGTGAGTGGTCGCCTGGAGTGGTTCTAGTCTTAAGGCTGGGAAGGGAACAGGAAGTAGGCCTGCCCACACCACCTGTCGTCTGCTTTTCTTTCTCCAAAACAACCTTTCATATAAATGGGGTCATACAACAAGTGGTCTTTTTTGTCTGACTTCTTTTACTTAGCACAGTGGGTTTTTTGGGTTTCGTTTTGTTTATAATTTATTTATTTGGCTGCCCTGGGCCTTAGTTGTGGCACTTGGGATCTTCAAACTTCTTTCAGGCATGTGTGATCTTTAGCTGCAGCACGAGGAATCTAGTTCCCTGACTAGGAATCAAAGCCAGGCCCCCTGCATTGGGAGCCCAGAGTCTTAGCCACTGGACCACCACGGAAGTCCCTAGAACAATGTTTTTGAGATTCACCAACGTTGTAGCATATATCAGTAGTTTGTTCCTCTTTTTTAAAAAACAGCTCTAGTGAGAGATAATTCACATAAACAATTCACCTACTTCAGTGGTGTTTAGTGTGTATTCAGATACATTCAACCATCATCGCAGTCAACTTTGGAACATTTTCATCACTTCAAAAAGAAACTTTGTAGGAGTTCCCTGGTGGTCCAGTGACACTTTCATTAGGGTGGTGGCCCCAGGTTCAACCCCTGGTCAGGGAACTAATATCCCGCAAGCTGTCCAGCACAGTTAAAAGAAAGAAACCTTGTACCTTAGCTATCGGGCTTCCCAAGTGGCGCTAGTGGTAAAGAACCTGCCTGCCAGAACAGGAAATATAAGAGCCTCAGGTTGGACTCCTGCGTGGAGAAGACCCCTTGGAGGAGGGCATGGCAACCCACTCCAGTATTCTTGCCTAGAGAATCCCATGGAGAGAGGAGTCTGGAGGGACACTCCATTGGGTAGCACAGTGCTGGACACAACTGAAGTGACTTAGCATGCATGCCGCTTAGCTATCAGTCTTTTATTGCCCCTCAACCCCCTCATTTCTAGCTCTAGTCTGTCTCAAAAGATTTCCTTATTTTAGCCTTCCATGTGAATGTGTGTGTGTTAGTCACTCAGCTGTGTCCGACTCTTTGCAGCCCCATGGACTATGTCCTGCCAGGCTCCTCTGTCCATGGAATTCTCCAGGCAAGAATACTGGAGTGGGGTGCCATTCCCTTCTCCAGGGCATCTTCCAGATCTCCTGCATTGCAGGCAGATTCTTTACCATCTGAGTCACAGGGAATTTTCATGTGAATGCAGTCATATAATATGTGGACTTTGGGGGATTTTTGGCTATGCGGCTCATGGGATCTCAGTTCCGCATCCAGGTATTGAGCCCGGGGCCACAGTGGTGAAAACACCAAGTCCTAACACTGCGCCACCAGGAAACTTCCTCTGTGGGCTTCTCTGATTGGTTTCTTTCACTTAGCGAAATGTTTACAAATTGTTGTCACATGTGTCTGTACTTCATTCATTTTTTTCTTTTTATTGCGATAAAATAAACATAGCATAAAAGTTACCATTTTAAATGTTTTTAGTGTACAGTTCAGGGGTATTAAACTACATTCCCTTACATAACCACTATCCAGCGACTGTACATTTTCCATCTTCTCAAATTGAAACTCTAGACCCATTAAATACTAACTCCCCATTCTACCCCTCTCTCCAGCCCCTGGCAACCACCATTCTGCTTTCTGTTTCAATTAATTTAACTAGTCTAGGTATTTCATTTAAGTGGAATCATACAATATTTGTCTTTTTGAGACTGGCCTATTTCACTTTTTCATAGATATTTATTGTTCTGTACAGGAGTATAAAAATAAAATTGATTTTTTAATAGCGATCTTGTGTCCTGTAACCTTGCTGAAATTGTTTATCAGTTATAATAATTTCTAGTGGATTTCTTATATACAAGATGATGTCATCTGTAAATAGAAATAGTTTTACTTTTTTCTTTTCCAATTTGGTTGCCTTTTTTTCTTTTAAAAATATCTTCTTGGCTTTATTCAACAATTCATGAATCAGGCAGCATCCAACCTAGCAGACAGAAACGCACTCCAAGGGGCTGCACAAAATGAGACTTTTGTTGACCAAATGAAGCTGATCAAGGAAGTTATACTATACCAAAAAGCAGGTTTGTTATTGCAAGGTCACTTTCCTTTAGAGGATAGTGGGGGTCTATTAGGCAAAATGATGTCAAAATCTTTGCTCTCTGTGTTCCAATGACAACTAGAAATATGGAGACAGAATTATGGAGGAGAAAGAAACAGTGGTTTTATTTCTTTGTCAGGCAAAGGGGGAGTAAAGCAGACTAGCGCCTCAAAAACTATGCCTCCCACCTTTTATTTCTTTTTCTTGCCTAAATCAGCCTGGGTAGAGCCTCCATTACTATGTTAACTAGAAGTGGTGAGATTAGATATCTTGTCTTCTTCCTGATCTTAGCAGGAAAGCATTCAGTCTTTCACCATTAAGTATGATGTTGGCTGTTTATTTTTCATAGATGTCCCTTATCAGGTTGAAGAAGTTTCTATTCCTAATTTGTTGAGTTTCTTTTTTATCACAAAAGGGTGTTGGGTCTTGTAAAATACATCTTTGTCTATTGAGATGATCATGTAAATTTTGTTTTTTATTCTATTGGTAGAATGTATTACATTAGTTGATTTTCAAATATTGAACCAATCTTGCATCCCAGTTCTTTCCTTTTGATTCCTGAATAGTATTACATTGAATGAATATATCACATTTTGTACATCTGTTCATCTGCTGAAAGAAATCTGGGCTGTTTCCAGTTTTGGCTATTATGAATCTCACTAATATAAATATTCCTGTAAAAGTGTTTGTGTCAACATTGGTTTTCATTTCTCTAGTCTGCATGCATGCTAAGTCACTTCATTTTGTCTGATTCTTCACAACTGTATGGATGGTAGCCTGCCAGGCTTCTCTGTTCATGGGATTCTCCAGGCAAGAATACTGGAGTGGGTTGCCGTGCCCTCCTCCAGGGCATCTTCCTGACCCAGGGATCAAACCCTAGTCTCTTACGTCTCCTGAACTGGCAGGCGGGTATTTTTGCCACTCATGCCACCTGGGAAACCCCTTCATTTCTCTAGGGTAGATACCTAATTGTGACACTGTTAAGTCTTATGGTAAATTTATGTATGTCTTTTAAAAAAAACTGATAAACTGTTTTCCAAAGTTGCTGTATCATTTTACATTCCCAGTGTCTAAGATTTCCTATTTCCTCACACCCTGGCCAACCTTTGTTATTTTCTCTCTCTGTTTATTTTAGCCGTACTAAGGGGTGTGAGATGGTATTTCATTTCAGTTTTAATTTGCATTTCCCTGATGGATAATAGGGGGCTTCCTTGGTGGCTGTAATGTTGAACAGGAGGGAGGACAAAGTATATCCATGGCTCTTATAGGGATTTCCATGGGAAAGGCAAGGAAGAGCAAGAAAAACAACTTAAGATTGGCTAGTTTGAATAATTTTGGTGTGTTGTAAGCTGTAGGGTTAGTCTCCAGTTAGCTGGAACTTAAACCTGACATGATTTAGGGTAGAGGAAATATTGGTTTGGTGTGTGAGAGTTAGATAAGAAGGTAGCTGGAGCTGTAAACCCTGGATTCGTTGGTACACATGTGAAGGGCGTGCTTGTAAGCAAGTTATTTGTTGTTGTTTAGTTGCCGAGTCATGTCTGACTCTTTTGGAGCCCCATGGACTGTGGCCTGCCAGGTTCCTCTGTCCGTGGGATTTCCCAGGCAAGAATACTGGAGTGGGTTGCCATTTCCTTCTCCAGGGGATCTTCCTGACCCAGGAATCAAACCTGGGTTTCCTGTGTTGAAGGTGAATACCACTGAGCCACCTGGGAAGCCCAGGGAAGTTATTATCTTGCTGGAGCAGTTTCTCCCAGCAAGATAGTCTTTTTTTTTAAGATGTAAAATCACCATAATATACTGAACAATTTAAATATTTACATTACAATGTGTTCATCTTTATATATAAATGTATATTTATCTTTTTATATGGGTCCTTGGCAGTGAATGCATGAAGTCCTAACCACTGGATCACTGGGAAATTCCCTGATACATTTTAAACATACATTTTTTTTTTTGGTCCAAACCTTGTAGTGTACTTTTAACTCATTCAGTATATTGGCAAAGTCCGTTCCCTTTGTCAAATGCTTCACCTTCCAATTAAAATAAGCAAGTTAATTGGGCTTCCCTGGTGGCCCAGTGGTTAAAAGTCCACCTGTCAATGCAGGGACACAGGCTGGGTCCCTGGTCCAGGAAGACTCCACATGCCAAAAGGGCGACTAAGCCTGTGCACCGCAGCTACTGGGCCCTCACTCTCCAGAGCCCAGGAGCTGCAATTAGTGAAGCCTGGGCACCTAGAGCCCACGGTCCGCACGAGAAGCCACCGCGTTGAGAAGTCCGCACACCACAGCTAGGGAGGAGCCCCAGCTCGCCGCAACTAGAGAAAGCCCAAGCGCAGCAATGGAGACCCAGCACAGCCAAAAATAGAATCAACAAAAATCAACGAATCTTAAAAAAAACTAAAATAAACAGATTAGTAATGGCCCTGTGATGACAACACCTCACTCCGAAGTTTAATGCTAAATAAATTGAGAATATATGCAATCTTGCCATGAATTTTCTCTCGAATGAAATAGGGTGACGTCATCTGCTGTGTTTCTTACCTACATTCTCTTTGTTCTGTTCTCACAGGACCTCCACTCTGGAGGGTCTTTGTAGTCAGGGAGCAGAAGAGGGGAGATGGCTGGGTAAAAATGACCATCCATGCTACCACACTCCACAATATATCTGAATTCAGAACACCTCATCATGGGCCAAAATACCCTGTTTGTAATCATGCTTGCCCACGACAGAAACACACACAATCATCCCTCTCATCTGCAGGGCGTTGGTTCCAGGATCTCCATGGATTCTAAATCCCAAGGATGCCCAAGTCCCTTGTATAAGATGGCACTGTGCACTCAGCCCTCTGTATCTGGGATTTGGCATATGTGGATACACAGTACCTACAGAAAGAGACAGCAAGTCCAGCAGAGAACCCTGAGTAAACAGGACTCTCTTGTTCTTGTTCCACAAAGTTTTACACACTAGGGAATTAAATCATGTTTTTCTGTTGAATTTTTTTCAGTTTTTTATTTTGAAATAATTATAGATTCACAGGAAGTGGCAAAGAATGTACAGAGAAATCCCCTGTATCCTTCATTCAGTTCTCCCAACCCCCACGGTCACATTTTACATAACTATAGTACAATGTCAAAACCAGGAAACAGATTGGGGCTATATGCATGTAAAGTTTCATATCATTTTATCGTGTAGATATGTGTAACCAGCTTTGCAACCAAGATACAAAACTACTTACTTACCAAAAAGATCTCTCTTCTGATACTCTTCATAGTCACTGCCCCTCATCCCGCCACCAATTTCTGTCCTTAATTTCTGGTAATTAACTTTCTACCTTTGTAACTTCGTCATTTTGAGAATGTTATACAAATGAAATCATATGACATTTTGAGAGTGTTTTCTCTTTCATTCAGCATAATGCCCTTGAGATCCACCCAAGCTGTTTTATGTATCACTTGTTCCTTTTTAATGCTGAGTAGTACTCCACGATATGGATGTACCGTAGTTTGTTTTACCATCACCTACCGGGGGACATCCTAAGGAGATCAGTCCTGGGTGTTCATTAGAAGGACTGATGTTGAAGCTGAAACTCCAATACATTGGCCACCTCATGCGAAGAGTTGACTCACTGGAAAAGACCCTGATGCTGGGAGGGATTGGGGGCAGAAGGAGAAGGGGACAACAGAGGATGAGATGGCTGGATGGCATCACCGACTCGATGGACATGAGTTTGAGTAAACTCCGGGAGTTGGTGATGGACAGGGAGGCCTGGCGTGCTGCGATTCATGGGGTCACAAAGAGTCGGACATGACTGAGTGACTGAACTGAACTGAACTGAACAGAGGGACTTCTGAGCTGTTTTCAGTTTTTGACTACTACAAATGAAACTGCTATGAACATTCATGCATCAGTTTTATGTGGGTGAAAATGACTATTTGGGAGGGATAAACATATAGAAGTGTGATTGCTGTATTATATGGTGTGTGTGCGTATATGCAGGTGTGTTCAGTCGCTAGTCATATCCTACTCTATGACCCCATGGACTGCAGCCCACCAGACTCCTCTACCCATGGAGTTTTCCAGGCAATACTACAGTGGGTTGCCATTTCCTACTCCAGGGGATCTTCCTGACCCAGGGATCAAACCCATGTCTCCTGCATCTGCAGCATTGGCAGGTAGATTCTTTGCCACTGCACTACCTGGGAAGCCTGTGTTATATAGTAAACATATGCTTTGTTTTTTTGAATAACTGCCAAACTATTTTCCAGAGTGACTATACCATTTTAGTTTCTTATTAACAATGTATGAGAGATTTGGGAATTCAGTTTCTCTGCATCATCACTAGCATTAGGAATTGTCATTAAAAAAATTAGCTGTTATAATAGGCCCAGTTTTTTTTTTTTTTTTTGGTCAGATTGTGTGGCTTGGAGGATCTTAGTTCCCTAAACAAGAAACCCCTTGCCCCCTACAGTGGAAGGGTGGAGTCCTAACCACTGAACCACCAGGGAGTTCCCTCTCCTCTCATGATGGTTTTAATTTGCATTTCCTTGCTGGCTAGTGATGTTGAACATTTTTTCAGATGTACTTTTGTCACCTGTATATCCTCTTCAGTGAAATATCTCTTCATGCTTTCTGCCCACTTTCTAGTGGGTTATTTGTTTTTTACTGTAAAGTTCAGTTCGGTTCAGTCAGTCATGTCCAACTCTTTGCCACCCTATGGACTACAGCACGCCAGGCCTCCCTGTCCATCAGCAACTCCCGGAGTTTACTCAAATTCATGTCCATTGAGTTGATGATGCCATCCAACCATCTCATCCTCTGTCATCCCCTTCTTGTCCTGCCTTCAATCTTTTCCAGCATCAGGGTCTTTTCAAATGAGTTGGCTAGTTAAATATTTTAGATAGTGGTATTTTTGTAAGATATGTGGTTTGCAAGTATTTCCTCCCAGCTTGTTTTCTCATTCTCTCAATGACTTTTCACAAAGCAAAAGTTTTTAAATTGATGAAGTCCAATTTATTGATCTTTTTTCTTTGTGGAGCACGTTTTTGGTATCAAGATTAACAACTCTTGTCCAGGCCCTAGGACCCAAAGATTTTCTCTTCTGCTTTCTTCTAGAAATTTATTAATTTCATGTTCTACATTTAAATCTGTGATACATTTTGAGTCAATTTTGGTTTAAGGTGTGAGATTTAGATTGAGATTCAATTTTTACTTTTTTTCCTATGTATATCCAGTTGCTCCAGCATAGTTTGTTGAAAAGACTGTCCTGGACTTCCCTGATGGTCCAGTGGTTAAGACTCTGTGATTCCACTACAGGGCGATGTGGGTTCAGTCCCTGGTCAGGGAACTAAAGTCCCGCATGCTGCTTGTCAAGGCCAAAATATACATATATGTATGAATGTATGTGTGTGTGTGTGCGTGCTTGTTCTCAGTCAAGTCTGATTCTTTGCAACCCCATGAACTATAACCCGCCAGGCCCCAATGTCCATGCGATTCTCCAGGCAAGAATACTGGAGCGGATTGCCATTTTCTTCTCCTATATACGAATATATAGTAAAAGAAAGCCTTTAGAAAAAGACTGTCCTGTTGATACCACACATTCTTGATAACTGTGGCTACATAATAAGTCTTGAAGTAAAATAGAGTGATTCCTTCCACTTATTCTTCTTTTTCAAAATTATTTTAACTATTCTAATTCCTTCGCCTTTCTATATGAGCTTTAGAATACTCTTGTATACATTAAAAAATATTTGCTTTTTGGTGAGAATTATGTTAAACTCATATACCAGTTTGGGAAGAATTGACATCTTTATTATGTTAAGTTTTCCAATCCATGAAAACAGTACATCTCTGCATTCATTTATATCTTCTTTGATCTCTTTCACCAGGGTTTTAGAGTATTTAGTATACAAGTCCTGTACATGTTATGTTATATTTACACCTATTTAATTTTTTTGAGTGACTGCAAATTGTGTTGTATTTAAAATTCTGTTTCTGGAAGTAACCTAGATGCCCATCAGCAGACGAATGGATAAGGAAGCTGTGGTACATATACACCATGGAATATTACTCAGCCATTAAAAAAAATTCATTTGAATCAGTTCTAATGAGATGGATGAAACTGGAGCCCATAATACACAGTGAAGTAAGCCAGAAAGATAAAGACCAATACAGTATACTAATGCATATATATGGAATTTTAAAAGATGGTAACGATAACCCTATATGCAAAACAGAAAAAGAGACACAGATGTACAGAACAGACTTTTAGACTCTGTGGGAGAAGGCGAGGGTGGGATGTTCTGAGAGAACAGCGTTGAAACAAGTATACTATCAAGGGTGAAACAGATCACCAGCCCAGGTTGGATGCATGAGACAAATGCTCAGGGCTGGTGCACTGGGAAGACCCAGAGGGATGGGGTGGGGAGGGAGGTGGGAGGGGGGATTGGGATGGGGAACACATGTAAATCCATGACTGATTCATGTCAATGTATGGCAAAAACCACTACAATATGGTAAAGTAATTAGCCTCCAACTAATAAAAATAAATGGAAAAAAAAGAGTTGATAAAACTAAATAAAATAAAATTTTGTTTCTATATGTTCATTGCTAGATTATAGAAGTGCAACAGAATTTTGTGCACTGAATATTTTAAATATATTTTTAAGTATACTTAAAGTATACTTAAGTATAATATTTAAGTATAATATAATTAAGTATAGTATTTAAGTATAATATTTAAGTGTATATATATATAATAATATTTTAAGACTTATATCTTAAAACTCCACTGAATTCACTTATTAGCTCTAGGGGTTTTTGTAGATTCCCTGAGATCTTCTATGTAGATATTGTGTCATCTGCAAAAAGAAAGCATTTTATTTCTTCCTTTCCTGTCTGTATATCTTTTATTTCCTTTTCTTGCCTTATTGAACTATATAGATCTTCCGGTATTAGTACTGTGTTGAACAGACTATATATATTTTAACTTAAGAAATCTATACATTTTACATTTTTGTTTTAAGCACTTTACAAATATTAACTCATTTAACACTCATAACAATCCTGAGTCAGGTTCTATTGTGTTATCATTCTTATTTTACACATGTGGAAACTGAGGCTCTAAGGGGTTGAGTAATCTGCCCTACAGTTATCTGTGACAAGTCACTCAGTTATCTCCGTCTCTTTGAGACCCCATGGACTGTAGCCCGCCAGGCTCCTCTGTCCATGGGATTCTCCAGCCAAGAATACTCAAGTGAATTGCCATTTCCTTCTCCAACAGATATCTACAGCTGTGTAAAAATTAGTCCTTGTGGTTGAGTGGTTAAACTAAATGCCAGTTCCCTCCCTAGCTGCGCCAAAACAACAACTACAACAACTCCCTCCCCACAAAAAATCCAAAAAGAGGGGAAAAATTACCTTCAAATGTCGTGACTTAAAACAACAAGAAATATTTACTATCTTTCAGAGTTTCTGTGAGTCAGGAATTCAAGAATGGCGTGACTGGGCGATTCTGGCTAGGAAGTCATTTATTCAATTTCAGGCAGATATTATCTGGGTTCTTGTAGCTAAATGCTCTACTGGAATGAGAGAATCTGTTTGCAGGATGGTTCTGTTTGCAGGGCAGTTCACTCACATCGCGGGTGAGTGGGTGCTGCCTGTTAGCCAGCGGTCTCAGTTTCTCTCCACAGGGACCTCTCCTAGGGCTGCTTAAGTGTCCTTATGATCGCCTTGTTGACTTTTCCGAGAGTAAACCATTCAAAAGAGCAAGGTAGAAGATGCAATGCCCTTTTATGACCTAGCCTCCGTAGTCATACATTAATCACATGGACCAGACTTGATTCAGTGAGGGGTAGGGATATCAGGAATCAAGCTGTCTTGGAGACTGGCTACCACAGTTGATAAATAGCAGATCTGAGATTGAACTCAAGGAAATCTGACTCCAGAGTTGGAAGTCATAATCACTGTGTCACACTGCCTAACTATGGGGAGATTTGGGTCAGATTTGAGAAGTATGAGTTCTGTAAAATGGGAGAAGGGCAACTGAGGAAGGGCAGAAAGAAAGACAGTGAAGTCGCTCAGTTGTGTCTGACTCTTTGCGACCCCATGGACTGTAGCCTACCAGGATCCTCCGTCCATGGGATTTTCCAGGCAAAAATATTGGAGTGGGTTGCCATTTCCTTCTCCAAGAGACCTTCCTGACCCAGGGATTGAACCCAGGTCTCCCACATTATAGACAGATGCTTTACCATCTGAGCCACCAGGGAAGCCCATCAGCAGGTTGGTATAAACTCCCGATAGGGTTTCTGCCATAAGCCATATGAGGTCACCATGGACCTGCAAAGCAGGGCTCCTCACTTGCTTCTTGCAGGGCGTGTCATTCATTCACACAAGTACACTGTAGAGTTAGTAAAGTACATCAGAAAACATGTTCGCTGGGAGAACAAAGAACTAAAGCTCCAAGCATCCTTGCCTTATTCTGAAGAATCCCGGACGAGCCCCCAAAATGAAAGATTGCTGCTGAACCACAAAAGATGCTGGGATTCTTGACCTCTGTAGGAGAAGAATTCAATCTGGGGCCAGTGATGAGGTTTGATCGTTCAGAGCTTTTGTGTAATAAAGTTTTATTAAAGTATCGAAGAGATAGAGAAAGCTTCTGACACAGACATCAGAAGGGGGCAGAAAGAAGGGCAGGTGACATCTTATTGTTGTTCAGTCGCTAAGTTGTGTCTGACTGTTTGCAACCCCACAGACTGCAGCACGCCAGGCTTCCCCGTCCTTCACTATCTCCCAGAGTTTGCTCAAACTCAAGCCCATTGAGTCAGTGATACCATTCAATCGTCTCATCCTCTGTTGCCCCCTTCTCCTTCTGCCCTCAGTCTTTCTCAGCATCAAGGTTAAGAAAACAGATCAATTTTAGGAAGAGAACATTTGGAAATTGACAATCTGGAAACTGAGTCTCTTAAAATTATCCATACCGTGAACCTCTTGAGAGGTTGCCTTATTCCCCAGACTGCAATCGTGAATGACATTCCTGTGACTTCAACCTCCTACACTTTCTCCCCTTCTCATTCTCTCCTGCTTCCTAATCTACAGAGAAAATGAAGGCAACCACCAACCACCAACCATTTACCCACCAAGCATCTATACCCATACACTCTGCTTGCTCTCCTCCTCTGCTCCCAAGGCCAACTCCTTGACCCGTGCCATTGTTGCTTAGTTGCTAAGTCATGTCCAACTCTTTTGTGACCCCATGAACTGTAGCCCGCCAGGCTCCTCTGTGCATGGGATTTCCCAGGAAAAAATATTGGAGTAGGTTGCTATTTCCTTCTCCAGAGGATCTTCCCAACCCAGGGATTGAACCCTTGACTTGGGTACTAGATCTCATTTTGGAAATTCTCTGGTGGTCCTGTGGTTGGGACTCCTTGCTTTCACTGCTGAGAGCCCAAGTTGAGTCCCAGGTTGGGGAACTAAGATCCCACAGAAAAATGGTGTGGTCCAAAAAAAAAAAAGAAAGAAAGATCTCTTCCTTTCAACTACTCAAGGACATTGGGTCTGTCAGTCATTCACCACTCTATCTTCAGTTTGTCCCATTCCCATCAGCAAATATGTAAGGCTAAAGTATTATTCACCTTTAATTGTTGTTATGGTTCATGATGTGGTTGGAGAGACTTAATTTAAAGGCTCAACAAGGTTTATAAATATACATAAACAACATATGAAGATTTTAAGTACAGCAAATGATAATGTGCAAAATTGCACATGTTCTTTAATAATGCAATAGAAAGTTAAAAAATATAGAGAAAACTGTGGTTTTAGGTGGTGTAGAAAAAGAGAGAACTGAGGACAGCTTTCTAAAAAGCTATATTTGTCAGAGTTCTCTGTTGCAAGCAATGGAAATAGACTCTGATTTTAAGTTAAGCTAAAATAGCTCATAGAATCACTGGGAAAGCTGGAAAACCAGGCTCAGAGCCTAAACAGCTATCACCACAGCCAAAACCACTCCATAAATGGTGTCTGGTGAGGACACAACTGTCCACTAGATGTCACACCTCGCACTGCTGACTCCATCAGGCAGGGACCCGAGCTTGGCACTGTTGCCAAAGCTGCCGTAGAAATGGGAAGTCGCTGCTGCCAGGAACGCTGTTCCACGGACTTTGCTGCTTTTCACCAATAACTCCAGAGTCAAAGTCTAAAATAGCTGTGTCTGTTTGACCCAGCCTAGGTCAAGGCCAGCACTCAGCTTCCAGAGGGGGCTGGGAGAGCAAGTATCTGGCATTTTCAGCTTCTGTAGTGAAAAGTAGGGTCTGCTTCATAGAAGATTCATTAGATTGGGCATTCTCAGATGCTGAGCAGCCTTCACCCACCCACCCACCCCAATAGAAATGTCCACTTACTGTTGACTGAAGCTAGAGGGCAGAAAAAGGAAGGGGATGGTTAGTTAAGAGATGAAGAAGTGGTCCAGGGCAGCAGGAATGACACTTGAAGAAGACTGGGATGAGCATTTGAGGAAGGAAAGACTAGAAGCCAAGAGTTTTGGAAAATTCTAGGGAGAGTAATAGTGTATAGTATTCGGGTAGAGAGAGACGTCTTAAGACCAAGGGCATTTTCAGTCAAGTGTAGAGGTAGAAGCCAATTATAGGGAATTATGGAGAAAATGAGTATAAAGACAGGAAGAAATCTGGTATTGAAAATGCTTGTCTCTTTTAATGATCACAAAACCACAATCCAATCTGTGTAGATGATCATCTTTTAGTGGTTTTGTTCATTTGGGGGGCAATTATATTTTTCTTTTGTGAACTGCCCATTCACATATTTTGCTTATTTTTCTACTGAGGTCTTTATTTTTCTCCCAACAAATTGTAGGTGTTTTTTTATAGATTAAAGAGCTAGAATGAGGGTATAAATTTTGAGGAAAGGAACTTTTTTTCCTGCTCAGCAGTAAGAGTTTAAACAGGCAGTTTTCCTTACAATCTCCTGTGGAAAAGGGCAGATTTACTTTATTTTTCAAAATAACATCTTTATCAAAATATAATTCACATACCATAAAATTCACCTAGTTTAAAGTTTACAATTCAATGGTTTTAGTACATCTACAGAGTTGTGCAAACATCACCACTAAGTCCGGAGACTTTCATCCTCCTAAAAAGAAGCCATAAATCTAACAGTAGTTACTCTGCATTTCTCCTTCTCCCCAGTCTGTGGTGATCAGTAATCCTGATGTTGCTATTGATCAGCCTACTCTGGACATTTAAAGTAAATGGAATCATATAATATGTGTCCTTTTGTGTCTGGGTTATTTCATAAAATAATATTTTTTAAAGTTTATCCATGCTGTGGCATATATCAAAACTTCATTCCTTTTTATTGCCAAATAACATTCCATTGTATGTGTATACTGCATTTTGTTTAATCATTCATGAGTTAATGAAGATAATGATAGTAACAGATTATTGTTCATGGACTAGACTAGGAAACCACAAGTCTATAGTGATGTAAATGAATTGAATGTACAATGAGGAATAGGATATTTATAATTTCAAATAGCTCTCCACAAAATACTTATTAATTACTAAAAAAAAAAAAAAAACTTCACAGTGGAGATTCCTAGTAGACACTACGTTAATCAAGCAACAGAAACAGACATTAACAGTACTGGGAGGGAATGTTTGAAATCTTGCACCACCTGAGAGGATGCAGTGAGAGAAATGCATCATCTCTTTTATACCATTCCAACCAAAGATGCATAATCTGAACCCAATCACGAGGAAACTTCAGCAAACCCAAATTGATGGATATGAAATAACAGACTTGTAACCTTTTAAAATGTCAAGGTTAGGAATCTCAAGCAAAGAGTGAAGAACTGTTCTTGATGAATAAAACTAAAGAGATAGGACAACAAAATATGATGTATAATTGAGATCTGGATCTTTGGGGGATAACTAGAGACTCTGGAAAGGAGCCTGAGAATTAAATGGTATTTATGTGTCGATGCTAATTTGTTTTGTATTGGCGTTATGTAAGAGAATGTCCTTCTTTTGGAAAACATCTGCTAAAGAATTCAGGAGCAGTGGGTAATAGCAATTTACTCTCAAATTACTCAAAAACAGGAAAAGCTCTACAATTTGTACAATTTTCACTTTTTTCCAAAATAAAAATATGTAAGAAATACAAAATAAGAAAAGAAACAACAACAACAAGAAAAGCAGCATGTGCCTTAATCACTTCTGGATCAAGAGGAAATAAAAATTGAAATGAGGATTAATTAGGAAGCATGGCTAGTCTCAGGGAATTGTTGTTGTTTAGTCACTAAGTCGTGTCCAACTCTCTTGTGACCCCATGGACTGTAGCCCACAAGTCTCCTCTGTCCGTGGGATTTCCCAAGCAAGAATACTGGAGTGGGCTGCCATTTCCTTCTCCAGGGGATTTTCCTTACCCAGGGATAGAACCTGTGTCTCCTGCATCGGCAGGCAGATTCCTTTACCGCTGAGCCACGAGGGAAGCCTCAGGGAATACCTATCTGTTATTAGGCTAAATAGCTAGTCTATTATTGGGATAGATACCAAGTGTGCTAAAAATAAGCTAGATTAACTCAGGTTTACAGTCTTAAATCAAGATTTATTTAAGTCACAGAAGAACACTTTAAATTGGAATTTCTATAGGAAAACTCTGTTATTGCAAGGGTGAAATCCCTTAGGCCTATTTACCCCTGTGCATACAATTAGTTTAATGTTGCTCTTCTTAATACATCATGGTTTCTGAGGTGTTACAGAAAAGATAGTTAGGTCTAGAGAATGTGTTTGTGTGTGTTCGTGTGTGTGTGTATGTGTGTAAATCAAGTTACTTTAGGAAAGAGCTAAAATTATGAGTCATTAATTTGTCTTGTTTTGAAATGCAATTATGTCTAGACTATAACTAAGAATTAAGGTCCTTGATTCTTTCTAATTTAATAATTATTTTATTTGTAAAATTTAAAAAAATGAAGTGATAATCTAGAAAACAATGAAAAAAATATATAAAATCCTATAGGACACAGCAGAAGGAAATGCATAGCCTTAAATATTTCACTATGAAAGATTTTTTTAAAAAATTCATTGCCACTTTATGAAACTAGAAGAAGAATGACAAAATAGACCCAAAGTGGAGAGAAACAATAAAGACAACAACAAAAAATAATGAATTAGAAAACAAAAAGAATAGTAGAAAGGAAAAAAAATAAGTTCAAGTGTTAATTATTTGAAGAGACCAGTAAAATACATGAATATCTCATGAATCTGGTTAGGAAAAAAAAAGAGAGCAAAAATATCATGGTTAGGAATAAGAAAAGAGATACATTCACAAACACAAAAGAGGTTGAAAGTTATGTGCAACTATATGGCAACAAATGTGAACAACTAGAGGAAATGGATATTTCAAAGAAAAAAAGTTACTAAAACTGACCTATGAAGAAACAGAAAAGGAAAAGAGGAGTTATCACAATAGAGATCAGGAAGATTATTACAGATTTACCCTTAAAGACAGCACCAGAACCACATGGGTTCACAGCTGCATTTTATCTACCTTTTAGCAAAGAGATGATTCCAATGATGTTTAATTATGCTAGAATATAGGGGGGAAAGTTTCACTCTTTTTATAAGCAGATCTTGTAACTACTGATTTAATTTCTTGAATGGTTATAGGTTTATTCAGTTGTCTGTGTCTCCTTGATATAATTGGGTAAATTGCATTTTTAATGGGAACTAATCATTTGTGTAAATTATCAAATTAATTGGCACAAAGTTCTTCATATTGCATCATAGCTTTTTAAACTGATCCAGTACGGACAATATGGTTGTGTAGGTGGTTTTCTGCATGAGCTTATCTGGACAAGAAGTGAGTGGGAGCAGGCTGCATCCAGCTTTCCAAGTGGCAAGCCCTAGGTTAGGGTTGCAGCCGCCCACAGGCTAAGTGAAAGTCGCTAAGTCGTGTCTGATTCTTTGGGACCCCATGAACTATACAGTCCATGGAGTTCTCCAGGCCAGAATACTGGCGTGGGTAACCCTTCCCTTCTCCAGGGGATCTTCCCAACGCAGATCCCTGCATTGCAGGCGAGCAATCAGGGAAGCCCCACAGGTGAAACTTTTCCCTAATTCTCACAAAGGCACTGTGAGGGTTAGTGATAGCCAGGCTATAACTTATCCATCTTCCCTGGTGACTCAGACAATAAAGAACCTGGCTGCAATGCAGGAAACTGGGGTTCAATCCCTGGGTGGGGGATCCCCTGGAGAAGGGAATGGCTACCCACTCCCATATTTTTGCCTGGTAAATCCCAAGGACAGAGAGGAACTTGGGAGGCTATACAGTCCATGGGGTCGCAAGGAGTTGGACACGACTGAGTGACTGAACTGGCCTGAAATGAGTGACTCTTTCCATTTTTTTTTTTAATCCCTCTTTTTTAAGACTTTTTCTTGCCCTCTCTTTTTTCTCTTGACCAATCAATTCTGCTAGTTTTGCTTGTTTAGTTAGTTTATTTTAAAGAACTTTCTTTTGTCTTTTTTAAAATTTTAAGCTTATTATTTTGTATTTGGTATAGACAATTAAAGAAACTTATTTTGTCTTTTTACCATCTGTTGTATTCAATTAATTTCTGCCTTCATTTTTATTACTGCCACTCTTCCTCTTTCTTCAAGGTTATTGTGATTTCCTTTTCTTTAGTTTTTTACCTGGAAACTTAGCTGAGCAATTTTTTAAACTTTTCTTTTGTAATATAAACATTTAGGACTATACATTTTTCTCTATAAATCACCTTATCTGCATCTAATGAAGTTTTGGGGGGAGGAGTTGTTTCTATACTCATTATTTATTGAAGTATAGTTGATGTACAATATTATATAAGTACAATATAGTGACTCATAGTCTGGTGAAGCTTTTACTTAATTCTGAAAATGTTCACACTTAAAAGTTGAAAGAATTGTACAGTGATACCCAAATGCTCAACACCTAATTTCTACAGTTAAGATTTTACTTTGTTTGCCTTATCATGCAAATTTTCATTTATTCATCCCTTCTATTGATTTCAAGGGTCTTATTTTTTTATTCACTTGGAAGGAAATGACAGATATTAGCACATTTCACTCTTAAAAACTTAAGAGTTTTAAAAAGCATGCATGTCATTACCTGCAGTTCATTATTTTTATTGATTGATTGAAAATTTAAGATCAGTTTATTAAGCTCAATGATGAAAGCTATCAGAAGACTTTTTTCCTGAAAATCATTTTTTCTTATGAAAAAAAGAAAAGAAAATCAATACACACCCTCAGCATAGACACAGATGCTGTGGCAGTCAAGCCTCTCTAAGAGGAGGATAGTTTACTAGTTGGTCAAGTCACTCTCTGGTCAGCAGGACTGTAGTCTGGATCATCCTCCTTATCCTCTGGCTCCAAGTCATTTAATTTCTGGGCCAGTGACTCATCTACCTCCACGTTGTATCCGGCATCCTCCAAGAACTGGATATTAGCTGTGTCAAGATTACGATCTGTTTCAAACAGCTGTTTCCCACTTAATTTACTTTTTTCTGCTTTTTCTTTTACTTTCATTCATTAAAAAAAATTTCCAAGAGTTCTGTATCAAACTTGGCCTTCCAACTTAAGAAATTCTGAATAGTAATAGGAGTACCATAAAATTGCTTTTCAGTTTCTGCTCTTCTTCTTGTCTTCAAGTTCCTATTTGACCTACCAATTTCACTTAATTTTATTGCACAGCTATTGCTAAAGATAATACTATAGAAAGGCTTTCTTCTGCCTGTAATGCTAGTAACTTTAAAAATGTCTGAGACTTTATTACCTTCTAGGTTTTTCTGGAAGAGTATTTCCTAGAGGGGAGCTTCATCTGGGTGCTTTTCCCTATATGTAAACTTGAGGGGAGGCACAACAGTTTCATTGTTCTCTCCAGCCTTATATGTCACAGGAATGGTGAGGCTGGTTGGATTTTTCTGATACTTAGCTGAAATACTACCAAAGGAGAATATATCAGGATATCAATATATCATTTGTATTTTGGAAGACCAGTTGTTAAGAGGGTTGGATCAACATACAATCAAGCTCTGAAGGAATCAGGGTAGATGGACTCCAGAGATTCCAATTTAAAAAAAATATATATATATATATTTAATATTCTTTTCCATTATGGTTTATCACAGAATACTGAATATAGTTCCCTGTGCTATACATCAAGACTTGTTGTTTATCCATTCTAAATACAACAGTTTGCATCTACCAGCCTCAAACACCCAGTCTATCCCTCATCCTAAAATACAGAAAAGTGCAAAAATCTTAAGTATATAGCTTGATGAATTATCACAAAATGAATACATCTAAATCAAGAAATAGAAAAGGATTCCAGAAACTCCCCTTATGTAACCATTACCTTGACTTCAGACACCATAATTAATTTTGTTTACTTTTTGAACTTGGTATAAATAAAATCATATAATTTGTATTTTTGTCTGCATGGCTTTCTTTGGTACAACACTGTATCTGTGAAATCCATATAGTTGCATCTAGTGATGATCTTCTTTTTCATTGCTATATGGTATTCCATTGTATGAATCTACTACAGTTGAAATTCTACAGTACTCATTCTACAGATGAAATATTTACTACTATAAATAATGCCATGAGAACATTTTTGTGTGTCATTTTTATTGTGGTAAAATATACATAATATTTCCCCTTTTATTTATTTTTAAATATACTTAAATATATTAAATATATTTTAAATCCAGTGGCATTAAGTATATTCACAATATTGTACAACTATTACCACAATTCATTTCCAGAACTTTTTCTTATCTTTTTGATGCACATATGTGGATATTTCTCATGGGTATATACCTAGGAAATGCTAGATCACATTGTATATGTTCAACTTTAAAAAAATATTGCCAGGCTTCTCTGGTGGCTCAGTGGTAAAGAATCCACCTGCCAATGCAGGTTTGATCCCTGATCCGAGAAGATCCCACATGCCACAGATCCCATGGGCCACAGCTATTGAACCTGTGCTCTAGAGCCCAGGAGCCACAACTACTGAAGTCTGAGAGCCCAGAGCCCATGCTCTGCAACAAGAAAAGCCATCACAATGAAAAACCCATGCACCGCAACTAGAGAGTAGTCTCCGTTCACCACTAGAGAAAACCCACGCAGCAATGAAGACCCAGCACGGTCAAAAAAAAGAAAGAAAAAATTATTGCCAATGTTTCAAAGTGGCAATAGTAACTTACATGCCCACTAACCCTGTATGATAGTTCCCATGGCTCTATGCCCCTTAATTTTTAATTTTAATTATTTTAGAAATTTGTTTTGTATCTTTTCTCACTTCTCCGATAACTGTTTAGCACCTTTTCATACACTTTATGGTCATTTAGACAATAAAAAGGGCTAAAGAAACAGAGAAGACAAAACTGTATCATGAAATTTGAAGCTAAAGTTGTATTATTTGTGTGTTGGCGAGTAGTTTACATTTCTAATAATATGTCTCCCATTGACTAAAATCAACCCCACAGGGCACTATCTCTCACACTTCCACACTGCACATATGAGATTATATCTTAAAAAAGAAATAAAATCCTTTACAGTCACTTGAGCGGGGTCTAGGGACTTAATAGTGACAAAGGCATGAATGGAATCCACCATGTTGAACAGAATATCATGTTTTCTAATTACTATTATTACCAAAAAGTGGGGTCTAGCTGCTCACCGCTCTAAAACCAATAAACAGGCCAACCTGGTGGAAGGGAAAGTTTGCTTTATTTCAGACGCCAGCAACTGTGGGGCAAGGGCAGATGTCTGTCTAAAGACAAACCGCCCCCCTCCCCTCCCACCACTCCCCGCCCCCCACAAGCCGGGGGTAGGAGCTTTTATAGACAGGGAGAGGGGGCTGCGTACAGTCAGCTCTGATAGTCATCTTCAAATTGGTCATCAGTGGTCTTACCTGCATCATCTTGGTTATTTTAGGTACAGTTAATCTTCAGTTCCAGGGTCCAATTGTTCCCATTTCTTGAAGCCAATTCTTGGAATTGTAGCAGCTTATGTCATGGGTACAGCCTAGTTATCATGCAGTTAGCTTCTTCCACCCTCCTGTTTTTTTTTAAATTAATTAATTAATTATAATTGGAGGCTAATTATTTTACAGTATTGTGGTGGTTTTTGTTTTAGTATCTATAAGACAGTTCATCTATAAGCCATATAGATATGGCTCAGAGCATTATCTAGAAGCCCTTGAGGAGGGACTAAAGGTCCTTAACTATGCTCAATTAGTACATTATTATTATTTGGTCTTCTTTGACTGTTTGCCTTTGTTTCTGCATGTTCTCACTTCTCTGATTAAACTCACTCTTTGCCTAAGTCTTTCCACAGACAAAAGGCAGGCAGAGGACATGGGGGGGCAAAGACCTCAGGGTCCTGCTCTGTTTCATTATTACTGATATGTAGGGTGTCACACTATTGCCACTCCACTCACAGGGAGTGCCTAGGCTCAGTTCTCATCTAAAGACTGCCAACATTTTTGTCCCACCCTCTCAGCACACAGCTTTCCATAAGGCTATGGCCCCAAGCAGAAGGTTGACAATAGTTTTGTTCAGCTTGCTTGTAGGGGCAAAGTTGTCCTTGGCTTCAAGCTGAAAATCAGTCCTAGATCCCTCACCTCCTGGGAGGCATAAATCTCTGACTGCTACCCTTGATTCCAGACTTATTTCGGAGCCAGGGGCTCTATGGCTTCAGCAAATTCACAGAGGTGTTGATGTTTTAAAGTTTAGATCTCTTCACTCTTTTCAAGTTTTGTCTGTCATTGCTATATGTCTGTTACAGAGTATGTGTGTGTGTGTGTGTGTGTGTGTGTGTGTAAAAGCTGTAAGCCGTTTTCATCTGTCTAGTAAGTTTCTCTCTCTCTCTCTCTCGTTTTTTTAGCCACACCGTACAACATGTGGATCTTAGTTTCCCAACCAGGGATCGAAATTGTGCCCCCCTGCATTGGCAGTGCAGAATCTTAACCACTGGACCATCAGGGAAGTCCTAATAAGAGTTTTGTGAATTGATGACACACAGGAGTTGTGACAGGATGTTAGTTAGATGCTCCCTATTGTCTTTGGAGTTTCAGCAGAAGTCTCAAAGGCAGAAAGCAACACAATAAATGCCAGGCAACCTCTTCTCCCATCCATTTCAAAGGGAGATGGGATAAGATTGTGAACCAGTCTGCCAGCATTACTATTAATAATTATCCACATTGAATCAATATAAGAGAAGGAGAATTGTGTTGGGGAATTCCCTGTGAGCTATATCCTCTCCCACCATTCTGGGGAGGGAGAGGGGGGTTTTCCCCTTTGCTGAAAGCCAAGTGGGGGCTTCCCTGGTGGCTCAGATCGTGAAGAATCTGCCCGTAATGTGGGAGACCTGGGTTTGACTCCTGGGTCAGGAAGATCCTTTGGAGAAGGGAATGGCTACCCACTCCAGTAATCTTGCCTGGAGAATTCCAAGGACAGAGGAGACTAGCAGGCTATTGAGAGAGTCAATTCCTAGGCAGAGTGATAAGAAGTCCAGGGGTCCCCAAGGAGAGAGGGGTCTGGAATTCTCAAGGAGGAAGAAAGGACAAACTTCTTTGGTCCCTCTACATTCCTTAGGATTATATAACAATAACGTATCCTGTCTGAGGACAGTCTGGAAAAAACCTTCTGTCTCATCCTGTCATCTTAAGGTGTAAATTATGGGAGTAGGGCTAGTGAGGTCTTTACAACCTCCAGACATTCTTGTGATTCACTGTAATAACTAGTTAGAGAGTATATAATTCCATTGCTAACACTAGCAAGGGGGTACTCTTTCTGCCCCCTTCTGATGCTCATGTCAGAATCTTTCTCTATCTCCTTTACACTTTAATAAAACTTTATTACACAAAAGCTCTGAGCAATCAAGCCTCGTCTGTGGCCCCGGATTGAATTCTTCTCCTCCAGAGGCCAAGAATCCTGGCGTCTTTGCGTGGTTCAGCAACCACCTTTCACTATGGCCCATGGGGTCACAAAGAGTTGGACATGACTGAGTGACTAACACACACACGCACACCCAAGTGAGACACAGACCTCCACTAGCACCTTGCAGAATGTTTGGCTTAGATCTCCTAGAATTAGAAAGTCCACAGGGACTCATGTCCTAACTCCCACCTGAGGAAGTCCATATGCAAAATGCTGGCTGACCAGCTTTCCTGGGACGAGGAGTAAGGTGGGTTGCACAGAGAATGAGCTGCACTGCCCTTGCCAGTAGGGCAAAGATGCATGAGTTGTCCTGTGGGACAAGTATGCCTAGAAGGAAACAACGTGAAGTCATTAAAAAGGTCCTTCCCACAAGGGATGCTCTGAGAGGAAAGGAACTTCATGAGAGCATATTTTACAGAATCTGCAGCAGGCCATGAACTTGGAGGCAGGGGGAGAGGAGTCATAGGCAGTTAATCAGAGGAGAGGCATTGCCTAGGTCCCAGTAAGAGCTAAAAAAAGCCCATAACAGTGACACACACAAGAGAGAAAGAGCCAACTTTCTTGAGTCCTCCAAGGCCACAGGGAACCAAATTTCGACGATAACAGCATCCCGCCCCAATTGGAAAAAGCTATGGCCCTTTCCCCTAACCTTTTCTCCTCTTATACCAAACCCTAGGGGAGGAGTTTAGAAACAGCAGCTGGTCAGCAAGAGAGAAGGAGTAAACTCTGAGGAGTAAGGATGTGGAGAAACTCGGCACATCTTCCTTTATCACAGCAAGACTCACACCTGAAGCAGGCAAGAGCTAGAGGAGGGGCAAACCTTTAGCATGAATGAAGTTGAGAGTTGAATTACATTTAGGGCCTAAATGTATGAAAATATATGAAATATATGAAGAATATGAAAAGATGTGAAAATATGAAAAATATGAAAGTATATGAAATATATGAAAGTATATGAAAAATATGAAATATATGAAAGTATATGAAATATATGAAAGTATATGAAAAATATTAAAAATATGAAGTATATGAAATATATGAATAATATGAAAATATGTGAAAAATATGAAATATATGAAAGTATACGAAATATATGAGGAATATGAAAATATATGAAAAATATGAAAGTATATGAAATATATGAATAATATGAAAATATATGAAAAATATGAAATATATGAAAGTATATGAAAAATATTAAAAACATGAAAGTATATGAAAAATATGAATAATATGAAAATATATGAAAAATATGAAAAATATGAAAATATATGAAAAATATGAAAGTATATGAAAAATATGAATAATATGAAAAATATGAAAGTATATGAAATATATGAAAGTATATGAAAAATATGAATAATATGAAAATTTATGAAAATATGAAATATATGAAAGTATATGAAATATGTGAATAATATGAAAATATATGAAAAATATGAAAGTATATGAAAAATATGAATAATATGAAAATATATGAAAAATATGAAATATATGAAAAATATGAATAATATGAAAATATATGAAATATATGAAATATATGAAAAATATGAAAGTATATGAAAAATATGAATAATATGAGAATATATGAAAAAATATGAAATATATGAAAAATATGAAAAATATGAAAGTATGAAATATATGAAAGTATATGAAAATATGAATAATATGAAAATATATGAAAAATATGAAATATATGAAATATATGAAAATATATGAAAAATATGAAATATATGAAAAATATGAAAAATATGAAAGTATATGAAATATATGAAAGTATATGAAATATATGAAGATTATGAAAACGTGAAAATATATGAAATATATGAAGAATATGAAAACATGTGAAAAATATGAAATATATGAAAGTATATTTAGGGCAGGTGTGAAGGGGAAGCAAGGGAGTTTTCCAATTATATACTTTGGGGCCAGCTCCCCTGATAAAAATAATTATTCAGTATTAGAAAAGGATTGAAGAGGAAAAGTTGATACAGTGTAACTATCCCTGATTCAGCATATATGGACTCCAATGAGCTATAAACACCTATTCACATTTTCTTCATATTTGCTTCAGTTCAGTTCAGTTCAGTCAATCAGTCATGTCTGACTCTGCGACCCCATGAACCGCAGCACGCCAGGCCTCCCTGTCCATCACCAACTCCCAGAGTCTACCCAAACCCATGTCCATTAAGCTGGTGATGCCATCCAACCATCTCATCCTCTGTCGTCCCCTTCTCCTCCCTCCCTCAATCTTTCCCAGCATCAGGGTCTTTTCAAATGAGTCAGCTCTTTGCATCAGGTGGCCAAAGTATTGGAGTTTCAGCTTCAATGTCAGTCCTACCAATGAACACCCAGGACTGATCCACTTTAGGATGGACTGGTTGGACCTCCTTGCAGTCCAAGGACTCTCAACAGTCTTCTCCAACACCACAGTTCAAAAGCATCAATTCTTTGGCGCTCAGCTTTCTTCATAGTCCAACTCTCACATCCATACATGACTACTGGAAAAGTCATAGCCTTGACTAGATGGACCTTTGTGGACAAAGTAATGTCTCCACTTTTTAACATGCTGTCTAGGTTGGTCATAACTCTCCTTCCAAGGAGTAAGCATCTTCTAATTTCAAGGCTGCAATTGCCATCTGCAGTGATTTTGGAGCCCAGAAAAATAAAGTCAGCCACTATTTCCAATTTGCTTAGATAACACCAAAAGCAATGGGTAACCAAAATTCATACACAGAATAATAAAGACCGAGTGTACACCTCTGGCAGAGTTTTAATTAGCACTCTGCTCCACGTAGTCACTTAGGACCCAGGCTGACAGGCTGTACCTTCTGGAGCACATAGCTTCTTCAGTTCCACAGCAAGGAAAGAAAGAGCATTTTATAACTACTCTTTCCTGATTCCCAGAGGTGATACAAGGTGCTTGCATTCACAGCTGTAGTGACTAGAAAAGTCATAACACTCCCCTTTTTGAAATGGGGAAGGAAGCATTCTTTTTCTGGTGCTAAGCATGATAGGAGCCCCAGATATGGTGCATGAGTGCTCAGTCACCCAGTTGCATCCGACTGTTTGCAATCCAATGAACTATAGGGCAAGAAAATACTGGAGTGGGTTGCCATTTCCTCCTCCAGGGGATCTTCCCAGCCCAGGGATCAAACCAGCGTTTCCAGCATCTCCTGCATTGGCAGGTTGTTTACCACTCAAGATTTCCAGGACATTTTACATGGCAGCCTCACTTACAGAGGCTGTCACTCTTCTTTGATAGGACTTTTACCTGCTGAGCTACTGTATCTAAATCTTAGATTTCGGGTCTCTGTCGCACACGTTATGAAACATATTTTTAGACTGCTCAGAAACCTTGTACATAACTCATATTTTCTGCATAAGAGCCATCACTTTCTCAGATTGCTTTACTGTCACTTCTTTTACTACCATCAATCCTGGTAGTTTTCTTTTCACAGAGAAATCACATTAAAGAAAGCTCTGTACTGTCACATTACACAGTTAAAAGAAAACAACAGAACTGGGTTGAGATCTGGATAACTGGCATTTGACAGCATTCATTCATTAGCTGATAACTCATTCCCTCATGATGACTTCCCACTATACAGATAATCCCAACTCATATTTCAAACAAAATTGGCTATCTGTGAAAAATAATCTGAGATTTAATTTAACGGACTATGCAAGGATTCATATAAAAAATTCCATGTAAACTGAATATGGGAAACAAAATCGTTAAAAGTGTTAACAAATATGGGAGAATATATTAAGAATCTTGACATGATGAAGGCCTCTTTAGGCCAGAAAATCCAAAGTCAGCAACTGGAAATTCAAATGCCTCTAGGGAGCAAGCAATACTGAGTGAAGATGGGTGTGAGAGAGATCAATTAGTAAAAATTTATTTTAATTTTACTGAGCTATGAGGTAAGTAAATGCCATTATACAAACATGTGAAATTGGACAGACTCTAAATTTAATATGAAAAATATCAACTAGAAAATGGGAACCTTAGGGAATGCCCTGGCAGTCCAGTGGTTAGGGCTTAGCGCTTTCACTGCCAGGCCAGGGTTCAATCCCTGGTCAGGAAACTAAGATCCCACAAGCCCCACAGCTCTATCAAAAAAAAAGAAAAGAAAAGAAAATGGAAATCTTTTTAAATTAATTTTTTGTGTTGTCTCTTCTTTGCAAACAGAAACTTGATTTTCATACCAATTTCAGGCTTTGTGTTTCTAATAGAGGAAAACTTTCAAGCCATTAGTACTTTATTTTGAAGAGTTCAATTTAGCATCAACATTTTTTTTTTCATGTTTTGACCATTGTTTTTCTTATTTTTTTTTAACTTTTGTACTTAGAATGTATGCAGGACCCTGAGTCCCTGTACTTAGTATACAGGGACTACCACTGCACCCAAGAGTCCAGGAAAAATCTGGTCGCAGACTGGAGGATTCCAAATCCCTTCCAAAATCTCTCCAGGCCTCCTAGCTGTCACGATGTAGACCCCTAGCGGTGAGCTACGTTCACGATAAGTGTTCTGATTGAGACAGCGACAATTTTACTCGGGTGCCTGCTTTGGGTTTGATTCTCGCCCCCGAATCGCCCCCATTCCGCACTTCCCATCCTCAATTTCAACTTCTACAAAAGAGGCAAAATAGAAAGTAAATTGTTGGCCGTGGTGTGGCTTCTATGGGAGCCGGGACTTCGTCGGTCGTTCTTGCCGAGGTGCGTAATCTTCCCCATAACGCCTTGCAGGTTTTTAATATTCCCATCACTTACAACCATTTCTTGTCCCCACGTAAATTAACAGGGTTGCGGGTAGGGGAAAAGTAAAGATGCTCCCGCCCCCTCGAAGCCACCAGCGTCCCGAGGACGCGAGCATCCCCGGAAGAGCCAACTCCGCTCCCACTAATCCGTTCCCTTCCGCTCGGCCCAGCCCGGGCAGAGCCCTTGGGGTCACGTGTTCGCCGGAGGAGGGGAAGTGGGCGGCTCAGCGGCCGCCATCTTGCCGGCTTGGAGGCGGAGCGTGAGGAGCGCGGGTCGCGCGCTTCTCCTCCCCTCCCCTCGCCCAGCCTCGCACCGCCCTTCGTGCTCCTCCCCACTTCTGGCTCCCTTGGCCGCTCCCTGAGTGGAGGAACGGGGAGCCCCGGAGGGCGGGGGGGTGTGTCGGGCCCGTGCTCGCGCCCTCCAACCGCCAGCCGCGGCCGCGGGGGCGCGCTCAACCGGGCCCCAGGGGCGGCGTGGGGCTGAGGGGAGGGGGCTGCTCCGGCTGCGGGGGCGGCGCACGGCGGCCGTGGCGGCCGGGGTTGCAGCTGCGGCGGCGCGCTGGGGGCCCGCGTCCGGGGCGCCCCCAGGTTGGCGCTGCCGCCGTGGCCGCGGCTGCCAGGACCATGTACCGCAGCGGCGCCCGCTCCTCCGTCTCTTCACACCGGCCTAAAGAGAGCGGCGGGGGCGACCCGCGCCCCGGCCGCAGCTCTGGCTCCTCCTCAGGCCCGGCTCGCCGCACCTCACCGCCGTCCTCCTGCTCCTCCTCGTCGCGGACCCCGGCTCGCCGGCCCCGCTCTCCGTCAGGGCACCGCGGCCGCCGGGCCTCTCCGTCCCCTCCGCGGGGTCGCCGCGGATCCCCGTCTCCGCTCCGCGGCCGCCGGGCCTCGCCATCCCCGCAGCGGGGTCGTCGCGGCTCCCCGTCCCCGCCGCGGGCCCGTCGCGGCTCCCCGTCGCCGCCGCGGGGCAGACGACTCTTCCCGCCGGGCTCGGCCGGCTTCCGAGGGAGCAGCCGGGGGGAGTCCCGCGCCGACTTCGCCAGGGACGGCCGCGGAGACCATCCAGGCGACAGCGGCAGCCGGGTAATCCCACCCCTCCACCCGGACTCTATGCTCCAGCCCCCTCGCCCGGGATTCCCGCTTTCAGAAACCCTCGCCGCCCGCACGACCCGAGGCCTCCAGGCCGGGGTCCCCACATGGAAGCCCTTCATCCCCACGGCTCCCCTCAGCGACACCCGAGCCAGGAGGTTCCCGGTCAGCCCCGGGAACTTCATTTGCACAATAACGGATTCTGGACGCGCCCGGGCGCCGGCTCGGGACGCCGTGCTGCGTTTCCTGGGAATAGGCTGGTTCTCTCCCTCTGTGTGAGGTGTGAAAAAGTTTGCCGGGCGAGGGGAAGCTCCTCCACGCCGTGTGTCTGGTACTTTTTCAGTAGTGGTGTCCTTAGAGTTGGGTGGTTTTGTGTGTGTGTCCCCCTAGAACTGAGCTGCGCCCTGGATCTGGAAAAGGGTGAAATGTCTTTGTGGCGACTTAGGGTGACTTAAACAGTTCTCAGGATAGACACCGAGAGAATGTAAACTGTTCGGTCTCTGTGTTGGAGCTGCTTCTCCGAAATCGAAGTGAGGGTGTCCACAGTCGTTGTAATAGCTGCTGCCACTTAACCTAGTTGTGTGGCAGGAATGATGCTCAGCCCTTCACTTTACACGTTCTCTGTGAACATTCACAACCTTTTTGGGGGGGCGGAGGGGAGAGTTACTGCTTATCTAACAGCGAAGGAACTCACAGAGGTTTAAGAAACTTAATCAAGGCGATGCCCATAACAAGTGGTGGAGTGTGATTCAGTTCTTTGCCTGGTTCCCAATACCCTGAATTTAACTGTTATGTTTCCCTGCTGAAGGGACAGAGCATGAGGTTAAAAAGGTTAGTTTAGAGGTAATACTGACTTTTCACGCATCTCTCCGTTAGTAGAGCCTCTGGGCAGGATCTGGTGTTTTGGTGTTTGTTTTTATTATTAGTTAACCAATCCTTTAAAAAAAAAAAAAAGTGACAAAGTTTCTGTTTTATTTAGTGGATCTCTTAACAGTACCTGGGTACTCTTGGTCATAGGTGAACTGACTTATTAAGATTTTAAGATTTTCGTAGCTGAGTATGATAGTCTGAATGTTAATCACTACAGAGAAAGTAAGGAAAACAAAAAACGATGAGTTTCCATAACTTCCCCTTTCTTCTCCAATGCACAACCTATTTGCTCCAGTCTTTTGTCTCAGTAAATGACATCACTCGTTGCTCAGCCAGAAACAGTGATCATCTCCCTTCTCCCAGTCTGTAAGGATAACTTCATTTATCTAAACTATCAGCTCTCCCTCCAAAATACATCCTCCAAGCTGTTGTCCTCCTGCCATCATTCTTGCCTAAACTTTATTATCTCTTGCTCAGTTTATCGCATTAGGCTCCATTACACTCCACTTTTGTTACCATCCAGTTTTTTCTATACCTAGAAATCAAAATGATTTTTAAAGACCTCCATTTTATGTATTTGAGAGAGATTTATTGAACGCTTACCATGCTGTTCTGCACACTGGGAATAAAGTAATGAACAAACCAGTCAAAAACCCTGCCCTAGTTGAGCTTATGTTCTGACAGGGGGAGTTGGATAATAAGAGAAGTAAAATGTCTTGGCATGTTAAACAGGATTAAGTGCTAAGAGAAAAAACAGAAAGGAGTTACAATTTTTCGTAAGGTAGCCAGAGAAGGCCTTCTGGGAATGTGATTTCTTAATAAAGACCTGAAGAAGATGAGGATGTGAACAGAGTAAGCATCTAGAGGAAGTATGTAGTTATGTCACTCCCCTGTATGAACCCCTTCTGTGGCTTGTTAAACTAAGAATAAAAATCCAAATTTCCTAACTGTGGCTTCTGCCTGTTTTGTGTCACTTCGCTGCAGTCACGCTGGCCACCTTTCTGTTCTCCCAAACATGCTAAGCTCATTGCAAAGCATGCTCTTTTTGCCTGAAACATCTTCCATCTGTTCTTTGCAAGACTGACATCTCATCATTCAGGCTCCAGATTAAATGGTATCACCTCAGAAAGCCTTCTCTAACCATCTTATCTGAAGTAGCTCCTTTTCCCCAATCTTTCATGTCATCATGTTTTAATGACTTTATAACACTTCACAGTGCCATCAGAGATATATATATTTTTTAGCCTGTTTGGCTTGTCTCCTTTATTGGAAATATAAAGATTCTGGTAGCAGACTTAATTCACTCCTCTGACCCCATGCCTGGTGCCAGAAAATTAAAGAATTTGGGAGGATTGGAAGTATGGACTTTTATCTAAGAAAATGATAATTAAAAAATTATATATATATATATATATGTTTATTTATCTGGCTGCACAAGGTCTTAGTTGGAGCATGGGAATACTTTAATTGTGGCATGTGGGATGTAGTTCCCCAACCAGAAATGGAACCCAGGCCACTAGACCACCAGTGAAGTCCTTGATTATTTTTTTTTAAGTCCTTTATTTTTGGAGTAGTATCTTACCATAATCATTTCTCACCCTGTAGGACCATAGTTTTAGGAAGGAGAACAGTTTTGAGTGTAGGAATGTCTTGACCCTTTTGACTGTTACTATCTTTTACTTTTGTAGAGACGCTCTCCTGGTCTGCGATCTGACTCTTCTTTGGAACAGAGCTTACGGATCACTGTTGGCAATGACCACTTCTGTGTTGGCATACCAGAACGGAGGAGACTTAGTGATCGACTGGGGTCACCAGTGGAAAATCTGGAGGATGCAGATAGGTAAGCTTCATCTGAGGCAGGGCACCATACGAGTACTTGAAGGTAGAAATGTTGCTGTTTTCCGAATGATGTATTTGAAAGGGTGGTACCGGCACTGAAGTTTATGCCCTATGTCCAGTAGAAAGTATAACATTGAAAAGAGTGGGGTGGACTCTGTTGCTGAAACAATTATGCAGAAAAAAAGACTTTAAAAGATCTAAGACTTCCCTAGTGGCCCAGTGGTTAAGACTCTGCTTCCACTGTAGGAGGCATGGGTTTGATCCCTGGCCAGGGAACTCCAATCCTGAGTGCAGCTTGGCCAAAAAAAAAAGGTCATCCTGGCCCCAACTGGAAAGGGGGAAGTTGAGGGAATATAAACAGTTCCCCAAATTAAAAACAGTTGAGATGATACAGATTCTAAAATAGTGGAACTAGGGGTCCCTTCTGCAAAGGAAAGTTCTGAACAAAATAGGATATCTGGGAAATCTACTTATTTATGGCTGCACTGGGTCTTCATTGCTGCAGTCGAGCTTTCTCTAGTTCCTTTGAGTGGGGACTACTCTAGTTGCAACCCAAGGGCTTCTCACTACAGTGGCTTCCTTGTAGCACAGCACAGGCTCTAGAGCTTGGACACAGTAGTTGGGGTACACTGGCTTAGTTGTCCCATAGCATATGGAATCTCCTGGACCAGGGATCAGACCTGTGTCCCCTGCATTGACTGGCAGATTCTTAACCTTTGAACCACCAGGGAAGTCCTTAGAAATCTTTTTTTAAATGGTGTTCTTTTTCAGCTTGTCCAGGCTGAAATATATATAGATTCAGAAAAGATTTCGATAAATTCATATTTATTGTATACAGGCACACACATATATAGGCATTAATAGAAAGAGATCTTTTAAAATGTTTAATTTCAGTTATTACTTTACAACCACTGAGGGCTAAGGAAGGGCAAATATACTCTACAGGTGTTAAATATAGATTTCAGGTACTAGAAACTTAGGTATGTATGGGAGGTAAAGAATCGCATTACATGTTTTTCACCTTGCCAAAGTAAAAGAGTTAGAATGGGAGTGCAGGGAAAGCACTCTTTCTGAGAGCTGAGAACCATGTCTGTTAATGGTCTCTGCCAAGTATATTGGAAGTTTTCACAAATGTTTAGCAGTAGCAGTAAATCAATATAATGTTCTTTTAAACTGTGACTCTCTGTGAAGTAGTGCACAGAATATAGGCAGGCAGGTGGGGGACAGCTGGGCAGGAAGTGTGAGGACCAGTGCTGCCCTTTGGTAATATTTACTTCAAAGCTTCAGTGACTATTCAATGCAGTGAAGCAAGGCAGGACAGTCATATAACACTGAAGCTTCTGAAGATAGAGCTTCAAGGTATGTGACTATATCACTTAATTGAGGCAACAGCCCATGCCCTTCTGGCTGCTTCTATTTTGGGAGATGATTGAGTAGGCAGTCTGAGTAGGTGGTGCATAATGTGATTCTCTTCCTTCCTTAGGAGCTCAGGTTTTGAGGTGACTTTAGCATTTCCTCTTGCTAGTTCTAGGGTATCAGCTCCCCTTTCCATAAACTGTTATGCATGTGTGCTTCAGGTAAACAGTTGTTTGTTTATAAGTTATAAAAATTAAAAGTTTCCTCTCAATGTATTTGAGGTAGTAATTTTCTCTCTTGAATCCTATTTCAGAGAGAGAAATTTATTTTAGAGAAAGTGAGATTAAGGTTCTAAAAGGAGGTTCCAGGCCATTCTTTAGACTTTTTTGCCCTCAGCACTCTTGCTCAATCTGGTTTGTGTGGATAATTACTGTCTGCTAAAACCAGGCCATAGGAACGTTGGCATTTGCAAAGTGTCTTCCTGACTGTGAGTCCAGTCTTCAGCTAATGAAACAGGCCATTTCCATCATTTGTATGTAGGTGTGTGTTTATTTTTTCCTGAGACCCTGTATTCTTTCTCTTCCCATATTTGATCTGTTAAATTTTATACCAGGTTTGGGTTACAGCCAGATTGCCAGGGTTGTCGTTCTCCTCACCATGGCAGTTCTCTGTGTAGGACTGTAACTTACTCTGCAAAGGAAGTGTGAATAGGTTGTGTGAAGACTCTGAGCTTCTGAATAAGTGTAGACATGAGGTTGATTTCCCTTGTATATCAGAGTACTCTGCACATTATACATTCCATTCATGGTATTCTCATCTTCTAACTCCTCCTTGCCCTGATGTAGGGAGTAGGATTTTTTTCCCTGTTACTTGCCTTAGGGACAAGACAGAAGCACAGTCACTTTCTTCAGGCATTTTGAGGAATCAGCACAGGAAAATAATGGGAAATTTGAGCTCTGGAGAACCTTTTTTATCTCATCATATACATTTTTTAGCAGCTTTTTTATTTAGCCATAATTCATATACCTTTGCAGTTCACCCATTTAGAGTGTACAGTTCAGTGATTTTTAGTATATTCATAGAGTTGTACATATACCACTGTGACCAATTTTAGAATTTTTCTTTTTGCGTCATCCTTAGCTACTAGTCTCACCCACCCAGCCACTTAGCTACCCACCCCCCAGCCTCTCACTAACCTTCTTCTGTATTTATTCTGGCCATTTCGTAGAAATAGTATCATACAATGTGTGGTCTTTTGTGACTGGAGTCTTTCACATAGCATAATGTTTTCAAGATTCATTCATGTTTTTACATATAATAGAGGTTCATTTTTTTTTTTATTGCTGATAATAATCTCATTGTATGTATTTTGTTTATCTGTTACCAGTGTTGAGTGGATGGATAGCATTTTAGTTGTTTCTACTTTTTGGCTGTTATGAATAATGCTGCTATGAATATTGGCGTACAAACTTATGTGGACATATGTGTTTTTTTTTTTTAAACTTGCTTAAGGGAATGTGTAAACACAGAAAAAGTAGAACAGTTCAGTGAGGCTCTGTGTACCCATCACCTACATCATTCAGTCAATTCTTTAAGAAAAGAGTTGGACTTGACCAAAGCTTTCAGAGAGAGTTTGTCACTGGACTATTCTGAGCTGCAGGAGATGGGGCCCTTTTTAGGACTCACTTTTATTGCAGTCAGTTCTCTCTCATCCTTTGGGAAAACTAGGGAGGGAGGACATGAGCTTCTAGCAGGCAACCTGATTTCTGCCTAAATTTATACATTATCGCATTCTTTTAACTGTTTCTATTCCTTTTTATTGGTTTTTGCCTCCTTTTGCAGGAGATTGCAGGTTTGGGTTGAGTCTTTCTGAGAGCCATTTCATTATTTCTAGCTTCTCGATGTTTAATGTTGGATTAGATTTGAGGCTAGTATGTCTCTTGGTGAAGAAAGCTGAATGTAAGAGCAATGGATGAACTTGCCTACTAGCCATGGAGCCTGTAATTTTCCCCTACGCTAATGTGGTCAGAGACTATGTATATAGATGGTGTTTTGGCAGTGGAGCGATTCAACTTATGGACATTCCTCCCTGAAAAAAGATGTGTTCATGGCTGGCAGACCTGCAAAGTAAAATATTTTGCTGTATTTATGTTTGATTTCAGAGATCATCTTTGGTCAATTGTCACTCTTTCCTATTATTTCATAGTACATTGAGACCACAAAATTCCCCAAATTCTTGGGGAGGAGGTGAGTAACAGGAACCTCGATTCCCATAGATGACATTCTTATAGAAGAGGTGATAAAATTTATCCTTTATAGTCTTTCATAAAGTTGCTTATAGCTGTAACCCCAGTCTAAAACTGAACAAGAGCTGTGCTAGTGAATGAGAAAAAGCAGCTCTTTGATGTTCCACTAACTTGAGTCCCAGAAATAGGAAAACAACTATTATTAAAAAAAAAAAGTCATTTCTCAAAACTTACAAAAAAGCAGAAATAGCTACTAGAAACTGTAGAATACAGGAATGATTACCATCCTGTGGATAGTAATTCACTCTGAAATGTGAGTGACGTGTAAATTTTTCTAAGTTGTATGCTTAAAGTGCTTTGTTCTTGTTTAGTTGCCCAGTTGTGTCCAACTCTTTGTGACCCCATGGCCTGCAGCCTGTCATTCTCCTCTGCCATGGGATTTTCCAGACAGGAATACTAGAGAGGATTGCTATTTCCTTCTACAGGGGATCTTCCCAACCTAGGGATCCAACCCAAGTCTCCTGCATTGCAGGTGGATTCTTTACCATTGAGCCACCAGAAAAGCTTAAAGTACTAGGGGATCTTTGTTTCTGTGATTTAAATCAGAAACTTTTAGGGGGCAGTAGAAGCTTTCTGGGGCTTACCCAGTGGCCCAGTGGTAAAGAATCCACCTGCCAATGCAGTAGATGCAGATTCGATCCCTGGGTCAGGCGGATCCCCCTAGGGGAAGGATAAAGCAATCCATTCCAGTATTCTTGCTGGAGAATTCCATGGACAGAGGAGTCTGACAGGGCTGCAGTTCATGGAATCTCAAAGAATCGGACAGGACTTAACAACTAAACAGCAAAAACAGAAGCTCTGTGACCGTAATGTCCCAGAAGATTAGGATACTGTGTGTGGTATAGAGATCTGAGCTGAAAGAACAAATGTTCCATCCTGTTTTTTTACCTTCATGGTTTAAAAGTCTTAAGACCTTTTAATTTCTATAATAAATCTATCTCACTGTAATAGAAATATATAGTGAGATAACCATCACATACTTTTTTTCTGGGCCCAAGATTAACAAAATGCTTATGGATATTCAGGCAAGGCAGGAAAGAGTATAACAAAACAGACTGTGAGGGAGTTTTATGGTTTTTAATATATGATCCAGTGAAACGAAGCAATTGCAGAACCTTCTAAAACTTACAAGAAAAATCATGCCAATTGGATGGATCAGTGGTTAAAAAAAATTTTTTTCCCATAGTGAAACTCTGTTTTTCCAAATGAAATATTCTGTAGAATTTGACAATATGAACAGGTAAAGTTGGCCTGCTCTAACTCAAATTTTGTTTTTACAGTTTTTGTTTTACACCTTAAAAAATTTTTTTTGGCTGCACCCGGCATACACGGTGGTACCTGAAAATCTGCGTTTTTAGAAAAAGTTCCTGGGAAATACTGATGTTGCGTATTCAGACCACAGGTTTAGTAGCAAAGAGCTAGTGTGAAGTTGTGTGGCCCAGGACTCTTTGTATTCTGGTAGTGGTATTTTCACATCTCCAAGACCTTTGCATGAGACTCTGCATCCCCAAAGTCTAATCAGAGAAAGAATTGTGTCCAGATAGATTAGCAATCTCTTCCATTGGTTAGAGGCTGCAGCTGCTTATGCTCTGGGAAAAGGGAGAAGAAATGTTGCATGTATATACGTAGATTTGTTCTGACTTCATGGTTACTGTCTTTTGTTCTAAGCATTCTACAACCCCCTTGCCAGATGTCAGTCTCTTAGCCTTGTCTGGTCTTGCCCTTTCCAAGTCCATTATATTCAGTGATCCTTGTCTCTTTCCTCAGGGATGACCTGACTGATGATTCTGTCTTCACTCGAAGCTCCCAGTGCTCTCGAGGTCTTGAACGATATATTTCCCGGGAGGAGACACCTCTCAGTCCCTACTTGGGACAACTTGATGAGGACTACCGAGCAAGAGAAACTTTCCTGCATCGATCTGATTATAGTCCTCATATCAGTTGTCATGATGAGCTGTTGCGGGGAACGGAACGGAATAGAGACAAACTCAAAGGCTCCTACTCTATACGACCTGAGGAAAGTAGCCGGGAGGCCAAACGGCCCCGGTATGATGACACAGAGAAGATGCACAACATGGGAAGTGATCACCCGAGTTTTACATCAGGGACTCGCAACTATCGACAGCGTAGACGGAGCCCAAGCCCTAGGTTTTTAGACCCTGAGTTTCGAGAGCTGGACCTCGCCAGGCGAAAACGAGAGGAAGAGGAGGAACGAAGTAGGAGCTTGAGTCAGGAACTGGTGGGAGTTGATAGTGGTGGCACTAGTTGTCCCATCCCTGGATTGTCAGGTGTCCTAACAGCATCGGAGCCAGGATATTCTGTACATCGGCCTGAGGAAGTATCTGTGATGCCCAAGAAGTCAATTCTGAAAAAGCGGATTGAGGTGGACATGGAGCCTTCCTTGCAGGTCTATGCTGTGTTTCTTCTAGGGTGTCTTGCTTGTCTCTCTCAATATTTTAAAGCCTAGTTACTTTCCTGGGGGCTGTGTCCCTAAGGTATCTTTGGAATATATGTTGGTGCAACATTGTTATGCTTATGAGCTGTACCTTTCAGGACTCTCAAAGGAAATTGTAGGCCTCACAATGCAATAATAGATGGCTTCTATTGTGTATTAGGCTTCCTAAGAGGCTTCCATGGTGGCTCAGACCAGGGAAGAATCTGTCTGCAATGCAGGAGACCCGAGTTTAATCCCTGGGTCATGAAGATCCCCTGGAGAAGGGAATGCAAACCCCACTCCAGTATTCTTGCCTGGAGAATCCCATGGACAGAGGAGCCTGGTGGGCTGCAGTCCATAGGGTTTCAAAGAGTCAGACAAGAATGAGTGACTAAGCACACAGGCTTTCTAGACAGACATTTTAGAGAGTATCTATTATATAAAGTTTTTTTTTCCTCTAAGTTGGATAGTCCTGTAGGATCTTTGAATATGGGTTTCTTGGAAATGAAGCTTGAAAAGCAAAGGGAGGAGCTGATTGAATTTTCCTCATCTCTCTTCAAAGAGAAGAAAAAAATGTATGAGTGGTAGGACACTAGACCAGAAATCAGATAATTCTAATTCTGGATCCATCTTTATCACCAGCTTGTGGTGCGATTTTTTAGACAAGTCACCTAACCATTCTGGACCTTGATATTTTTTTCCTTACCTACGGAGATGGTCAGGCATGAGCACTTATTTTTACTTGTTCTCTTAGGAGCTAAATGTTTCTGAAGTGCCTGAGGCCACTTAGGGAAGTAAGAGAAGGCTGATCAGTTAGGGATCAGAGTTTCCTGACCGTACTTCAGTCAAAGTAGCTCTGCTTGTATGTTTTTTTCTTTTGAAGATTCATAGAGAAAGCAGGTAAGCTAGGGCATCACTAAAGTCCTTTTGAATTCAAATTCCTTGTTAAAGACTACAACAAATGGGCAAAAGTTAAAATTCAATCTGCCTTCTTTTCTGTTTCCCTTTGCTACAGCAGAACCATCTGGAGAAATGGGAAACCATATCTTGAACCTGGCTAAGGACCTCCCTTTCATCCACATGTATCTTTGCCCTGTTAATTCAAGAGCAACAAAGTATTTATTTAATCTCAGTTGCTAGTTTTCTGAGATCCTTTGTAGAGGCTAATTTAGTTATGTTTATCTTTGCAGCTTGAGAGTTTTCCGGGCAGTACCAGCTCCAGCCAGGATCACCCTCTTTACTCTGGACACTCATCTCTTCCACTGAGTGGTGCTATTGCCGCTTTCGCCTCAGAGGTTGAGAACAACAAGGCAGCCGTGGTAGAGACGACACTGAAGGAGTCTCCGGGCAGCCTCTACCAGTGGGGCCCCCTGCCTGGGGTACCCAAAGACAGCAGTCCCCTCAGAGAGAAGTTTGGGAGTTTCCTGTGCCACAGGGAAAAGTTGGATATGAAGGCTGAGGGGCCAGAGCGACACACAGACTTCTTGCTTCCTCACGAGAGAGCTAGCCAGGATGGCAGCGGTTTCTCCTGCATTCTGAGTATGTTAGCAGATTCTACCGGTACGCAGGAAAAAAGGCGACTTAGCTTCCCTGACATTGAGGATGAAGAGAAATTTCTCTATGGGGATGAAGAAGAGGATTTAAAAGTGGAATCTCCACCAAAGCCCGTTGGGAGCTCTGAAAGTGAAGTTATGAGGCAGAAGGCAAGCTCCCTACCCTCTTCAGCTCCAGCTGTAAAGCTAGAATCAATAGAAGAGACCAATCCAGAATATGCCAAGATTCATGACTTGCTCAAGACCATAGGGCTGGATATTGGGGTAGCTGAGATTAGTAAACTGGCTGCACGCACACAGGAACGACTTCATGGGAAAAAGCCATCAGGTACCTCTGCTGACCGCCGTTCCTCTGCTGACCGCCGTTCCTCTGCTGACCGGCACTTTTCTGCAGACCGCTGTTCCTCAGTTGACCGCCGTTTCTCAGCTGATCGGCGCTCTGCAGATCCTCACAGACTGGAGAGCGGGGAAGTGCACCATAGCAATACCCACTCCCCAGAAGTGTCTCGTCCACACCAAGTTTCCCCTGTGGATCCTTACTTGCTCACAAAAAACAGCCCCCCGTTCCTAAAGTCTGACCATCCAGTGGGTCATGTTGCAGGACCTGAGGTGGTTGGCAGTGGGTTTCAGTCATCTGTTGCAGTCAGGTGCATGTTGCCATCAGCCCCATCTGCCCCAGTTAGACTTCCACACCCTGCTTCTTTATCTCAGTTTCATGTGCCAAGGACCTCTCAGTTTGCTGCAGCTCGCATACCTCCAAACTACCAGGGACCTGCCATTCCCCCTGCTTCCTTTGATGCCTATAGGCACTACATGGCATATGCAGCCTCAAGGTGGCCCATGTACCCTGCCTCCCAACCTTCAAATCACCCTCTACCAGACTCACACAGGACAGTGCCAGTTAGCAAACAAGCTACCCGTAGCCGTCCCAACCTCCGTGTGATCCCCACTGTGACTCCTGATGAGCCCAAGCATGAGGAGTCAGTGCTGGGCTCAATTCCTACTGCCCAAGTGCCTGTCCATGTGTCTATCCCATCACTTATAAGATATAATCCGGAGAAGATTTCTGATGAGAAGAACCGTGCTTCCCAGAAACAGAAGGTAAGTGTTAGCTTTGGGTTTCCTGTGCCTACATCTTCTATTTTAACATAAATTTGTATTTGTCTTTTAGAGGAAGCTAAAAATTTTCAAGGTCCAAGGCAATCTTTAGAGACTGCTGTTATTACCATAATTTTTTCTTTGATTGTTTTTTCATTTGACCTAAAGTCTGGCCCTAGGTCCCACTGCGATTAATAGACTTCTTTTTTCCTAAGTTTATTTCTCTATCTGGAATTACCAGCCTTAGGACACTATGGGTAGGAGCTGGGAGCCTTGAAGTCTTTAGTATGACTCATCAGAGAGTGAGGAACCAAAATTGAGTTCCTTTCCTGATTTCCATAGAAATCAAGAAATCTGTGTTTTATCCCAGTGAGTTTTGGATCTTTTTCCTGTAGTGATTATGGGGTTTAAAACTATTCACTAGTTGTTGCTTGGTAACTAAACCAAGAAATAAGCTTTGTTTGTTCTGGTTAACTTAGAGTCCAGGAATAATAATATATTTTATGACACTTTTTAAAAGTAGTTTTTATACTGTCAAGGTTCATTGGGTTCCTTGACTATAGAAAGCAAGCAGTGGCTGGGGTAAAGATATAATAATTTTAGATGTTTTAAAGCAGTAGGTAAAAATTATGTAGAGATGAGGAATACAGAATATAATTTTGAATAGAAAAATTAATGCATACTGTTGATTTTAAAGGTACTTGATAGCTAACAACTCACTTTGTTAAACACAGTGACATAAGGACCATAAAATTATAATATGTGTAAATTTGGTTTGCTAGTAAAATAATTAAGACCTGAGGAGAAAAATAGAAAAGGTGAAATTGGAAGGCTAATCTGATTTTTTTTCCAGTTTAAAAGAAATTTAGCTAATCCTTGAGAAGACCAGAAACACCTCTTAATTTTCCATTGTACTCGGGTGCCGTGAACTTAAGTGTTTTGTGGGGTTTTTTGTTTTTTTTTTGTTTTTTTGGGAAAGAGGAGAAGAACTTCCATATGACAAAACCCAAGACTGCAGAGACACTCTGAAGACTAGTGCTTTTCCTTTCCTTTACCTTTAAGAACCTAGTACTAAAGTCAGGGCTGACCGTACACAGGTTTTTCACTTGAGTTCCTTTATGGACAAGCCATATTTGTTTTTCTCATTAGGTGATAGTAGTATAGTTGAAAGATCAAAGACTTTAGGGCATATATACTTGGATTTTAAATCATCTTACTATATGATCTTTGGTATGTTGCTTAGTCTTTTGCAACCTCAGTTTTCTTACTGTGAAACAGATGATATCATGATTAAATAAGATGATACATATAATGCAACTAACACAGTGCTTCATCCACAATACATATTTGTTCCCTTCTTAATGGTTCCTTTTGGACTCAGAACTACTATCTAATAGTGTAGTGCTTCTACAAAAATAGTAGTTTCCAATCAGTAGAGTTCTGGAAAGGATAATTCTATTCTGGGACCTGGATTGGAATGAAATATCATCTTCATTATAAAGTCGGAGCCTCTGTGTGCAGGTGTTTGTATTCTTGCGTTCAGGTATTATGTAGTATGAGGATTTCTGGAAAAGAACAGTAGAGAAGGGGGGATGTTGTAGGCTAAAGGGTCTGTTACCATTTTTTATTTTGCAGGTTATTGAAGAGAGGGAAAAGCTGAAAAGTGACCGTGAAGCTCGCCAGAAGAAGATGTACTATCTTAGAACTGAGTTGGAGCGGCTTCATAAACAGCAAGGTATCAGACACTACTTTGCATGGCTGCCCTTTTGTTGTAACTTTAGTAAGAGAGCCAAATGAGGAGCTTTGGGGACTCTCAAACAGATTCATTGACATTGAAGGTTCACTTTAAAAAAAATTTTGATATAATTAGACTTACAGAAAAGTTGCATTAGTAGTGTAAAAAATTCTCAGGTATTTTCCATGATTATTAGCATTTTACTATATTTGCTATATTCGTTTTTCTCTCTCAATTGTGTGTGTGGGTGTAATTTTTCCTGAACTATTTAAGAGTAAGTTGTAGATATGATACTCCTTTACCCCTAAACACTTAAATGTGTATCTTCTTCTTTTTTTAAAATACTTTAAAATTTTTTGACTGCACTATGCAGTATGTGGGGTCTTAGTTCCCCAACCAGGGATTGGGGTCTTAGTTCCCCAACTGTGTCCCTTGCAGTGGAAGTGGGGAGTTCTAACTCCTGGACCGCCAGGAAGGTCCCAAGTGTGTGTCTTCTGGCTACAAGAATTCACTTGTATAACCATAGTACACTTACCAAAATTAGAAAATTAACAGTAATATACTAGTCTACCGATCTTACTCATATTTCATCAGTTGTTCCAATGATGTCCTGAAGCAAAAGAAAATTAAAGATTATTATGCATTGCATTCAGTTGTCATGTTCTTTTAGTCTCCTTTAATCTGTAACAGTTCCCAAATCTTGAGAAGAGATCACATGTTTTGTAGAATGTCCTCTAATTTTGATTTGTCTGCTGTTTCCTTATGATTAAATTCATGTTGTGCATTTTTAGCACAGGAACATCACAGAAATGATGCTAATCATGTCAGGTGTTGATTTGTCCCATACTAGTGATGTCAACTTTGATCATTTGGTTAAGATGGTGTTTGCCAAGTTTCTCCACTGTAAAGTTACTATATTACCCTTTTCAATTAATAAGTATCTTATAGGAGGGATACTTTGAGACTGTGTAAATACTCAGTTGCTCCTCAGACTTTGGCCCACTAGTTTAGTATTCATTGATGATTTCTTGTCCAAATTAGTTATTGATTGTTAAATAGTAATTTTCTGACTTCATCATTCTATTTACCTTAATTAGCTTTCTACTACTACTAGTTTTCTACCCACCCCTCCTCCCCCATTTATCCATTTATATAATATTTTACTATTATTATTTATCTTTATGCTCAAATTGCCCCAAATTTGGCCAATGAGAGCCCCTTTAAGTTGGCTCCTGTGTCCTTTTTTTTAAAGTTATTTTTATAATTGGAGGATAATTGCTTTAAAATGTTGTATTGGTTTCTGCCATACATCAACACAAATCAGTCATATAGGTTTATACATGTCTTGTGTCCTTTTGATGTGTTCCTATCATTTTTTGATTTGTGGGTGTACACAAAAAGATATTGTGTACACCCACAACAAAAAGATGTTCCATTATGCCTCTGTTGAGTATACCTCTTCACCAGTGCTTTTAGGACTTCACATATACACTAAGGAAAGAACATAAAATATTACACTTTGGTGATAACAGAAAAGCAGAGAGTGGGAGAAGATGTAATTTCTTGTTTGGCTTTGGATATTTTAGGGATGAGAAGCTTAGTTATTAATCTTGTGAGGATTAATTCATGAGAACCTGCAGTTTGGAATAAGAGAGAGCATCAGGTGAAACTTAAGGCAAAATCTAAAACTCAGTGGATGTGTTGGTGAAGGGTCCTTAAATCAGATAAAGTCAAATATGTGAATAATTATTTGGTTCTCTGGAGAGGACAGCCACAGAATTCATGTATTACAGTTACAGCATATATTAACTTTTTTGGAGGACACATGCACATAAACTTGTATATGCCCTTTTAGGTAGGGATACATGGAGCCTCTCTTTGAAACCTGTCCATAGATCTTTAGCTAATAACCCCTACCTAAGAGATAACGTAATCACTCAACCTTTACCTCCATAGTAGCGTCACCTAAACCGGCCCATGTGGAAGGCAAATCTCACTTTCTTTTAGGATGTTTCATGGAGAGAGATTTTGTGAGCATAAAGTCTTAAGGATTAGTATTTATGACTGAAGAATGACTTGTTAACTCTCCTGTGTTTCTTTCTGTTGACATTTGACTACTCAGGGGAAATGCTGCGTAAGAAACGAAGGGAGAAGGATGGTCACAAAGATCCACTCCTAGTAGAGGTGAGTCGGCTTCAGGATAACATTATGAAGGACATTGCAGAGCTTCGACAGGAGGCAGAAGAGGCAGAAAAAAAGCAGTCTGAACTGGACAAAGTGGCTCAGATCTTGGGAATTAACATTTTCGATAAATCTCAGAAGTCTTCAAGTGACAGTAGAGAGCCTACAGAGAAGACTGGGAAAGCAGAAAAATCCAAGAGCCCAGAAAAAGTGTCGTCATCCTCAAACTCCTCTTCTAGCAGCAAGGTAACAACTCAACTTTTCCATTTCTATTGTGTCTTTTATTTCCATGGACTCCTAAAGCAGCCTTCTAACTAACCATTTTCTTAGCTTCCTTTTCCAATCTGTTCTTACTCTTGCTAGTTATTTTTGTAAAACATAGTTTAGATTGTGGTACTGTTCTTCAGAATTTTAGCAGTTCCCCATTGCCTCCAAAGTAGAATCCTGGGCCCTCCATGTTCTGGATCTAGCATTTACACCTTAACTCACTCCAGTCCAGCTTCTAGTCTTCTCACACCTTGAAATGCCTTTTTGGTTTTTCATGTTTAGCAACAAGTTCACCACCATGTTGAAGAGCCTCAAATTTCAGTTCTCAAATCAGTATTTGATACAAGGAACCACTGTCTCCTAAAAACTGTTTTTTTCCTTTGGCTCCCATCACATTTCTTTTCCTTCTTATATGTTAGCTGCTCTGCTTAATTTCCTGATCTTTGAATATTTTAGTTCTTCAGGACTCAGTTCTAACCCAGGTCTCCAGAATTCTGCTTTTTCCCTAGGTCATTTCATTCAGTCCTATGCTAAAATACCATATTGACAATTTTCAGTTTTATATTCTAGCTAAGGTGATTCTTCTAAGGTTCAAGTCTGAGTGTTCAACAGACTACTCACTATTTCCACTTGATTGTCTCAAATACCTTAAAATCAATGTATCCTAAGTTAAACTAAGATTGTTCTCAGCCTCCCTCTAACGTTTCTTCCTCCTGTTTGTTACCCGTCTCAGAGAATGACATTACATTACAGTCCAACAGTTTTTATGCCAACAACCTGAAAAGCATTCTTAGTGCTCCCCCTTCCTAACTGCTCCATGCAATTACAGAGTCTGCCAATTCTCCATCCAAGATAAATCTCAGTTTCATTCATCTCATCATCTCTATTGCCATCCAAATTCAAGCCACCTTCAATTCTTGCTTGTACTGCTACTGTCTTAATTCTTTCTCCACATTCAGCCAGTGATTATAATACTATTTTGCCTACCTCTTCAGCCTCATTTCAAGTCTTATTTTTCCTTTGCTCTCTGTAATTTCATTACTGGCATTTTCATTCCATAAATGTTTCATCCTCTTAAATGTCTTTGTGTCTTCTCCTCCTTCTAATTACTACTCTTCTTATCCTGTGTTCTAACTCAGATTCATCCTCAGATCACAATTTAAATTATTTCCCTGACTCCCTTTCTTGATTTTCCAGGTTGTTAAATTTGCCTGATATACACTCTCATACCTACATTTTCCTTCTTAGCATTTATGGCCTTGTAATTATATTATTACATGTGTTCCCCAGTTAGATTTTAAGGTTCAAGGAATCAGGGACCATATCTGTCTCATTCTCCAATATAGTGCCCAATACACAGCTCAGTGCCTGCCACATAGCAAATAGATAGTGCTCAGGAAATCTGACACTGCACCTTATATTCCTGCCACCTCAGAATGCTTGCACTTTTCCACATGTGCAATATAGTATGTGCCTCTCTAATATTGCATTAATAATCCTCTTAGCCTGGAATAATCTTTCTCCCAACCCTACTCCTCCACTAAGGCCCAACTTGAATACTCCCCTCCTTGGTGAAGAATTCCTGAATTCCACTGTGATTGAGCCAGATGTTTTTTAGCATTCCCATAATATATTACTTTGTTCCTTTATAAAATATATTTCATTCTGTCTTACTGAAAGCATAATTAAACTCATGCCTGATTTCATGCCTGTCTCTTGCACTAAATGAGAGCTTCTTGAGAATAACAGAGTATAACTCACCTATTTTTGTGTTTTCCCATGGCATCCAGTATGTCTAGTACATAGTAGATGGTCAGTTAATATTGGGGTTAGAGAAGAAGATACTCTGTGTTCTCTGTCAGCCAAGTTCTAATTTTTTTATGTCTTCTTGGGAGAATTCTCTTTCTCAGCCAGGTAGGACTATTTTCTTATACCAGGATCATAGAGTTCAGGGCCTTTGATGGGGGAAGAGCTTGTAGTTGACTTACACATTCTCTGGGGTTCCGTTTAGGCATCAACCCCATGATAAACTACCATCTTGACTTGAGTGAGAGAATGTTCTCTGAAGTTAACAAGAATATGTTGCAATTCGATTTTCATTTCAGCAATAAGGAATGTTCTCTCTGCAAGCTCTGTTTCCTACCTGTCTTTGGTCTTTCTTCTTTCTTTGCCTCTTTTTAAAATGCGTGATTAGTTTGGTTTTCTTTCTCTTAAATCGCTTATTTCATAAAAGTAAACACATGCACATTTCCACAGTTCCATTCACTTAGACACAGTTGTTACTAATAAGTTGGTGTGTATTATTCCAAATTACCTTTTTCTCTTCATTCATTTAATAAATATTTCTTGGTCTCCCAAAAAGTGCCAGACAGTGTTTAGATATGGGAAGTATAAAAGGGAACCATGAAAAAAAAAAAAAAAAGGGAACCATGTAGTTGGTGGTGGTAGTGGTGGTTCAGTTGCTAAGTCTCTCTCTCTGCAACCCCATAGACTATAGCATGCCAGGCTCCTCTGACTTCCACTATCTCCCAGGGTTTCCTCAGATTCACATCCAGTGAGTCAGTGGTGCTAACTAACCATCTCACATCTTTCGCCTTCAGTCTTTCCCAGCATCAGCATCTTTTCCAGTGAGTTTGCTCTTCCCATCAGGTGGCCAAGGTATTGGAGCTTCAGCTTCAGCAACAGTCCTTCCAGTGAATCCAGGTTCCTATGCAACATTGTTCTTTATGGCATTGGACTTTACTTCACCACCAGGCACATCCACAGCTAAGCGTCATTCCTGTTTTGGCCCAGGTGCTTCATTCTTACTGGAGCTATTAGTGATTGCTTTTCGCTTTTCCCCAGTGGAGCATATTGGACACCTTCCTCCCTGGGGAACCTCATCTTCTGGTGTCAGATCTTTTTGCCCTTTCATGCTGTCGATGGGATTCTCCAAGCAAGAATACTGGAGTTGGGTTGCTGTTTCCTTCTCCAGTGGACCACGTTTTGTCAGAAGTCTTCATTATAGCCCTTCCTCTTGCCTGGCCCTGCCTGGCATAGCTCATAGCTTCACTGAGTTACACAACCCCCTTTGCATAACAGGGTTGTGATCCTTGTGGCTCAGTGGTAAAGAATCTGCCTGCAATGCAAGAGATGTGGGTTCGATCCCTGGGTTGGAAAGATCCCCTGGAGAAGGAAATGGCCACTCCCGTATTCTTGCCTGGGAAATCCCATGGATGGAAGAGCTTGGTGGACTACAGTCCATGGAGTCACAAAAGAGATTACAACTTAGCCACTGAAAGCTATGTAGACAAGGTCCTTATTGTCTTGTAATGGGAGATATGCAGGTTAGGTAATGACAAGTGCCTAAAAAAGAAAACAGGCCAAGGAATATGGAGTAGTTAGGGAAAGTCTTTTGAATAAAGTGACATTTGACATTCTGTTCCTAGTCATATATCTGTTTTGATTATTCAGATACATCTTTTAATAGATTTGTGTGTTTTAAAAAAAATTGGTTGCACTGGCTCTTTGTTGTTGTGCACAGATTTTCTGTAGTTGTGGCTGCTGCTGGTGCTGCTAAGTCGCTTCAGTCGTGTCCGACTCTGTGTGACCCCATAGACGGCAGCCTACCAGGCTCCTCCATCCCTGGGATTCTCCAGGCAAGAGCACTGGAGTGGGTTGCCGTTTCCTTCTCCAATGCATGAAAGTGAAAAGTGAAAATGAAGTCCCTCAGTTGTGTCCAACTCATAGCGACCCCATGAACTGCAGCCTACCAGGCTCCTCCGTCCATGGGAGTTTCCAGGCAAGAGTACTGGAGTGGGGTGCCATTGCCTTCTTTGTTAGTTGTGGCAGGTGGGGGCTAGTCTTCGTTGTCATGCATGGGCTTCTCATGGTGATGGCTTCGCTCGTGGAGCATGGTCTCCAGGGCACATGGGCTCAGCAGTTGTGGCTCACGGACCCTGGAGTGCTCGGGCTTCAGTAGTTATGGTGCATGGGTTTAGTTGCTCCACAGCATGTGGAATCTTCCCAGACCAGAGATTGAACTGGTGTCCCCTGCATTGGCAGGCAGATTCTTATCCACTGTACTACCAGGGAAGTCCTATTCAAATGTATTTTGATATTTTGTTATTGTTCAGTTGCTAAGACTCTTTGCAGCCCCATGGACTACACCATGCCAGGCTCCTTTTTCTTCTGCTATCTCCCAGAGTTAGTGGGCGATAGTTGCTCACATTCATGTCCGTTGAGTTGGTGATGCTATCTAACCATCTCATCCTCTGCCGCCCCCTTCTCCTTTTGCCTTCAATCTTTCCCAGCAACGGGGTCTGTTCCAGTGAGTCAACTCTTTGCATCACATGACCAGAATATTGGAACTTCAGCATCAGTCCTTCCAATGAATATTCAGGGTTGATATCCTTGAGAATTGACTGGTTTGATCTGCTTGCAGTCCAAGAGACTCTGAAGCATCTTCTCCGACACCACAGTTTGAAAGCATTTGTTACTTACTCTTCTGGTATTTCATGACTATCTTTCCATGTCAGTAAATAGACTTCTGTAATATCATTTTAGCAACCTTATTTTTATTGTTGTATGGATAACAAATTTAACCAGTTAAATCACCTGTAGTTTGACCTAATTTCCTAAGGATAAATATCATGGAATAGAATTGCTTGGTCAAAGGTATAAAGAATTTTGAGGTATGTAATATGTATTCCTCAATTATCTTCTGGAAAGGTGGTGTCAGTTAGTATTCACAAGCAGTGTATGCATGTGTCCATCCCTTACCTGCTGGGTATGATCTGTTTAGTGACCCTTGAATAGGACTGTAAAAGGGAAAGATTATCTTTGAACTCTCAGTTGTTTCCCTTTCTCCATTTAGTCTTCCTTTCCCCACCAGCCAATAATCCAGGTGCTCCATTCCCTGATCGTGTCTACTGTGGAACCTCCTTCATACTTACCTTCTCTGTGTTCCAGAATTATCTTTTTTATGTGCCTCACTCCCCAGCATTATCCAGAATTCTCATTTCCTGAATACCTTGTTCTCAGCTTGCTGAAAAATGAATTCATATTATTTATTATTGATCAGTTAATGTTGGAGAGTTGATATGTTTTAAAAGAGGATTCATATTTAACTGAAAGATGTTAAATTCTAATGGTGACATTTTAGGCAGTTAGAAACATTTTACCCAGATTCCTGTAAGTCATCCTAAGTGGATGACTTTCCCCTTTATCTATGCCAGCCTAGGTTCTCTAGTTTTCTTTACTGGATGTGTCTGTGATAAGAGAGTTCACTGTCATCTGGTTTGTTTTTTTTTTCACTTGCCTAATCTGTCAATTACCTTTTCCATTTCCTCTTCCCTTCCTAGTTGTTATCATGTGTTTAGTTGTACAGGTAACACATTTAACGTCTACCAAAGGTGATACTATAGAAGATTCCTGTCCACTCTTGTTCTCTACCTCTCTCCCCAGAGGCAGCCAATGTTTCCATAATCCTGAGTATTCTTCTAGATATTTTCAGATATATAAGTAAATATATTGTCATAATGGTTTGTTCTTCATGATGACATGACACTGGAATCAAATTAATTCTCTTTGAGTCTTGCAGACAGATTCCTTGTGTGGTTTGTCCCAGTTTGTGCAGCTTTAGGCACTGGAAATATGATCATATTGTACTATTTCTGCTATTGTGGTAGCTACTTGCTTTTTCTGAGGGAAGACAGATCTAGATTGTCTTGAATTCCTTCTTAGTACAGGTTTTTCCTCCTCTAGGAATCAAAGATAAACAATGAGAATTTCCGAACTAAGAGCCCCAAGCCTGCTGAGAGCTCTCAGCCAGCTAAGCAGTCTGATCAACCCGTTGCTGCCTATGAGTATTATGATGCTGGCAATCACTGGTGCAAAGACTGCAACACCATCTGTGGGACCATGTTTGACTTCTTCACCCATATGCATAATAAGAAGCACACACAGGTAGGTATCTTGCCCTCTGTTATTTCCATTCTTGCCCTCCTTCCCCTCAAACTCCTATACCCCCATCTGTATTACAAAGCTGGAAAATGAAACATTCTCATATGGGCAGGAGCCCCAATCTGAAGAGCCAAGAGGTACCAACAAAGGAGACACCATCCCCAGGGCTCAGTCCAGGGGACCTGCCTGTAACTAAACACCATGGCAAGTGTAAGTGAGGCTGCTGCCTCTTTTGATTCCTTGAGTACCTGATTATTTGTTTCATTTTATCCATTGCTAGTACTTGCTCTAACATATGTTTACCTTTTCCACAGGTGATTTCCGTTTAAACAGTTGGCAGAGTGGGTGGGGGTGGGCAGCTGGGGGCTTCTGGTCCCCCCTGGTTGTTGGGGAGAAAAAGAAAAGTGGGTCATTGAGATTTTAGTGCTGTGTGTGAGCGCCTCTGCCTCTTGCAAATAGACACTGGATCCCTACAACAGACCTTGGGCTTCAAAGACCCAGAATGAAGCCAAGCAAGATGCTGTAAAGCGCACTGACAAGATAACTGTTCCTGCAAAAGGTATGTTTCCTCCTTGCCATTTTTGTGGTTCCTTACATTCAGTCAGGGAAGAGGTATCCCTGAACTAAGATGCAAGGAAGCATCATAGAGTGAGACATAACCATTACTTCTAGCAAAGCTGCAAGATTGCAGTCCATGTGCACAACTAGGTCCTAAAGAAATAAAGAGAGCCATAAGACAGGAACAATCTCTATCCATATGGCCAACAATCTAACAGATGTTAAACACACACATACCACTCTAAAATAAAACTTTGTGCTCGCTTCGGCACCACATGGGCTAAAATATGACTTTCTTCACCACTGACTTATGCACCAAAACCTTATTTGAAATCCAGGTGAAAAAGAACAGTAAGAGGTGCAAAATAACTGCCTTTTCAGCTAAGAACTATAAAATATTTTTGAATAGTTATCATTATGGGCTAAGTTGAGAAATAGTTTCTTTGTCTTTAAACTTCTCAGTTTCTTACCTTTGTAAGTAGTCAGTGCTTCTACATCCTTTATATCTGTAGAACATAAATTCCTAAGTAATTAATACCAAAATGAGAGATTCTCATACAAATAGTACTGGGCTTTTTGGGAGTATAATTTTTAAATCTCCTAAGATGCTTAGTGCTAGTTAGAATTTGAGGAGAATCAGCAACAAAAATGAGTCTGGCACAGAAAACTCCTAAATTAACCAGTTAAGGGATTAACCAGTTAGTGTTCCCAAAATGTAGAAGGGATGGAGGTCCTGAGTTTAGGCTTTAAGTTGGAAAAACACACCACTGGGATTCTAAATGCTCCTTCTGACTTGAAAGTGAGTAAAGTCCTCTATACTGTTAATCATTTTACTGCAAAAGGGAAGTGGGATTTCCTTTGGTTGCTGTCATCTTGGGTTAGAAATGACTTACTTTCTTGACTTTGTTCCACTTCTTACAGGCTCTGAGTTTCTGATTCCCATCACTGGATATTACTGCCAGCTCTGTGAGGAATTTTTGGGGGATCCAATTTCTGGAGAGCAACATGTGAAGGGTTATCAACACAATGAGAAATACAAGGTTGGTCTTTGTAGTAGCCTATGGAGTTTTCCCACTTTCTGCAGTAATCCTTTTGATGTTGTCAAGCTCAGAGGTAGAAAAAGTCCTTAACACTTCAAATTCTGTATACCCATAAAGAAGTTCTCAGTCCTAGTAAGAAATGTTAACCTGAGAGGACCATTTATCCTTGAGGAAGGTGACTCAAAATTTTCACTAAATGAGTTCTAATAGTGGTAGGGCCAGATTTTCTCTCTTAAAGCATTTTGCCCAGTTACTGAGCCTTTATCTTTTCTCTTCCCTAGAAATATGTGGTTGAAAACCCATTATATGAGGAGCGACGGAATTTGGACCGCCAGGCTGGCTTGGCCGTGGTTCTAGAGACAGAACGGCGGCGGCAGAGTGAGCTGAAGCGCAAGTTCAGTGAGAGACCGAAGGAAGAGAAGAAAGAAAAACAGGCAAAGATTATGAAGGAAGTAAAGGAGGACGACAGGGTGTCTGAGGAATTAGAGGACCAGCTTTCTGAGGGTGGAAACTCCCCTGAAAAGCCTGAAAATAGAAAGAGGCCTAGCATCAAACTCCAATTAAAAGAAGAAATAAAGAAAGAACCACCAATATCTTCCTCTTTTGGGAAATTCAGCTGGAAGAAGCCAGAAAAAGAGGAGGAAAAAAGTTTAGTGATCCCAAGTATTCCCAAAGAAGAGATTGTGGAAAGTGGCAAGGACAAAGAGGATGGCAAAGCTGATCCTGGGAAGGCAAAGCCTATCAAAATCAAACTCTCTGGAAAAACTGTTGTTGCACATACTAGTCCTTGGATGCCTGTAGTGACAACTTCAACCCAGACTAAGATCCGACCCAACCTGCCCATTCCATCCACAGTCCTCCGCAAATCAGGTTCAGCCACAGTAAGCAAGCCAGCTCCACTTAACACCTTTCTATCCATCAAGTCTTCTGGAACCACTGCTAAGCCTCTGCCAGTGGTTAAAGAGTCTTCAGCTGATCTCCTCTTGCCTCCCGACATCATCTCTAAAGCATTTGGAGGGGAAGAGGTGATTTTGAAAGGGTCTCCAGAGGAAAAAATGGTGCTGACTGAAAAGAATGAGCCACCACATATACCTGAACAAATGCTACCACCTCCACCACCACCACCCCCACCGCCACCTCCACCACCTCCAGTTATACCTCCTCCAGCTGCCCCATCTCCTGCCCAAGCAAATGCTATTTTGGCTTCAGTAAAATCAAACCCAGTTGTATCTCACACTGTCATCCCTGGCTTCCTGGGTCCTAACATTTTGAACCCAGCATTACCGGTAGCCATCATGGCCTCAGCACAGCCTACTGCCATTCCTTCTGATGAGACGGCTCCTGGGGTGAGTGAGAGTGACCGGGACCAGACCCTATTCTCTGTGTTGGTGCGTCCTCCACCTCCCCTCTCAAGTGTGTTCAGTGAACAAGCCAAAAAATTGGAAAAGCGGAATTCATGCTTAGCCACAGCCAATGCTAAGGATCTGTATGACATATTCTACAGTAGTGGTGGAAAAGGAGCCCCTGACACTAAGTTGAGTGGTGGTCCATTGGCCAACGGGGAAAACAGAGCTGAAAATTCAGACACCTCTTCCACTTCTACTTTGAACAGCAGTGCATCCCAAGAGGAGTTGCCTTCAGGTAGAAATTTGGTCTCTGCTCCTTTGGTCAGCAACTCTGAAAAGCCTGTTTCAAAACCTTTGGTGTCCCTAGGAAGATTGTCAGTTGTAGAAAATGTAGACTCAAAAAACAGAGACAGCAGCTATGGCTTTCTGCAGCCTCTGACAAGATTATGCCAAAACAGGCCTTATGAAACTATTACTCCAAAGACAGAGACTTTGGTCAAGTGGGCCTCTGGTTCCTTCCAGAGTGATCCTAATAAGGATATAGCTCCAGTGAGGAAAATTGAACTTGACATGGGAGACCCTGGGCCACCAGGTGTGGAGCCAGCCTCTGAGCTGTCAGATATACAGTGTCATACCATGCAATCTCAGAAGTTGGTAGAAACCCACCTTGTGGAATCTAGTAAGCAGCAAAGCCAGGAGCTCCACCAGTCTAAGGATTGTGGGGAAAGTGAAGTAGACACAAGCACTGCACTAAAAGAAGAAGTGAAACTCTCTGAAAGGACAGTGAGAGAGGGAACAGATATTAATGTTGGGCCCAATAGCATAGAGGACTCTAATTTGAACAGTGGGAACAGATGCATGTGGGAGGAAGAAGTAGAACAGCCCAACTCACATGGGACTGAAAAAAAGGCTAAACAGTCCAGGAAATTGATAACAGAAAGTAAAACTCAAGGTAAAGTAGTACCTGAATTGAAGACACAAGCTGTCTCTTCCACAAAGGCAAAAATAGACTCATTTCCGCCAGAAGCTAGGTCTTTACTCCAAAACCCACAAGATGTGAAAATTTCTGCCCCAGAATTGCTTCTTCAGTCCCCAGCCAGATCAGATATGTGTTTGAAAGACCATGAACAGAAGCAAGGAGTTTCAACTGGTAGTGAGGAGTGGCTAGAAAATTCAGCACCAGAATCAGCTTCCAGAACTTCTAGGTACAGAAGCCTCAGACTGAAGAGAGAAAGATCAAAAGACTTGCAGGGTAAAATGACCTATAAACTGACTGTTTGGGATGAGAACAAGAAGCCAGAGACCTGGGAGAGCCCAGAGAAACCACAAGCAGAAGCCCTGGAGCTTCGAGATGTCCATCCAGAACTTACAGTGACAATAGAGAACAAGGCCTTAGAAAACTTTGAAGTTACAGACTTAAAAGTAGAAGAGCTTGCTGCCCTGGGAAGCCTGGGGGATATAGGTGTTGATTTCTGCAATACTCGGGTAGACCCAGCACATAGATCCCCAGTTGCCCTGTCTCAGAAAGTATGTGAAGAAAATTCTGTGTTGCCTCTAGGAAGTAATCCCTCCAATCTCACCGACGTTGAACCAGTACCATCCTTTTCTGAGTTTCCCTTAGATTCTCCCAAAACCCTAGTGCTGAACTTCGGAGCAGAGGGTGAACAAAACTCATCTAATCCCAGAACTGGGAGGATCGCTTCTAACATTTTGAAAACTGGACTTCCTATAGAAAACGTTGGCCTTGGCTTGGGGAGCCTTGAAGGAACACACCAGGCCCTGGACCTGTTAGCAGGAGGAACGATGCCTGAGGAAATAGAAGAAACATCTCAATTAGAGAAACAAGATTCACTCAGATTGGAATCAGAAACAATTAATCCTTTAGGCCTTGGGCCATCTCCTTGCCTTCCAGACCTTGTTGATTTTGTCACACGGACATCTGGAGTTCAAAAAGAGAAGATATGTTCTCCTCTCTCTGAGCCAGGTGACCCTCCTGAGTGTAGTTCCCTGGAGATGGGACCACTACAGCTAGAAATACCGAATGCATCCATCACGGAAGTAGCAGTTCCTCAAGTAGATGAGTATAGTGACAACCCTTTGAATGTAGTAAAATCTGTGGCTTCAGGGTCCCATACAAGGGAACAGGTAGCCGGAGGCAGTACGATCCCTCAGGAAATAGCTGCACAAGAAGCTGCAGTTGATGCCCTCCAGGACCACACGGAATCCAGTGTTCACAGCTGAGATAGCATGTTCAGAGCTACTTGTGGATGAATCCTATTGGCTTCTAGAAATCAGGTGCCCAGGTGACACAGGACTAGTTGGATCTCATCTGGAACCTACACTAAGAGATGCAATCAGCATCTTAGAGTAAATGTTCATGGAAGCTAAAAAATTTACCTCCGTTCCTTTTTTCCTTAAGAAACCAGACAAATCAATCATAATTTCTATACATATCTGTAAAAAAGTATTTTCTGTTAATTATTATTATTATTTTTTGCCAATTTATTTTCTCCAACTTTGTCATTAAAATCAAATGTCTATCTGGCTCACCACCTAGTGTGCTTTGATTGTATTTTGGCTTTGACTCTGCCATTTCTGGGGGAGGAGGGAGACAGAGCTGACTTCTCCAATTGCTGTGTTGTATTCCCACCCAATTTCTTGGGCAGCTGATGGATCTCTGGGAGAAAGACAAGAAAGCCTGCTGAAATGGAAAACTACTGATGAAGGAAGGATTGTTCATCTCTTAGGCTTTCCATTTGGATGGGCCTGCCTTAACATTGTTTGAAATGGAGCGTGAGTAGCCCTTTTGTTTACTGTTTACTTCCTTGTGGCATGTCAGTTCCCACACTTCCTTCATTCTGTTGCCCTTGCTTGAGCTGGTCCTGCTAATCCACAAACCTATTTGGAAATGACCTCAGTAAACATGGAAGAAAATCTACCAGGCTCACTTTTGGAAGACAACAAATCGGTAAGGCTTATTCATGGCTCAGTGCCAGGAGGAGATAAGCTTTTTGGGTCCCTTTTGTTTTTGAAATGGCCTTTGTTCATTGTACTGTGATCCACTGACACTTTGTGCAAAATTATTTAGCAGCCATTTTCTGTTCTGAAGAGGTAGAAGATCTGAAACTTGTTTTGGGATTGTATTCATTCTCTGTTCCACACTCATATGTATTCCTTCCTCTACCTCTCCCTTTCCCATTTTTTTCTCCTTAGTGTGATGTTTTGGGTTGTACATTTGTTCAAAAGATTAAAGATTTATGAGTTGACTTGGACAAGTTTAACTTTATTTTTATTGTGTTAATTACTTGGAATAAATGCATTAATCTCATGTTTCTTTCTGGATTTTTGTTTTGCAACCACACACATTTGAATTTCATTGGAAAGCTAGAACAATGAACTTCCTCTGCCCTATTGTCTGTCTCCCCGTCCCAACCTACTTTCCTCAGTTGTTAGGGCTACTTTTGTCAGGTTATAGTCTCTGCCCCAGTGCTTCCTGGATGGGTGGTGAGTAGGCAGCAGAGGTCTGGTTTTGGCATCTTTCTGTTGTGCAGCTTTGTATATACTTTCATGTTGACTTGCTCAGTGCTGCTTTGGGAACTGAGCTCCCCAAAATACTCATGTTCTTGCTGAGGGTGCTCTTGGGCAACAGAGAGCTTGGTCCTTAGATTTTCTAATATCTGTCCCAGTTTCCTCTTGACGCTGTAACTTGGCTCAATAGAGGCTTTGATGTCTTATTTTCCCACATGCCTCAAAAATAATGCAAAGTTGCTGATCTTTTTTCCTAAGAATTCTTGTTTTTCTGTTTCCTTGTGTGCAGAGCTGCAGAATCCCTGTGTTAAGTTTATGAAGGCTATTTTTCTTCACTGATTCAGAAATTTAGACGTTGTCCTGGCCTCCCTTATTTGTCTTGTGGAAGGGGCACAGATTTGGAGTAGTTAGGTCCTTGGATGATCCTCGGCCATTTGCCTTACTGTGGTTTCAGACAAGTTACTTTGCCACACTGTGCCATAGGGATTTTTTTTTTCTTTAATATGGAGGATCATTGTCTCCATCTCACATCAGATGTGTACAGGGTCAGCCATCCTGAACTGTCTTCCAGAGTCTGCTTTATAGGCCGAAACCTGAGTTCAGTGCATTCTTCTGGCCTGGAAACCATAAGCAGATTCAGAAGGTCCCTTTTAACAAAACATAACCCGGGTAAGCTTTGGAGATATATTTGTTTCTCCAAAGAACTGCTCCCTCTCCATTCTGGGAGTTTATTTACAGAAATTCAGAGAACATAAGAGTTTAAAATGCCAGTAGTTACTGAATTTCAGGACTGTTCACTTAGTAAGTTCCACGTCCCTTTGGGGAGAGATGGGTGAGTTTAAGTAGGCATGGAGAAGGGTTGATGCCATACAGATCCCAGCGCTGAACACTCGGAGTCAGAATCTTACTCTCTGGTTGGAAGTGGGTCACGTGAGAAGGATGGGGGAGGGAAAAGACAAAATTTAGGAAGGGTAGAACTAATTTATGGTCAGGAAGTTCCCCTGGAAAAGGGCATGGCAACCCACTCCATATTCTTGCCTGGACAATCCCATGGACAGAGGAGCCTTATGGGCTACAGCCCATGGGGTCACAAAGAGTCAGACATGACTGAAGCGACTTAGCATGCATGCATGAACTAATTTAAGTAACTGGAGCTGGAGTACTTTGAGAAACTCCTCTTGTAGTCTTGATAAAGGGCCACTACCAATCTTAGGCTTTTTCTAGAATAATGCCCACGTTTAAGAGCTGAAGCAATGGTGTTCTTCATATCTGCCTTGAACCAGCAGAAGGAGAGCTTTTAGGATTCTGTAGTTTGGGTGGAAAGTGTTGGTAGCTTCCTCTTTCATCAGTGGGATAAGGTTTTGGAGCTTATTTAGAGAAGCCATTTGAAACGAAGGGCAGAACTTGAATCCACTTGCTAGCGCCTAGAGTCAGGGCCTGTTTCTTTTTATTCAGTACTATCACAGTACTGAGTAAATTTTCATCTTAGGAGACAGGCACATGCAAAGAGTGGATCCTAATCTTTACATGTGGCTTATGGTGTCACATAACTTTTAAACATCTGCGAACATCAGAAATAGTTTTTGTTTGATTCCCTCAATTATGAGAACAGATGATCAGCAGTTAGTTTTAAATTTTGGCGAACACCAAGTTTTACCTAGGTTGTGTAAATAACCCCCTAAAACTTCCCCTTGACTTTGTGAATGGAGGCCTTTGCTTTGTAAACCTCTTTCTTTGCAGCTAACTTCAGGGCACATAATATCCTTAATAACCCTTCTGCTAAGCACACCTGTTTAACGCTATGCCACTCCATCTCTGAAAAATGTCAAAATGTTAGCTTGTGTTTTGGTAGTAAACACGCCAGAGTGTATATCCATTTATCAGACTGCCAGGTTAAGACACTGAGCAAGAATGGGGAGGTGGGGCTGGGGAGTTTGGACATATAGAATACAGGCGTCCAGTAGGGAGTTTAAGTGTTTTATTAAAAAGGGGGAGAGGGGGCAGGGGATCAGGGAAGAGACAGTAAGGTGGGATTTTGTAAAAATACGTATTCCCAAGCCCTGGTTCTAACTTCCACAAAGCTTACCTTTGTTCTAACCTGCAAAGAACCTAAGCAAGGTCTTCATTAACAATTCTATGAGAACATGGACAAATAAAAATAATTTGAGATTGTGAGCACATTTCTTCTTTGAGTTTAGTTTTACAATAATGTCTTATGTAATTTTTAACCAAAAATTACCTATACAATAACAGTATTCATTGATAGGCCAAGCACCTGAATTTACAATGAAAACCTACCCTTGAAAAAATCATCACCCAGATTTGCGCTCAACCCTTAACACTTGCGAAGACCATGTGCGTTTACATTGTAGCACTTATTGTGGTTGTACTTTTATATTTATGTGTTTCTTTGATTCATATGTGCCTCTTTCCCACTCCCTTCCCCCAACTAAATTATAAATTCTTGAGAGCAGGAAGTCTGTCTTTGCTTACTGTTTTTTATCATTGTATTCACAGTACACAGTTGCCTGGCACATTTAAGAGTGCTTGATAAAAATTCAGTAGAAGAATTAATGTTGTAGTAGTAGCTATTTTTTTTAAATTAACTCTGAATACTTAGCAGTTTATAAGTGAGTAAAAGCTGTGTATTGCTGATTGTATTTCCTGGGTGCTTAATACTTCAGAAGCTGACTGCCCTCTTGCTTCTGTCCTGGATCTTTATCTATAAGGCACTGTCTATAGCAGTGAGTGAATATCAAGGCTTCCATCATTTCAGCAGCATTCCAGAAAAGTGGTTGGTGCCAGGCTAGGAGGGGTACACTGCCCCTGAAGCTCCTACAGGAAAAACAGGATGGGAAGGGGGCAGTGCATTGACTTTAAAGTTAACAATAAAAAACTTTAGGGACTCTGATTTTCAGATGGCTCCTTTTCTCCTTTCAGCCAGATTTTATAGGCATTTTGAAGTAAATTAAGCCCCAAATCCCTCTGATTTAGCTGAAGGAATAATTCAACCTTTCATAGCCCAGCATCCTATTGTCACTTCATCAAAATTCTAAATAAAGTGGTCAATTTTATTTCTGGAAGGAAACAACCAAAAGAGTTGCCATTGGAAAAGGAATGAGTGGTGCTTTCACTTTTTATTTTGTATATTTTTGTTTGAACATTCTGACCATGAAAATGCATTTTATATAAAATACAAATATTTTATATGCATATAAAATATGTGCACATACAGGGAATTTTTATGTCAGTGAGACTTCTCTGGTGCTGAGAATTGTAGACCAGATTTTTTTTTCCCCTTCTGTATACTCTTATGTATTAAAAAAATTAATTTTTAAGAAAAGTTATCACTCAGGACATTCCTGTCTTCACGGTCATCAGTTTTCTGTTATTACAAATAGGTCTTGCTGCTCTTCTCTCAAGACTTCCTAAATTCCTCTATTTCCATCAAGGTGAGGCAATATACATTGACTCTTCTGTTCCTCTTCCCTAGCTGTAGTTCCTATCTCTGTGGAGCGGGTTATGCATTTCCATTCATGCTGAATGGGCACTTAAACATTAAATTATATAAATCAAGATACCTGTCTTCACAAAACTTACTTTAATGCAGGTATAGAAAAGATACCACAAAGTCTTTGTTGCATTCAAAGGGACACAAGATAACATATCTAGATGTGTTGATTAAAAGCTTTACAGGCTTTTGTTCCTTCCACTCATAAAGGATCAGGCAAGAAAAGTGTTTTGTAGTAAACAAGGGAAATGAACATGTTTAAGAGAAGCGAATGAGCAAAGTAAAAAGAGAGACAGGGACTTTCCTGGCCTTTCAGTGGTTAGGACTCTGTGCTTCCACTGCCGGGGGCACGGGTTCGATCCTTGGTTGGAGAACTAGGATCCTGAGTGCTGCACAGTGTGGGCCACCCCAGCTCCCAACCCATCAAAAAAAAGAGACAGTTACATTATTGTAGAGGAAGATAGCAAAAAAATTAAATCGACCATGTTGAGGTAGTGTTTTCTTTCATCTTCTCTGATACTTTGCCCCTGCTAAAGTTCTATCCAACCCTTGATAGCCTGCCTACATAAGAATGATTATGATGACATTTACCCACTCTAACCCACTTATCTTCCTTTTTTTTTCAGGAGCAATTGCAGAAGTCTAAAGATTTCTAGAAGGAAGGACCGCAGAAGACATTTTTGTTCAAGGGAGGCAGGGACAGAAGCCATAGGAACAATGAGTGCCCCTGGGGCCAGTGGGCAGCGTCACCTCTAGGGTCTGACTTCCAGAAGGTGCATATGATTGCTGGAGCAGGAATGGGTTGTGGAGAAGGTCCTGTTTTTTTCACTGCCAGGAAATGGTGAGTTGGGTGAGTAAAATGTTATTTATGTCTGTATCTTTGTACCAGTAGAGGAGGAGCAAGATGAGGATAGGCACAGAAAGCATATATTTTAAACTTGCCACTCCTCATCTCAAATTATCTCCTAACTTCTATCTCTCATTTTGAGATTTCTTTTTATTTATTTATGGCTGCACTGGGTGTTCGTTGCTGCATGCAGGCTTTGTCTAGTTGTGTCAAGTTGAGGCTACTCTTTAGTTGTGTGTGGTCTTCTTATTGTGGTGTCTGCTCTTGTGGAGCACAGACTCTAGAGTGAGCGGGTTTCAATAGTTGTGGCGCACAAGCTTAGATGCCCCATGACATGTGAAATCTTCCCAGACCAGGGATCAAACCCATGTCCCCTGCATTGGCAGGCAGATTCTTTTTCACTGAGCCACCAGGGAAGCCTTCATGTCTCATTTTATGCCCTGATACTTATGTTACAGCTGTGGGATTCAGACCTTCTTATCTGTCCCAGGCCCTGGGCCCAATGTTCCTAGCTAATAGAACATCTCCCATCTCAGTTTTAACCTTCTTTACTGGTCCATACAAGAATCAGGGTAAAAATTGGGTATGTCCTTGGAGGAATGGAAAGTGTTAGTCACTCAGTCGTGTCTGATTCTTTTGAGACCCTTGAACTGTATGTAGCCCGCCAGACTCCTCTATCCTTGGAATTTTCCAGGCAAGAATACTGGAGTGGGTTGCCATTTCCTTCTCCAGGGGACCTTCCTAAACCCAGGAATTGAACTCGGGTCTGCCGCATCGCAGGCAGATTCTTTACTTTCTGGGCCACCAAGGAAGCCCGTCCTTGGAGTAGTGGGATATAAATAGACAAAGGAGTCTTAAGAAAGTAGGGACAATCACAGAGGATATGTTTGAAAAATTCTGGGATTTCGGATTTCAAGACAACTATTAGCAGTTTCCATTCAGTCTTACTTTTCTTCTACACACAGTGAAACTTTTGGTATACAGAAAGAAGCAAGCATTTCAAAATACCAAGGAAACACCTTATTCTCTGTGCATCTAAAATGCCTGTAGGTGCTTCTTTTACTCCCTTTTGTGCTTTGAAACTGGACTCATGAACACAGGATGAGAACCTGACTTTTAGGTCCTTCAAACTCTGAGCTTTATTTAAATCTGAGCTGCCCCAACTCCAGATTTACCTTTAAAACTGTTAGCCTAGTTTTATTTATGATTTGTAAACCTGGTACTTTTAGAGCCCTTGAGGTCTACTGCCCAAATAAATCTGTAGTTTGGATAACTTTGAGGACTATTCATAACACTATAAATATAAAGAACTTCATAATGTACAGCCAAAACCATCAACAGAAGAAGAAAGAAGGAGTAAGGAGTGAAAAAAATCTCACAAGGCCTCTTTTTGCTGAACTTACATTCATTAAGGACTACTCATTCCTCAGGCATGACCCTGTGGATGAAGCAGTGGAAAGCAGCCTGGTGCCAGGGCTGCCAACACTTTGTCACCACTACTTTCTATCCCTTGCTGCAGCTCAAAATCTGTTTTTCATCAGCTACCACATTCCTCTGCTCAGGGACAGTCAATGGTATGGGTCACAGCTTTCATTCCAAAATGTGACTCACCTACCTACCAGCCTCTGGTTTGCTGCTTAGACCTCCCTTTGTCAGTGATGTCTGGGGGTCCACCTCTGAGATATGCTGATCTGGGGCATGGGCAAGGGAAAGCAAACATTTTCTAGAATAATATTTTTCCATTTGGAAAAAAATTTTCCCTTTTAAAATTTGATATGCTACAGTTCATATATGTTATTAATGAGTAATAATTATTAATATAATTACTGATTAATAATAAACCTTTTTAATTGAAATATTCATATAACATTAAATTTCACATAACACGATTCATCATTTTAAAGTGTACAGTCCAGTGGTTTTTATTATCTTGAAGGCTGTGCAGTAACCCCCATTGTCTAACTCCAGAATATTTCCATCACTCTCTTAAAAACACATCCCAATTAGCAGACATTCCCAATTATCCCCTGTCCCAAAGCCACCAGCAGTCATCAATCTGCTTTGTGTCTTTATGAATTTACCTATTCTGGACTATTCGTTATAAACAGAGTCATATAATATGTGGTCTTTTGTATTTGGTTTCTTTCACTTAACATTTTCAAGGTTCATCCATGTTGTGCAGGGTATCAGTAATTCATTAGTATTTTGTAAGTGTAAGTGTTAGCTGCTCAGTCGTGTCTGACTCTTTGCAGCCCCGTGGACTGCAGCCCGCCAGTCTCCTCTGTCCATGGGATTCTCCAGGCAAGAGTACTGGAGTGGGCTGCTGTTGAGTAATATTCCCCTGTATAGATAGGCCACATTTATTTGTCCGTTAGTTGGGAGACATTTGGGTTATTTCCACTTTCTGGCTCTTATGCTGCCGTGAACATTTGTGTACAGGTATTTGTGTGGATGTGTTTTTCAGTTCTCTTGGATATGTATTGGCAGCTGTTTTTAAAAAATACAGTTTTTATTAAAGTATAAAGTGCATACAAAAAACAAAAGCACACACACCACAAGTGTTAAGCTCAGTACTTTTCACAAAGTGAACACTTTGTGTAATGCTTTGGGTAATCAACACCCAAATCAAAAAATGGAATGTGACCAGCACCCCTGAAGCCTCTCTCATATTCTCTTGGCAGTCACTACTTTCCTGAATGTAACTGCTATCTCAAGTGGGTTTTGTTTTTGTTTTATGCAGGTGAAATTCACATAACATAAAGTTAGCCACTTTAAAGTGAACAATTCAATGGCATTTAGTACATTCCCAATGTTGTACATCCAAAACCTCTGTCCAGTTCTAAAACATTTTCACTACCACAGAATAAAACCACTATATAGTTAGTTCCCATTCCTGCCTCTCCTGGAAATCACCAGTTTTCTTTCTGTCTTTCTGGATTTAACATATTCTGGATATTTCATACACATGAAGTCATACAATAGTGATTTTTCTGTTTTCTTTCACTTGTAATAGTGTTTCTGAGGTTCATGTATCAGTGTTCCATTACTGTTTTATGGCTGAATAATATTCCACTGTCTGTGTATACCCACAATTTATTTATACATTCATCTGTTGATAGACATTTAGGTTGTTTCCACCATTTGGCTGTTGTGCACATTACTGTTACAAACATTTATGCATAAGTACTTGTTTTGAGTACCTGTTTTCAGTTATTTTCAGTATGTACCCAGAAGTGGAGTTGCTGGGTCATATGTTATTATATATTTAACATTTTTAGGAACCACCAAACTGTTTTCCCAGCACCTGAATCATTTTACATCCCTTCCAACAATCCAGTTTTTCCATATTCATGTGTGCATGCATGCTTAATCACTCAGTTGTGTCTAACTCTTTGTGACCCCATGGTCTAGCCCCCAAGTCTCCTCCATCCATGGGATATCCCAGCGCAAAAATTCTGGAGTGGGTTGCCATTTCCTCCTACAGGGATCTTCCTACCCAGGAGTCAAACCCATGTCTTCTTTGGCTCCTGCATTGGCAGGCAGATTCTTTACCACTGTGCCACCTGGGAAGTCCCTCCATATTCATAGCACTGGTTAAATTCCTTTTTCATGTATTATAACCATCCCAATATTTTATTGTGGCTTTGCTTTGTATTTCTTGATGACTAATGATATTGATCATCTCTTTGTGCTTTTTGGCCATTTATATATCTTTTTTGGAGAAATGTCTAATAAAGTTCTTTCCCATTTTTTAATTGTATTATTTGCTTTTTATTGTAGAATTATAAGAATTTTTAATATATTCTGGATACTATACCTTTATCAGATACATGATTTGAATATATTTTCTCTCATTCTGTAAGTTGTCTTTTCACTTGATTTTGTTGGCTCTTTTTTTCCTAGTCCCTCAAGGTGTACGAGTGAGGTTGTTGATTTGAAATCTTTTTAAAAATGTATACTGGACTTGGGTGGCAGTCCAGTATTAAGACTTTACCTTCCAGTGCAGGGGGTGTGGGTTTGATCTGTCATTAGGGAGCTAAGATCCCACATGCTTGTGGCCGAAATCCCAAGACATAAACCAGAAGCGATATTGTAACAAATTCACTAAAGACTTTAAAAAAAAATTCATAGCTATAGTTTCCCTTTGAGTACTATTTTCACTGTACTCCATACATTTTGATATGTTGTGCTTTTATTTTCACTCATCTCAAAGTATTTTACAATTTCTCTTGTGAGTCCCTCTTTGAACTGTTGGTTCTTTAAGAGTGTGCTGTTTAATTTCCACAGTTTGTGAGTTTTCCTCCTGTTACTGATTTTTAGCTTTATTCCATTGTGGTTGGAGAAGATGCTTTGTATAATTTTAATCTTTTTAAATATACTGAGACTGGTTTTGTGACCTAACATATAATCTATCCTGGAAAATGTTTTATGTGAGCTTGAGAAGATTGTGTATTTTGCTGTTTTTGAATGAAGTATTCTGTGTATATCTGTAAGATTTAGTTAATTTAGTATTGTTCAAGTCCTCTATTTCCTTAGTGAACTTCTGTCTAGATGTTCTGTTCATTATTAGAGTATTGGAATCTCCCACTATTGTTGTAGAACTGTTTCTCCCTTCAATTGTGTCAATATTTGATTTGTATATTTTGGGTTTCTGTTTGATATATATGCATTTATAGTTTCTATATCATCTTAATGAGCTGACTCTGTCAATGTATAATGACTTTCTTTGCCCTTTAACAATTTTTTATTTTTTTATTTAAAGTCTGATTTTAACATGGCTACCTCAACTCTCTTTTGGTTACTATTTGCATGGAATATCTTCTTCCATCTTTTCAACTTATGTGTGTGTTAGGATCTATTTTTTTTTCTTTTTTTTTAGTGGGAAGGGATGTGTTAGGATCTAAAGTGAGTTTAAAGTGAGTTTCTTGTAGACAGCATATAGTTGGATTTTTTTTTTCATCCATCTGCCAGTTCCTGTTTTTTAATTGATGGGTTTAATTTCTTTATATTTAAGGTGGTTATTGGTAAGAAAGAACTTATGATATCTTGCTGTTTATTTTCTTCTATCTTATGTCTTATCTTGTATCTTTTTTGTTCCTCAGTTCCTTCAATACTGAATTTTGTTTGATTAATTTCTTCCTAATGTATTGTTTTGATCCTCTCTTTATTTCCTTTTCTATATATATTTTAGGTTTCCTCAGTGGTTACCATGGGAATTATCATTAACATCTTAAATTTTATAACAATCTCATTTGAATTGATACCAACTTAGGTTCAATACTATACAAAAAATTCTTATTCTTCTCCTATATAGCTCCATCTCTCTCCGTATGTTTTGTCACAAATTATATCTTTATATATTATGTGCTGATTAACTAGTTTCATAATTATTGTTTGTTTTTTAATTTATTTTAATTGGAGGCTAATTATTTTACAATATTATAGTGGTTTTTGCCATACATTGACATGAATCAGCCTGTGTGTTTGTCTTTTAAATCATGTAGGAAACAAGGAGAGTGGTCACAAACCAAATAATACTGGCTTTTATATTTACCTATGTTACTTTCCCAGATTTCTTTCTCTCTTTGTATGGCTTTGAGTTATTGAGTTACTGTCTGTTGTCCTTTCATTTCAACCTAAAGACTTCGCTTTAGCATTTCTTGTAGGGCAGGTCTAGTGGTGATAAACTCTCTCAGCTTTCACTCTCTAGGAAGGCTTAAGGTTTTAATTTCCTCTTTGTTATGAAGGATAGTTTTGTTGGATACAGATTCTTGGTTGAGAGTTTCTTCCTTCAGCATTTTATGCCACCCCAGTCTTCTGACCTCCATGACTTTTGATGAGAAATCAGCTGTTAATCTTATTGAAGATCCCTTGTACATGATGAGTCACTTCTCTTGTGCTGCTTTCAATATTCTCTCTTTGTCTTTTGTCACTTTGATTATAAAGTGACTTGGTTTGGATCTCTTTGAGTTTGGTCTGTTTGGAGTTTGTTCTACTTCTTGGATGTGTAGATTCTTGTCTTGTTGAATTTGGAGAGTTTTCAACCATTATTTTTTGCCTCTTTTCACTCTCTTCTCTTTCTGTAACTCCCATAATGCATATGTTGGTCTGTTTGTTGGTGTCCTTTGCAGAGTCAAACAGTCCTTTAGGCTCTGTTTATTTTTCCTAACCCTTTTTTCTTTCTGATACTCACATAATTTCAGTAGTTCTCTCTTCCAGTTTACTCATTTCTCTCCTGCCAACTGGAATCTAAAACTGTTGAATCCCCATAGTCAGTTTTTCATTTCAGCCACTGTACTTTTCAGTTCTAGAATTTTATTTGGTCCTTTTTATATCTTTATATTAATACTTGTTGATTCTCCTGGGTTTTTTTGTCCATAATGTGTGGGCTTCTCATTGCAGTATCTTCTCTTTTTACAGAGCATTGGCTCTAAGGCACACGGGCTTCATTAGTTGTGGCACATGGGCTTAGTTACCTCATGGCACGTGGAATCTTCCCAGACCAGGGATCAAACCCTTGTTCCTTGTATTGGCAGGAGGACTTTTAACCACTGGACCTCCAACACTTGTTACTTTCTGTTTTTCTTTTTTAATTATAGCCATCCTAGTGGGTATGAAGTGGTATTCTTATTGTTTTGATTTGCATTTCTTTAATGATAATGATGTCAGACGTCTCTTCATGTGCTTATCAGCCATTTGTGTATCTTCTTTGGAGAACTGTCCAAATCCTTAATTAGGACTATTTTGGTTGTAACAGAAACTGAACTCATACAGCTTACGAAAGAAAAAAAAAATGAATAGGTGGTAATTTGTGGTTTGGTAACTGGGAAACCAAGTCAGAATTAGATCCAGGATGTCAGAGGTATCATTGAGCCTCTTTGTTCCCCATTTCCTCAGCTCTGCTTACCTTCTCATTTTCTCTTTTCACTAAGGGGCAAGTTAACCCTTGCAATCTCAAGTTGCAATTGTTTTTACAAGCTTCTATGTAGGAAAGGAGAGTGTATCTTTCCTTATAGCTCCAAAAAAATCTCAGGGAGGATGTTGATTCATGTGAATTGGGCTACATTTCTATCTTTTAACAATTACTGTGGCCAAGTGGATGAAGTATCCAGACCAAGCCCTGGTCATTAGCTCACCCTGAGAAGGCAGGGTCTACCTTACTGAGGAATCTAGACTAAGTTGAATTAATGTGCACTAAGGAAAATGAAATTCTCCAAAATAAATGCTTCTAAGTAGAAAATAAAATGTTCATTCAGTACCTTCTTTGTTTGTAGCCGCCGCCTCTATGGCTTTTTATCAAAGGATAGGTGCTCAGGTTTTTATCTCCACTAAGATACTAATAATTGCTGCCATTTTTTTGGTGGTGAGGTGTGGGGTATAAGAGATTAGAAATAAAGACATTATAGCTCTACGTGTTCCAAAAGCTCAGGAGAAGAGGAGAAAGAACCCAATCATTTAGGAGTTGGGAAGAGGATAGAACTTGGCTCCTGATTCTGTGAACTTGAACTTCATAGAGGAACTGAAAGACTTCTCTATAAAAAGGTAAGCATTTGCATTTATTTAAATTCATAAGATTAAACTGTTTTAGTCTTATTACAGTCTCATGACCTGGAAGAACTATTCTTGTATATTATATAAAAAAAAAATTACCCCCAGACCTTAGTGATAAGATGAGGAAGTGGCAGATAGTTTCCACCAAGGAGCACTGTCACCATCTATCAGATTTGTAAGTAAGCTGACCACCAAGTTTCACTCCTTTTCTCTGTTTCCAGCATATGGATACATTTTTCATGCTGCCGATTATTTGGAGGTCATTTTTTAAAATACACTTTCGGATGAAATGCACATTCCCAAGTAATACTTGAGAAGCCAAATCCATCTTTGCATGGAAAACCATCATTTAAAGCTGTTACTGATTTCTTCACAAATGTATGTTTGGGCTTCCCTGGTGGCCCAGTGGTAAAGAATCCGCCTGCGATGCAGGAGATGCAGGAGACATGAGTTCGATCCCTGGGTTGGGAAGACCCCCTGGAGGAGGGTATGGCAACCCACTCCAGTATTCTTGCCTGGGAATTCCCTTGGGCAGAGGAGCCTGGGGGGTTACAGTCCACAAGCATATGTTTGAAGGCAGCCATGGTGAAGAGTCAAGAAGCCCTTTCTGACCGTCTTGATTCTGAATTAGTCCAACTGATGCCACTGAATCACAAAATGTAGTTTCCTCAGTTGTGCTAAGCAGCTAACCACAAGTAGCTAATACAGAGTGCTCTCAACAGCTTCATCTGATGGCAAGTTGATGCTGGGAAACAAGGGAAAAATTGGACAGACTCTTGAAAGCTTCATAAATAATGTTGATTATGCAGCAGCAATTACCTACAAGTGGGATGATTAGTGTATTATAAGAAAGTATTTCAGTTTTGTGTGTATGTTTCTATTTTTGTAGGGGTTTTTTTGTTTTCACTTTTTGTTTATAAACTATAGAAAGTAAAGCTTTCTATTTGGAGGGGATATTCAAAACATGGAGTGAGAAAGCACAAGGGTTATGGGTAATAAAGGTTGAAAAACACAGTGATAAAGAGATAAGACTGATTTTTCAGTAATATACATAACTGAGTGAAACCTTTTAAAGGAGTCATTGTAGATAAAAATTTTGATAATGCCTTAAAAGTCACAAGCATATGACCATGTACTCGAACAAGTCTACTATAGTATAAAATGAGTGATTTATAGTTGTAATTAAAACTCATTGCAGCACTAACCTGACACATGATAAGAACCATATCAGTAAGGTGCTTTATAGTTTATATAACACTTTCCTACAGTCTCTCCTTTGCCATATATTTAATGATGGCATAATTGTGTTACCTGCTAATTCGACTTAATTAGTAAGTTCTTGTGAATGACTGTAATTAGAGGGACTGATTTACTGCCCAAGCAAATTTTCAGTTCTCTTTTTACTTTATTAGTTACCTAATATTTATAATCAGGATCAGTTTAAATTGTATTCCATTTTGCATCATACATGCTGATTCTTATGTAAAGAAACAACTACTGATTCTTACTCCTTGAGAGCTGAACTCCTCTTGCTCCAGGGCTTTTGTTATAACAAAACTTTCAACCCCTACCAGTCCACTGATAACTGCACATATCTCCCACTGGTCCTCATCTACTCATACTGGAGGGATATGTGTGTGCAACATTTGACATTCATTCACAAAAAAATATTTATTGAGTACCATGTGCCAGAAATTGAGCAAGACACTGGAAGCATACATAGTCCTGGGTCCTGCCTTCCCAGGGTCACAGACTAATGGGGTAGACAGAGCCTAGATTGTGGTGGGAAAGGTGGGCAGGAAGTTGGCAGACCTATTTTTCCTCATTTGATTCAGCACTCAGGAAGGGAAAACATAGCTCTCATAGGTTGCACACAGGATGCTACAGGAGGGAGTGCCTGGGGCCAATAGCCTGGCACTAAATAGGTGAGAGGGAAAGCTGAGGTAGGCAGGAATTAGTGAAGTGAAGATATTGGAGAAGCAAGTTCCCAGAAAAGAGGTAGCATCTGCAAAGGCCCTAATGCAGGAAAGAACTTGGCAGATTTAAGAAGCTCATTTAGTATAATTACAGAAATTGAGGCAACAGGAGAAATGACTTAGAAGAGTGGAAAATCCTAGAGCCAAGTTAAAAATTTTATCTTGAGGGACTTCCCAGGTGGTCCAGTGGTTGAGAATCCACCTGTCAGTGCAGGGGACACAAGTTTGATCACCGGTCTAGGAAGATCCCACATACTGCAGGGCAGCTGAGCCCACACACCACAGCCACTGAAGCCTGCATGCCTACAGCCTGTGCTCTGCAACAAGAGAAGCCACCACAATGAGAAGCTTGTGCACCACAATGAAGAGTACCCCCCCCCAACACCACAACTACAGAAGCCCTGCGCATAGCAACAAAGACCCAATACTGCCAAAAATACATTAATTAAAACAATACTTTATCTTGAAGGTGCTAAGAAGCCATGGAAAAGTTTTAATGACATTTCCCTGCCTCTTGTATCTCAACCCATTAGTTACCTGGATAGGCCCTCTTATCTTCAGGTCAGAGATGCTGTGCAGACAAGTGTAGTATCCTTTCAGACTGAAACACATGGATAGCTTAGCAGAAACCATACTTAGGAGCATCAGGTAGGAAAAGTATGAACTCAAGAGTCAGAATGCTTGAAGGTCTATAATGTATAATGTTGAACACATTTCTTAACCTCTCCAAGCCACTTTCCTTTTCTTTATAGTTGGTAATGTAACATTGAAATCCCTCATCACATTGTTGGATCAGAAATAACAAGTACAGTGCCTGTGATTGGCATTCCATAGGTGTTAGCTGCCACTATTTTAGCAATGCTCCCTTGCTAACAAATTTCAAACCCTCTTGGAGAATTGAATCACAAAATCATATATCATCAAATTGTGAAGAAACCTTAAAGATGTCTGTATGTGATGCTTGGATTCTTTCTGTAACACTGATGAACAGTTGGTTTGTTCTCCAGCATTACTTGTAATATCCAAAGACAGGAAGCTCACTACTATCTGAAGCAGCCACTCCATGCTTGACTCTATTAGCAGGTTCTTTTCTTGGACTGAATCCAAATCTGCTTCCCTATGACTTCTATTCAGGGGTTTCAGTAGTAGACTCAGTAGTAGTAACACCTCTTCCCTGTGACAGTCCACTAGGTGTTGGAGGTCATTATCTCCATTTACCACTCACTTAGAGTTGAAAAGCTTGTTTCTTCACCTAACAACAATAAAAGGGTCAATTAATTGAGAAAACAATTATAAAACATATATATACCTAACAATACGACACGAACTGTTAACGGGCAACTTTAATAGTAGTAGTAGTAGTAGTTCAGTTGCTTAGTCGTGTCCGACTCTGTGATCCCATGGACTGCAGCATGCCAGGCTTCCCTGTCCTTCCGGGAAATAGAGCAAACTATTGCCCGGAGTTTGCTCAAACTCATGTTCCATTAAGTTGGTGATGCCATCCAATCATCTCATCCTCTGTTGTCCCCTTCTCTTGCCTTCAATCTTTCCCAGCATCAAGGTCTTTTCCAGTGAGTCAGCTCTTCCCATCAGGTGGCCAAAGTACTAGAGTTTCAGCTTCAGCATCAGTCCTTCCAATGAATATGCAAGGTTGATTTCCTTTAGGATTGACTGGTTTGAGCGCCTTGCAGTCCAAGACACTCTCAAGAGTTTTATCCAGTGCCACAGTTCAAAAGCATCAGTTCTTCAGCACTCAGCCGCCTTTGTGGTCCAATTCTCACATCCATACATGACTACTGGAAAAACCATAGCTTTGACTGTATGGACCTTTGTCGGCAAAGTAATGTCTCTGCTTTTTAATATGCTGTCTAGGTTGGTCATAGCTTTTCTTCCAAGGAGCAAGTGTCTTTTAATTTTGTGGCGGCAGTCACCGTCCACAGTGATTTTGGAGCCCAAGAAAATAGTCTGTCACTGTTTGCATTGTTTCCCCATCTATGCCTTGAAGTGATGGGACCAGATGCCATGATCTTTGTTTTTTAAACATTGAGTTTTAAGCCAGCCTTTTCACTTTCCTAGTAGTAGTGTACTAGTAATAATAACTATTATTTGCTGAGCACCCCCACTAAACTTGGTACTATAAATACACTCATAAATAAGTCTCAACCTGTCAACTGAAGAAAGTTAGAAAAGTAAACAAGTGTAACACAACATTACAGATACTATAACAGGAATGTGCAGGAAAAAGCAGGGGGCAATTAGGGGAATAGTCATCTTGATAGAAGAGGGGCCTGCCTCTTAGATGATACAAACTATACCCTCTCAGTTGAGTAGGTAATACACTCAACTGGACTTATTTGTGGTATTTGTTAAAATATTTCAGAGGCTTTAGTCACACAAAGTATTCAAAACAACCACTGTCAGTAACTGCAAATGCATTCTTACAAGAGATGTTATTTTTCCCTGTTAATATTCTTTACAAAGACTCTTGGGTTAGAGTCAGAATAATGGAAGCCAGGCAAGGAAGAAGAGTGGAATACTGTGATTTGCTGTACCTGTACATGGATGGCAAATACTTGGAAAGGAGTATTTAAAAATATTTGGAAGACTAGACTTGGCTAGTCTTTCATAAGCACTGAAATAGAAAAGGTGAGGCGTAGTATGTTTGTTGTGGCCATTCAATATAGGAAGGCCACAGAAGATGGGGAGCAGTAAAGGACCTGCCCACTGACTGCTTGCAAGTTGTATGAAAGCAGCATGGTATTTACAGTTCAATGCTTGTTTCTCTGTGTGGAGCCCTATACTGGATGCCAGGGTAAAGAGAACCCAACCAGGAGGCTGAGGTATGGGCACAAGGTGACCCAACGCAGAAAGAGGTAGGGAACCTTAGAAAAGGATTATTTGATGTGCCCTGGAAATTCTGAGGACAGATCCTTGGACTGATGAAGTTAGCCTTCCTTACGGAGGCAGCATCTCCAGGAATAAAGCAATGAAGTCCTCCCAAACTCTTAATGTGGGACTTTCTTCAGAGAGCCATAGAGTGGCAAAAGGTAGTGAACCTCAAACTGCCTTTTTGAAGAAGAAACACGTGAAAGAGGCAGAAACATGACAGTAAAATATCAGTGGAGAGTAATTTTTCAAGTTTATTGAAGAATCCTTTCAAGAAACAATTACATAACTAAGGATCTTGAATATTCCCCCAAACAAGAAATGATGAGAAAGCATAGAAAAGTTTATTTCACAATGTGTAAGCCTTCTACCTTTAGAAGTCACTAGGGAGGATAAAACAAGTGTTGTTAGAAGCAGAAAATACAGAGACAAATGAGGAAACAGGAGTGTTGAATAGAAATTCAGACACCAGTCATATCCCCATTGCCCAGATGAAGGGACTGAAGTTAAGAGACATTCTCCAACTCCTAAGACACAAATAGGACTCCTTTTCCCCCAGTAGGGCAGTTGCAGCCCAGTGATGGGTTTAGCACACATGCCCCCTTCAGCCTTTTCTGAACTGACCTGACAAAACAGAGGCATTTACTTCCCAAAACTCTAAATGATATTTCATCAGGGGACTGTCTCCTCAGCTGGGGCCCTAGTGCAAAGTGATCTCTCTTCTGCCCCTCATTTGCTGAACTGACTTTTTTTTTTTTTAAGTAGTTCCCTTCAGGCATTATTATTAAGACATTATCCACATACCATAAATGTCACCCTTTTAAAGTGTACAAACCTATGATCTTTAGTATATTCACAAGATATCACCACTGTCTAATGCCAGATCATTTTCATTTCCCCATAAGGAGACCTGGTCCTCACTAGTAGATACTTCCAACTATCCGTCCCCTAAACCCCTGGGAACAACTAATCTACTTTCTGTCTTTATGGATTTTCCTATTCTGGATGTTTCATATAAATGAAATCATATAATACATGGTGTTATGTGTCCAGCTTCTTAACAATGTTTTTATGGTTCACTCATGTTGTAGCTTGAATCAGTACTTCATTTCTTTCTTTTTGGGGGGGGGGGTCTGGCTTTCCCCCCCCCCCCATTTATTTTTATTAGTTGGAGGCTAATTACTTTACAATATTGTAGTGGTTTTTGCCATACATTGACATGAATCAGCCATGGATTTACATGTGTTCCCCATCCCGATCCCCCCTCCCGCCTCCCTCTCCATCTCTTCCCTCTGGGTCTTCCCAGTGCACCAGCCCTGAGCACTTGTCTCATGCATCCAACCTGGGCTGGTGATCTGTTTCACCCTTGATAGTATACTTGTTTCAATGCTATTCTCTCAGAACATCCCACCCTCACCTTCTCCCACAGAGTCTAAAAGTTTGTTCTGTACATTTATGTCTCTTTTTCTGTTTTGCATATAGGGTTATTGTTACCATCTTTTTAAATTCCATATATATGCATTAGTATACTGTATTGGTCTTTGTCTTTCTGGCTTACTTCACTGTGTATAATGGGCTCCAGTTTCATCCATCTCATTAGAACTGATTCAAATGAATTCTTTTTAATGGCTGAGTAATATTCCATAGTGTATATGTACCACAGCTTCCTTATCCATTCATCTGCTGATGGGCATCTAGGTTGCTTCCATGTCCTGGCTATTATAAACAGTACTGCGATGAACATTGGGATACACGTGTCTTTTTCAGATCTGGTTTCCTCGGTGTGTATGCAGGAGTGGGATTGCTAGGTAGTACTTCATTTCTTTTATGGCCAAAGAATAGTCTATCATAGAGTGTGTTTTGTTTATCCATTTATCAGTTGATTGACTTTGGGTTTTTCTACCTTTTGGCTATTGTGAACAGCAGTACTATGAATATTCATGTTCAAGTTTTTGTGTGGACAAATGCTTTTTGTGTTTGTGTAGTCAGTTGCACCTAGGGCTGCAATTGCTGGGTCATAAAAGTTACGAGCAACCTAGATAGCATATTAAAAAGCAGAGACATTACTTTGCCAACAAAGATCTGTCTAGTCAAGGCTATGGTTTTTCCAGTGGTCATGTATGGATGTGAGAGTTGGACTGTGAAGAAAGCTGAGCGCCAAAAAATTGATGCTTTTGAACTGTGGTGTTGGAGAAGACTCTTGAGAGTCCCTTGGACTGGGGAGATTCAAATTCTTGGACTGCAAGGAGATCCATCCAGTCCATCCTAAAGGAGATAAGTCCTGAGTGTTCATTGGAAGGACTGATGCTGAAACTGAAACTCCAATACTTTGGCCACCTCATGCGAAGAGTTGACTCATTGGAAAAGACCCTGATGCTGGGAGGGATGGGGGGCAGGAGGAGAAGGGGACGACAGAGGATGAGATGGCTGGATGGCATCACCAACTCAATGGACATGAGTTTGAGTACAGAAGTTGGTGATGGACAGGGAGGCCTGGTGTGCTGCAATTCATGGGGTCACAAAGAGTCGGACACAACCGAGCGACTGAACTGAACTGATGATAACTCTGAGTTTAACTTTTTGAAGAATTGCCCGACTATTTTTCAAAGGGCTACACATTTTACATTCCCATCAACATTATATGAGGGGTCCAGTTTTGCCACATCCTCACTAACACTTTTTTTTATGATAGCCATTTAGTAGGTATAAAAAAGTATCTCCTTGTGGTACTGATTTTCATTTCCCTAATGACAAACGATGTAGAGCATCATTTCATGTGTTGTTAACCTTTGTATATCTTCTTTGGAAAAATGTCTATTCAAATTCTTTTCCCAGTTTTCCCAGTTTTTAATTGGGTTGTCTTTTTATTGTTAGGTCATAAAAGTCCTTTATTTCTGATTACAAGATCCTTATCAGATATATGTTTGCAAATACTTTCTCTCATTTTGTGGGTTTATATTTCTTTGAACTGTCCTTTGAAGCATTGCTGGACTACTTTTAACAAATACTAAAACATCTTAAAGTAAATTAGGAATATGTAATTGTTGTTTGAAGTATACTTGTAAATTTAATAAGCATTATAATTTTCTGAGCAAGCCATGTTTTGACCATGTTTTGGGGCTTCCAGACTAAGTTTTGAATTCATTATGGGATCTATCATAATAATAGTTATCACTTTATAGCATTTAGGTACCAGGTGCTGTTTGAGCACTTTGCACGTATTAACTTATGTAATTTTCACCACAATCCTATGAGGGAGAAATTTATTTCACTACTCATTGTACAGATAAGAATGGAGGCAGGTGCTCACTTTGGCAGCACATACACTAAAATTGGAACCATACAGAGATTAGTATGGCCCCTGTGCAAGGATGACAGCAAATTGGAGAACCATTCTGTATTTTTACAAATTTAAAGAGTAGCACTGAAACATTTACATTACCATATGTAAAATTAGATAGCCAGTGGAAATTTGCTGTATGAGGCAGGGATTCAAACCCGGTGCTCTGTGATAGCTCAGAGGTGTGGGATGGGGTGGGAGGTAGTTGGGGGAGGTTCAAGAGGGAGGGGGCCTATGTGTACCTACGGCTGATTCATGGTGATTTATGGCAGCAACTAACACAATTTTGTAAAGCAATTATCTTCCAATTAAAAAAAAAAAAAAGAATGGAGGCAGAGGAAAGTTAAGTAATTTGCCTGAAGGAAAGTTAAGTTGAGTAATTTGCTCAACAGAGATGAGCTCCGGATTCCGTTCTTAACCATCTGCTACTGATGAGGCGAAATTAAACCATTTCAAAGAATGCCTACCTCCTCACTTCGGGGAAATAATAGTGTTTTCCTGGCGTCTACACTGTGAACAGTTTTCCCCTCTTTACCAAGCCAGAAACTAGTGCCACCTTTCCAGGCGTCCTCATTAGTCCGTCCCCTCCCAGTCTAGCTTCAGGGCCTTCTCTCCTGTCCACTGGTCCGAGACAGTTGTTGGAAGTAAAAGTTGTCTGCGTTCCCCAGTTGGAGTGGGTCTAAATTTCTGTCGACCAGTTGGAACCAAGCAGCAGCAGATCCCGCCCTAAGAGGCTCAGGGCCAAGCCGTGGGCGGGGCCAGCAGAGGGGGCGGGAACTGGGCCCCCGCTGACTTGCCTCTACACTGTACCGCGGCACTTGCAGCTCAGAGCGGAGCCATGAGCTGGACCTGCCCGCGTTGTCAGCAACCCGTTTTCTTTGGTGAGGCCTGGGTGGAGAAAGGGGAGAAGACGGGGCAACTGAGAACTACTGGGTTCCCTGAGGACGCAAGGAGCTGGCAACTAGTTCCGGACCCTCTTTCCACCTGTGGGGTGCAGGGCACTCGGGCGGGATGGAGCTGGCCTCCCGGAGACACTCCCCCTCGCCTCTAGGAGCCAGGGTGGGCGGGAAGAAGAGGGGAAAGGAGGGCGCCTTCTGCTTGGCCTGGCTCCCCTCTGCACGATTCCACCTTGTCCTCCGCAGCAGAGAAAGTGAGCTCCCTGGGCAAGAACTGGCACCCATTCTGCCTGAAATGTGAGCACTGCCACAGCGTCCTGTCCCCAGGAGGGCATGCAGAGGTGAGGCCTAGCTAGGGCGCACAGCTCAGTGTCTGTCACCATCCCTGAGATACCAGCCCCCCCCACCCCCCTCGTTTCAGCACCATCTGCCCACCAAAGGCAGCCTCAGCATTCAACTCCCAAGATCACCTACCCAATAGGCACCATACGAGCCAGGATTTGGGGAGCCTGAATTGTGCTGAGAGATCCGTGCCTTGTGGGGTAGGGTTGGGAAACAGCTGTGCTTCCTGACCTGCTCTTTCCCTTTTTCTCTGGCCACTGTGGCAATTCTGGCATGCCAGCTCGCCCCTCACTCCTCCCATTCCCTCCAGCCCAGGCCAGTAGACAGTCGCACCTGGCAGCCTGTCTTGGGGAAAAGCCTGTGGGGCACAGGAGAGGCCCTGTTGGGCCCTAAGCGGTCCTCTTCCCTCTGCTTGTACCTAGCACAACGGAAGGCCATATTGCCACAAACCATGCTATGGGGCTCTCTTTGGACCCAGAGGTAAGTACCTGTCTGGAAAGGGCCAGGGGATAGCAGAACCCTCTGTGTGGCTGGGAGCTGGAGACTCAAGCCTGACCTCCCCTCTTCTCTCTGCAGGGGTGAACATTGGTGGTGTGGGCTCCTACCTCTACAAACCTCCTATTCCCACACCTGCCAGCACCACTCACCTTAGCCCCAGCAGCTTCAGCCCCCCCAGGCCCAGGACTGGCCTCCCTCAGGGCAAGAAAAGTAAGTGAGATTGGGCCCCAGACAAGGAACTCCTCCTGACCCTTCCCCAGAATGGAACAGGAGGTGGGACCAGGTGGCAGTACCCCCACCTAGTCCTCCGCTTCCGCTTCACATGCCTACAACCTTGTTCATAGCAAAGTCTTCTCCTTGGCTCCTTTTCTGATATTTCCTCATGTCAGCTGCTGAGTAAGAGGTAAATTGGGCAGATGGCATTATCACCCCCACTTTACAGGTGAGGAAACTGTGGTCTGTAAAGGGCAAGTGAACTTGTGCAGTCACACAGCTAATCAGAGGCAAAGCTGGCCTAGAACTCAGGCCTCTCCCAGGTCAGGGCCATGGAAGGAATAACCGAGTGTGAGGGGTCACTGAGATGGGCCAGCCCCTCACATTCTTTCATTTCTCTCCCTCCCTGTTCCTTCATCCCCTGAGTGGACAGTGACACTGTGCTCCCCAACACCTGACACCCCTGCCCTGGCCAGCTCCTGTATCAGCTCAGGTTTCCTGAGGATTGGGTTGCTGACAGAGTTGGACTGGTGGGCACCTGAGCCCCTGGGAGGATGAGAAGGAAGCAGGTGGTCCCTCCTGCAGACAAGGATGGGGCAGGAGATGGAGTCAGAGGGGACTCAGCTCTGCCTGAGTAAAGCAGGCTCATGTCCATGTGGTTGGAAGGCTGTGGGATGAGCCTGGCTTTTGGAAGAGGACAGTGCCATATACAAGCCAGGGCTGATGGGCCCTGATTAGGCCTGGCTCCCATCTTAGCCCTAGCTGGGGGCCTCTTCCTCTTAAAGGCCCTCCCCACATGAAGACATTCACTGGGGAGACCTCATTGTGCCCGGGCTGTGAGGAACCCGTCTATTTTGGTAAGTGACAACAGAAGGCTAACGGAGGGAGGTGGTGCCAGGCAAGTGGGTCTCCCTGCTCTGTCCCTGGAACTGCCACCTCTCCTCTACCAGCTGAGACGGTGATGTCTTTGGGCAGAAATTGGCACCGACCCTGCCTGAGGTGCCAGCGGTGCCGGAAGACCCTGACTGCTGGGAGTCACGCTGAGGTGAGCAGGGCAGGGGTGGGTGACTATGCTGGAAGGGAGGCTGGAAAAGAGCCAAGCTGAGACGTCTCTCTTTCTCTCTGTGTCCCAGCATGACGGCGCCCCCTACTGCCACATTCCCTGCTATGGCTACCTGTTTGGCCCCAAAGGTGGGCAGCCCCAGCCCAGACGCTGGGCCTGAAGTATGGCATGTGGGTCTGTGTGGACAACTTCCCCTGTGATCAAACACACTGCAGGCCCCTCCCAGTTCCCTGCAGCCTTCAGCCCATCGACCCCCAACCCCAAGGCCCTTGGTGATGGGGTTCTCTCCTTCAGGTGTGAACATTGGTGATGTGGGCTGCTACATCTATGACCCCGTGGAGATAAAATCTAAATGAAATACTCACAGGAGAGGTCACACTAACCCGGGTCTTCCATCAACCCCTCCATGGAAGCTACAGAATTTTCTAGTCCCATGAGAGTGGGAGAAGGTGGGAATCTGGCGGCCTGGGCCTAGGCTCCATGGTAAACCAGAGTCTACACTTTCTCTGCCAACTCCTCCCTCTCCCATTCCTATCTGGTCAGGGGACACAGGCCCACCTCACTTGAAGGGTGCCTCTTGGTCTTTCCAATCCCTTGACCCAGAAAGTTCTGTAACTTCAAGGTACTCATAAAACTTGTGTTTATTTTTGCTTCTCCAATAAAACGTTGGCTCCCATGCCTTCAATTCTTCTTTAGAGAGGAGGCCTAGACAGTGGGTTGCAGGGTGGGGAGTGTAGGGGTGAGGGGGTGCATTAACCTGCAGAGTGCCTAGGAGGTAGCAAAGTCAGCCTCAGGAACAAAGAGCTCTGTTCTCCTGGTTCCCTGGCTCTGACACTGGGCAGGCCCAGCCCCACACAGTGGACAGCATGCCCAACAGCCCTACTGGTACCAGAAGTATCACAGGACAGTTATTTGTCTAGCACCATTTCTAGAAGAAGCACCTTAGCATCTCATTTGAGCATGAGAGGAGATAGATATGTGGTGAGGTCTGCTAAGAGGCTTCATTATCCATTTGAGAGATGACCAGAAAGACCCAGAGAGGGAAAGTCACAAGCCCAAGGTCACCCAGAGATCACTGTGACCAGAACCCAGGGCCAGACTCAGTGGCTTCTCATCCAGGGCTTATCCCACAGCTCCAGGGGCACCTTTATTTATGAAATCCTCCCAGCCATGAGAGGGGTGCCAGACTTCTCCAGCAGCCCACTGCATTCTGAGAAGCTGCTGTGTTACTAGAGGCCAAATAGTCAGGCTGGATGAGAACAGAGAGAGCAACTGCAGCCCCAGGCAGGGGGTTCGCTGCCCCCGCCCCAGTTCCAGGGTCTGCCCTTCTGTTCTCTCAGCCCCTGCTGCAGAACTTCTGTAGAGGGCCTGCCCTTGATACCACTCAGTCCTGGACCTGCTTCATGGGCATCTCTTCCTCCTGAAGACTGGATGGGGCACTGGGGAGGAAGGAGTCATGAGCAATGGTGGGCTTTAGCCTCTCAGCCAACCACCCCAGCCTGCCCCTGAGGGCTGGCCTAGGGCTTCCCCCAGCTCTTGACATGCAAACACATGCACTCCCACAAGTGACTCCCACACATGCCTGACACATCCCTGACATGTAGGCGTACCTGAGTGTGTGTACACATCCTCTTCTTCCCGGACACACACACAGGTATGGACTCATGGACACTTTTATACACACCTCAGGTCATGCTCCCATGCACGCTCGCATACATGACCGAATACACATGCGCTGACATGGCTCCCGCTCTGAATCTTATCTAAGATGTCAGGTACCTGGACACCCATACCCACATGCACGTGCTCACACAGACACAGTCCTGTGCACACACCTCTTCCTCTCCACATCTTGGATGGTCTCTGGCAACTGTGCCTGCTTTGTCTCTGGTAGCAGGAGGGCAGTGCAGGCAGCCAGCAGGGCGATCCCCCCATAAGCGAGCTTGGGCAGTGACAGCCATAGTCCGTCCAGCAAGGCTGCCAGTGGGGCCAAAGACCCCCCTAGCCGGCCCACCAGTGCAGTCAGCCCCATCCCCGTCTGTCTGTTCAGAGAGAGGGCAGAGGAGAGGGCTGGTACTTGAAATTACTTGCAGTCATGTCTCACGGGGCTCCCCTTCTGGGCTGGCAGGCCCTGGTGCCCCCTTCTCCCCTGACAGCTAAGAAAACTGGGGCTTCTTTTAGGTGGTCTTCCCACTCACTCCCAAGCCCGGGGGCCCCCAAGTGAGCACGCACAGGAGGATGGGCCCCCGTTCTGATAGTACCAGTCAGGTACTGCAGAAGGGAAAAAAAGAAGTCATTAGAAAGAGGATGGGGAGAGGGTGGTGTGAAAGGAGGAGGTCAGCAGCTGGAACAGACTCTGCCGTGCTAGAGGAGACAGAGGGCTTTCTCAACATGCCCAGCTGTCTGCCCATCTCCTCTCCACCTGTCAGTAGCTACCTGAAAGAGCCTTATGTCCAGAGACAACCCCCCAAGGGCAGCTCTGCTTGGGCTGTGGTGAGTAGGATGGGATGAGTTGGACAGATGGGGCCTTTTGCAACTGTTTTCTTTTAAAGGAGCCCCAGAGAAGTTGTCTGACTTTGCTCAGGGTCACTTAGTAAAGATTAAATGCCCCACTTCTTCCCAGATTTAGGCAAACGCAGACGGCTCAGATTAGTTCTGTAAGGGATGGATGACAGCGACCGGGGTACGGTATACGTGTCTAGGATATTAGTAAGAGATGTGACTAACAAGCCCTCCCTCCAGGTGGCTTGCCTGGGACCCCTCACCTGAGCACGGTAGGGTACAACTCCGACGTGAACAGGTAGGCAGTGGTAAAGGCAGCTTCAGAAAAAGCTTTCCCCATCACCGCCAGGACGGTGCTCCAGGACTTCATCTCTGGAGGGAAAGGGGTTCAGGCAGTGAGCAGGCCTTGCCGGATAACCGAGGTTCTCCAGGCTAGGAGGTGCAGTCTCGGGAGAGGGCGGGACTTAACTGGCCTTGAGTCGGGGCTTCCGGGATGGGATGGGGCGGGTTCTCGGCCAGGGGGCGGGGCTCACCGGGGGACACCAGTAGCCTGAAGCCCAAAGCGAGCGCGGCGCCAAGCAGCGTTCCAGCCATCGTGAGGCGGCGTCCTGCGTGGCGCACCGACAGATAGACCAGCAGCTTGGAGGGCAGCTCCACGGCCCCGAACACCAGCTGCGTCAGGTACACGTTCAGGCCCAGTCCCGACACGTCCAGGCTCACCCCGTAGTAAGAGAAGTTCACTCCAAACCTGAGGGGGTCGCGATGCCGCTCAGGGGCCCTCCTTCGGGCCCCATTGTCCTCTCAGGAGCCTTAGGCCTTTTAGAGGTACCATCTCCCCCACCTTCGGAGCCCACTGCCCATGACCTTCCCAGTCTCCGTAATCCCTTCTGAGTGTGCAGCACATGCCGGTGGCCCAAACGGCCTGACCTAATCTTCACAACAACCCCGTGAGATAGGAACTAATGGCGTCCGGTCGTACAACAGAGGCACTGAGGCTCAAGGTGCTAAGTGATCTACCTGTCCAAGGAAGCGGCAGAGCTTGCGTTTGCCCCCGCGTATCTCTGACGCCGGCTCCATCCTGACCTTCCAGAGTCCAGTCCCCCCAGAAACTGACCCTCCCTTCATCCTCAGTTAGTTTCACCTGTCCCGTGTCCTGTCACACTCAGCACCAGCTGGAGCCCGCCCCTCCCCCACCCCGCCTGGCCCAGGTCAGGTTCCCTCCTCACCACACCACCATGCAGCACAGTGAGATGTATCGCAGCCGTGGTGTCCGGAACAGGTCTAAATACGAGGGTCTTCGGACCATCCGCTCCGTGGCAGCCACTTTGTTCAGGGCCTGGTGGGGGAGGAGGAGGGTTTGTGATGCCGGAATCGGCTGTAAGGCCTGAGCAAGGTGCCTTGTTCTCCCTGGATCCCCATCCTTCTCTTCTGCAGTAGAGGGGGAGGGGATGCTGGTGGGAGCTGAGTAGGGTGGGCCCTGAGCAAAGGGTGTGGCCCACCAGGCCCTTCAGGACATCCTGAAGAGTTTGGGACATTCTACTGGGGTCCAGGAGCTTTTCTTGCACAGTGTGGACCCCAGGAAGGGCACCCTTGACACAACCTGCTGACCCCCACACTCACACACAAACATGTACTTGCACACATGCACATCATGCATTCACTCTCACCTCCCGGCTCAGGCTGTCCTCACCCGCAGGCTGTCCATTGAGCCTGGCACAGTGGAGCAGGTACCTGTGGGCCTCTTCCACACGGCCCTGGGTCAGAAGCCAGCGGGCAGATTCAGGCACCCACCTGGGGGACAGGAGGAGGCCCTTCAGTCAGAGTCACCGTCCTAAGCCACATCTCCTTCCTGGGCACACTTGTCAGCCTCCAGACTCTTCCCCACACAGTACCCTCAGCCTGGAACATGTTCCCTTCCCAAACCCTCCTCATCTAATGAATTATTCATCCGTTAAGGCCCAATTTCAAAGCCACCTCTGCCCACTCTTCTTTGCCCAGGCCTAGGTACCCCACAGCCTGAGATTCCCTGCTCTGCTCAACTGTATTGGTCTCACTCCCAAAACCTCAGCTCCCAGCACTAGTTATCACTTCTCCCACAGATGACCAGGAGGGTATAGGATGAAAGAGACAGACACACAGACATACCCAGAGGGATCATCCAAAACCAGTTCATCTGGGGGAGGCAGTGAAATGTCCATCTCACCCAGCCTCTCACCCTCCTGTTTGGACTCCTGTGCTGGCTTTGCCCGCACCCCCCACTCCTCCAGGGCACCAACCTGTTTGTGCTTAGCTCTGTCTCTCCATCCCCATCTCTCCTGTCACTCTGTCTGTGCCTCTGAATCTGCCTTTCAGCCCTGGTCTCTCACTGTCTCTCAGAGGTTCTGTCTCTGGCATTCCATCTCTGTCTATATTTTGTTCTCTCTTTCTCTGCTTCACATGCCTGATGCCATCCTCTTTATACTGATGTTTGTCTCTCTTTCTCTTGGTCACTGACTGTTTCTCATCATCTCTCAGTTTCTCTTTCAAATCTCGTCCTTGCGTGTGTGCTCAGTTGCTCAGCCATGTCCGACTCTTTGCAACCCCATGGACTGTAGCCCACTAGGCTCCTCTGTACATGGGATTCTCCAGGCAAGAATACTGTAGTGGGTTGCCATTTCCTCCTCCAGGGAATCTTCCTGACCCAGAGATCAAACCCACATCTCCTGCATTGGCAGGCGGATTCTTTACCTCTGAGACACCTGGGAAGTGATTCATTTTGTCTCTGGCTTCTGTATCTCCCACTCCCCAGCTGCCCACAAGTCTCACCAGAGGGTAAGGATGCCTGGGGCACAAGGCAGGGTGACAGTCAGTAGAAGCCATCGCCAATCCCGTATCAGGTAGCCGATCAGTGCCAACAGCATCACACCCCCTGTCCAGAAGGTGCTGCTCAGGACACCTGCCACGGTCCGGTGTCTCACGTCCAGCCACTCCAGTTCTGGGCCAGGGCAGGGGTTAGAGGCAGGAAGACAGTTAGCAAGGGCCAGATGGGCTCAGTCTCACCTTTGACCGCTGCTCCCTTCCAGTCCTCTAGGTCCTACCCATTCTTTGCGTGCCTTACCCAGTGGCATCACAATGATGGTGAAGCCAGCCAGAGCCATGCCAGTGAGGGTGCGAGTGATGGCAAACATGATGTAGCTGACCGAGGCTGCAGACGCCAGGCTCAGCACCAGGGAGCTCACGTAGGCCACCAGTAGCAGGCGGCGCCGCCCAAACCTGCACAGGGGTCACGCAGGGTCAGCACCCTGTGGACGGGAAGTCCCATACCACTGTTAGTGGAAGAGGGGTCCCCACCCCACTCCGTATCGGCCCCCTCTACCTCACCCCACCTGTCAGACAGGTATCCGTAGACCACGGCCCCCACCAGCACACCGGCGAAGAAGAAGGTGGAAGTGGCTTTGTTTAGGCCTTTCTGCTCACACACAAGGTCCCACTGCAGGAACAGGCAGGGAGGGGCCTCCTATGGGCAAAGGCCCCTTCCAGCTGGTACCACTCCCTCTTCTCCCAGACCCTGGGGCTTTCTGAGGTCAACTGTGCCATCCTGGCACCTCCATGTAAGATAAGAAGTCCCCAACTATTCCCTCCAGCTTGGGGGGTGGAAAACTTTGCCCCCCACCCCAGTCCTGCAGCCTCAGTTTTTTCCCATGGAAGGCCTTGACTATGACGACAAGAGTTCTGCTCCTTCCCAGACAGACTGTCCCCCACCTCCTCCTCCATCCTCCAGATGAATTATATAAATCCTAGACCTGGGGCCTGGAAAAAAGAAGGGAGAGAAGGAGTCCTCTATTGTTCTTCCACCTCTTACAACAGAAAAACCCTTCTCAAATCTCTGCCCCAGCTCCCTGAGGCGACTTGCCCCTCCCTTGCCCTAATCACCTCCCAAGTGGTAATAGCAGCTCTCACAAAAGGCCTTTACCACAAGCCAGGAACTAAGCTCAGTGCTTTAAAGTTATAGACCCCATCTACAGGTTGGTAAACGGAGACTCTCAAAGGTAAAGTAATGTATCTAATGCCCACATGGTAATCATCCAAGGCAATAGCAGACCGATCCACTCACATGTCCCCCAACCTCCCAGCTCGGGTACCTCAGTTGCAATGGTGGAGGAGAATTCCGAGTGGTTGTACTCCCAGCCCTGAGGACAGGGCACTGTGGAGGGCTCACCCTCTGGTTGCTCCCCAGGGTTCTGCCCTCCTTCCCACAACGTGCTGTTGGGGAGGGCCTGCAGATGGGTGAAGCGGAGGCAAGAGCTGAGCCTGCCGTCAGGCTCCCGGGGCAGGTGGGCCTCCAGCCACGCATCCTGGTTACTGAAGTTGTCAGGGGCTCCAGGCAGGGCACAACGGTGGGCCGGCACAGCAGCCAGGAAGATGGGCAGGAGGAAGTGCATGGGTAGCAGCACCCGGGGCAGGGCCAGCAGAGCCACATTCCGCAGCTGGAAGGGCCCAAAGCCGCCCACCTTGTCTAGCAGCTCCTCGAATCCCATACTGCTTATCCACCGACCTTCTCCTGCGCGGACTCCCTCTATAATGCCTAGCACAGCTCAAAGCACCCACCACTTGAACCCTTGGACTCTGGAGGCGGGAGAGACAGACTGATGAGCAGAGAGCCTTCAGTCAGAATCCAGCCCTCATGGGCTGGCCCAGGATGGGGCCCTCCCAGGCCACCCAGGTCTCCAGGGATCCCTGCCTATCTGGCTTAGTTCCCCAGGGGAGGATGGGGAGTCGGGGAGAGGCTGCCATCCACTCAGAAGTCACTGACATTGTGGCTCTGGGACTCACATATTGGTGCTCAAGGACCAAGTGGGGTAACCATGAGCTGCCAGGGGGTAGCTGGGTGTGTGGGAGATGAGGCCCTAGTCCCTTGGTCAGTAGCGCTTCCAAGGGTCCCTATAAGGAGATGTCCCCTAGAGCATGGTGCCAGCTCTCCCTGGATGCCCTTTGTCCTATGAAGCCTTAGTTCATCTGTGTCTATTTGTAGCCACAGCCTGGCCGGCAGCTCGGGATTCAAAACCGAGATCTAGGTCCTAACCAGGTGAAGGGTTCTTCCGGCTGAGAACCCTTCCCGTACACAGGAAGGGAACACGAGGCCTTCCTATACTCCTACCTGGAGTGTATGTCCCAGCCAGAGACACACCTGAAACCGCACCAGCCAGCCTGGCTGTCCTGGGGATCCTAGACCCATCACCCTTCCATTTTTTCACTCAGGGTCTCTCAGAATTTTTCTGATCTCCCCACTCAGTTCTCATTCATGGCCCCTGCCACGAAAGCACAGTGAAAGCCAGCAATGTTAGACTCATTCTCATCTGATTCTACCAGGTTGACAAAGCTGGGAGATTGTCACATCATATTCCAAGGGCTCCAAATTTCTAAGCAAATAAGCTTCTCAAGGGCCTAAGCTAAAAATATATATATATATATTTTGAAAATCTCTCATTTAATCTAGCCCCCACTTTGAATAGATAAGAAAAATGATTTGGGAGGCTGAGAACACCTCTGGCTGGGGTCACCCAGTGACTCAGCAGCAGAGAGAAGACCTGGACCCCTGACTCTGGCCCCAGTCTTTAACCCAAACTGCTGAGCTGGAGATGTTCCAGTCTGCACTAGGCTGGACTCCCTGAGATAACTCTGGGAAAAGAGCTAAATTGTTGATGTGGTGTGTGTTACTGGTGGTGCTAGTAGACTTGGGAGTGATTTGGTGGTGATGACGGGAGGTGATAGTAGTATTAACAAGAGCTGTTGAGTCTCTAATGCAACTTCTGCATTTTGTAAGGTAGAAAGATGCCTCTGCCATAGTCCCTGCCCTCTGAACATGCAGTCTGGCAGGAGGGTTAAAACAAGTGATACAAGCCCCCTGCACCGGCTCCAGTCTCACCCCTCTCAACCCCCGCCCCCACACCCACTGGAATGAGCATTTTAAAACACAGATCCAACAGGGTAATGTCTCTGTTTAAAACCCTTTATCAGGGACTTCCCTGGTGGTCCAATGGCTAAGACTCCGTGTTCCCAACGAAGGGAGTCCAAGTTCAATCCCTGGTCAGAGAACTAGATTCCATATGCCACAGCTAAGATCCCACAACATGCAACTAAGAGTTCGTATGCCACAGCTTAAAGATCCTATGTGTTACAACTAAGACCTGACATAAATAAATAAATATTAAGGAAATAATCATAGTATCCAAAAGGTAGAAGCAACCCAAAGTCTATCAGTCCATGAATGGATAAACAAAATGTGATCTATCCATACAACAGAATATCATTCAGCCTTAAAAAGGAATGAAGTACTGATAAGATCTAAACATGGGTGAATCTTGGAAACGTGCTGTGTAACGAGGGCAGTCACAAAGAGCCACATATAGTGCGATTCCAATGATATGAAATGTCCAAAATAGGCAAATGATACAGACACAGAAAATAGACTAGTGGTTGTGTTGGGCTTGAGGGGTTGGGGAGAAATGGGAGTAATTTCTGGTAAGTATGGAGTTTCTTTCTGGGGCTGATGGAAATATTCTAACTTTGATTGTGATGACTGGTTGTACAACTCTATGATACACTAAAAACAAGGAAGATCTTTTTTTAAGATGTTGTTGGGTATAAAAATCATGTTTCAGAATAGTAGGTATAATATGCGCCTCTATTTATATGAAATATATATGGAAAGAGTGCTATTATTATAAACCTAGAAGGTCTGAGATGGTAACACACCAAGGGGTTCACAAGGATTGCCTCCAGATGGTCACATTTGTGGATGGGAGGCTTTTGTGTTTTATTTTACATGCTTTTAGCACTTGCCTGTTCATTACAAACATGACCTGCTTTTGACATTTTTGAACAAGAAGGAAGGTAAAAGCATGTGGGGGTCGCACTGAAAGCTAGTGAATCAGGCCCTAGTGCTCCCTTGCATCGTGTCAAAAGAAAGGAGAAACAGGAGATGGTTACACAGGCTCTGGGATGTCAGAGCTGTGGTGGGGTGGTCTCCTCGGAGGGAAAGCAGGACATCAAAGCCTGGGTCCTTTTCCCTTGGATCCCAGGCAGTGCTGGGAGTCTGCCCTGGGACAGAAGTTGTTTATGTATTGTCTAGGTGAAAGATTCACACATACTGAACCTAGGGTCCAAAATGCAGAAAGTATAGCAAGTACACTGCACTGCAGCCTCCCTCCCCCCACCACCCTGGCCTCCCATAGCAACCAGAGGCCTCTAACTCCTCTAAATAGGTGGACATTACACACACAGTCCTTTTACTAGATACAAAAAGCCATCTCCTCCATAGCAGAGCTTCACAGCACCCACGACATCACATGCTCTACTAACAGGACCCCATTAAATGGACATCTAGATTGTTTCTCAGTGCTTGCTGTTACAGGTTTACAGTCTCTGATCCAAACAATTGAAAATCTTTTAGAATTCAGAATACATTTAGAGTTAGAAAAGCAACTCAGTGTATAGTCCATATATTAGAAAACATCCCAATAGGACCTAAGGCAGCATCCCATAATCAAACATGTTAATACTTCACTGAAAATATGTATGATAAGTGGAATTAATAGACTATAAATGGTCTTGTCAGGTTTTGATACCAAATGAGTTGATGCTGATCTAATGGGATGTCTGTCTCCTAGTTTTCAGAACTTTCTGGCTTTTGGAATTGCAGATGAGGCTTTGTGGAGCTCAAAGGATGCTGCCGTGGATCACTTAGGACATATAATTTTGCGAGTTTACAGGTATATCCATAAGATACATTTCTAGGAGTGGAGATGCTGGGTCAGAGGTTTTGTTCATTTGTGATTCATAGATTTTGCTAGAATAATGACCATTATTCTTCCTTGCCTATAAGCTGCTATACTTTCTGTACACTTTCTGTAACACTTGTGCTTTTGTCTGTTAAATTGGGGGCAATGAAAATTCTTCCCCCCTCCCTCTCTGCACAAAGCTAGACTTAAAAGTCTCTTGGAGCCAGGGGAGCAGAGAGAGCCCTAGCTTTGCTATCAGAGACAGCAGGGCCATCCCCTTCCACCCACGTGACCCTGCACAAGTTACCTGTACGCACCCTGAGCTTCCATGTCCTCTTCTGTAGACAACCAACCTCCAGGACAGTCCCTCCTCACATTCCCACCAGCCTGTTCTCTCCCCCCTGCCTACTCCCAGCCCCAAGGCCTGGGCTTTGCCCTATCCCCCAAAGGAAAAAGAGTCCAGGCTAACAGAAAGAAAGGTCCACAGGCTTTTTAATGGTGTGATGGCTACTTCCCTTCCGAGACCCGATCTAATCATGACAGCGGCTTCCAGGGTGCTGGGGTGGGGATGGACAGGTGCAAGGTGGGCAGAGGCCATGCAGTGACTAGGAGGGGTGGGGGAGGGTGTTACATTCTGTTTGGCATGTAAACATTCTTCAGTGGCTTCCCCAGGGAGGGGAAGGGCAACTCCCTGCCCCTCACCCCATGCTCACCAGGGCTGATTCCCCCTGACCCCACCCCAACTGAGAAGACTGAGCAAGCCAGGCCCCTGCAAGGAGCTGGGAAGGGGGCAGCCCACATACTGGGGGCACGGCTCCTCACCTACACCCTCTTCGTGCACAGTGCGGCTGGGGAGGGGAGGCATGTTCTGGGGTGAGTAGACCTGCATCTGAGCCAGTGACACAGGCTGTGGCGACGGGGAAATGCTGGAGGGTCTGGTGGTGGTGGTGTGACACTCTTTTATAGAGAAAGGGGCTCAGGACTGGGAGGGCTTGGTGGGCAGGAACGGGTGCCCAAGGGGGAGGAGACTGCAGTGGGAGGTGGGCACTGGAAGGTGTGTTTTCCTCTGCCCTAGACCCTTCCGAGGCGGGGGGGAGGAGCAGAGTCAGTCCCTTAGCCCCCCACACACTTGCCCCCTCCTCTCCTCCCCCACCTCAGTGACATTCAATGACGCAGAGGCCTGAGGTCAGTTGGGAGCCCTAGGGAGGTCCGGAATCCCAAGGGCAGACAGGGTCTTGCGTCTCTGCCCAGCTCGAGTGCTGGGTGAAGCTAGAGTGTGGGATGGGTTTGGGGCTCTCTCAGGCTGCCCCCTTTTTCCTCCCAACACCAAACCAGGGTGTTGTTGGTCCTGGGGCAGGGGTGAGGCTGGGGGGCCCTACATTCATGGTTCGGTTGGTGGCAAGGAGCAAGCCCAGGACCTGGGCACCAGGGGTCATGCACTGGTCCCCACCTGGCACGAGCTGATTGTCATTCGAAGAAGCTCTAGGTGGGAAGGAGTGGCCCCTCCTCCACCCCCTCTGCTGGACCCAGAGGGCAGTAGAGGCCTTGGGATGGGTCTCGGGTTGACAAAGAGGGCTCTGTCCGGAGAGGTTTCCTGAGTGTTCTGGGAGCTTCTGCGTCAGTGAAGAGTGAACCTTGAAGGCCATCCACCCTGGAGTCGTCCCCTGGGCTGGTCTGCAGAGAAGCCACCACCTTGGCATAGAAGCAGCTGCCCAAGCCTGCCGACTCTCCATCAGGGGCTTCAACTGGTGCCACCAGGCTTCTCTCAGGGCCGATTTCCTCACGGGCATCCTTCTAAGTGATGGCGGCTGGATGCTGCCAGACCACTAGGGCAGGCTGAGGCCTTTACTCCTCTTCCCCGGGCTGTCTTGCTCTGCTTTCTGTGACCCAGGGAAGAACAGAGGGGCCATACCAGGGGACAGAAGCTGGGGTGCCGAGGATGGAGGAGGACCACAGGGGCCTGTCCCAAATGGGCAGGGTTGGCTATCCCCTCTGCAGCCCCTTGGCCCAGATGTAGGCAGTTGAGGCTGATGATGAGTGGGGATGAGCTATGCAGGAGCCAGACCCAGGAGGAGGCCCCGTATCCATTCATGGAGCAGCACAGGCCTCGCCCTCAGCAGGGACTGCTCAGCTGCATGGGCTGGACAAGAGGGGACAGGCTGAAGGGTGAGTTGAAGGTGGTGGGCACTGGGGCTGGACCCATCATAGAAACATACAATCCGGAAGTGAGAAGGGCCTTTCTGCCTCGAGTGCAGGGGCCAGCTGTCTGTCTGTCTGTCTGCCTATTTCTGCTATCTCTCCCGCTGGGGGAGATGATGGTCTGATCCAGCCCACTCTCCAGGGCCAGCAGGACAGGGAGGGTGATGCAGCCAGGACTGGGTCCCTGAATCTCCCAAGGGCCAGTGCAGAGAAGATGATAACCATTCTCCACCCCCACTGAATTCAGGAGAGAGAGAAGTTGGCTGAAACTGCAGTAGGCAAGATTGAGGTTAGATGGCAAAAAGGAATTCCTGATGGTGAGGGGTCCTGAGCACTAGATCAGGGGACCAAGGGAAGGGGTGAAATGTTTTTTAAAGCCCCCCCCAACTTCCCACTGGGAAACACTTGCCCAGGAAAGCAGCCCCCGCACACTTGATGGTTCCCACGCAAACTTAGGGAAAGGGGATCGTTGTACCCTAGAGGTGCGAGGGAGCACCCTTCTCCCATCACCTGCCCACTGCTTTCCACAAGGGTGGCAAGGACGGTGCTGACTCTGCGGCAGGTCAGACCTGCCCCCTCACACCTGAGTAGACCAATGGCTCCCAGGTCTCACCTCCCCAACTCCAGTCTGGCAGCGGAGAAGAGGTCTTTCCAACCACCTGAGCTCCCAGGGGATGGTGGGATTAGCCCATAGTGGGAGGCTGAAGCCTCCATTTCTGGAATTTGAGGCTGCCTTTCCGAAAAGGGCGACAGGTTTGGGGGGGGGGGCGGACTTTGGCTGGAAGAGGGTCAGTTGGAGGGAAAGATGCCACAGGATGTGTAAGCAGAGTTCCCTAGGGGAGCATGGGGAACAGCAGAGGCCTGGTGGGTGAGCAGGGGTCCCCATTAGTGGAGTCCTTGGTGAAAAGTCGCTGAGCCTTCCCCGGGGCGGAGGGTGAGCCTGCCCCACCTGAAGGGCAGCAGGAGGAGAGGCGGAGAAGGGGAAGGATGGGGAGGCGGGCGCTCCCCCAGGCCGGTTCCCCCGATCGATCGGTAGGGCCGGCGGGTGGTCGCTGCGTGTGCTGGCGCGCGTCCTCGCGGGTGCAGGCGGGAAGCTGGGTGCACGGGTGGCGCGCGTCAGGCGCCTAAGGCTGTGCTGGGAGCTGTTTCAGTGTGGCCGGCTGCGGGTGGGGGGCCGGGGTGAGGGTGGGGGGCCTCAGAGAGCCGCGCGCATCATTATCTGGCCCCCGCCCGGCTCTCCGCGACCCCCGCCCGGCCTTTGGTTGCTGCGCGCTGAGTCTGGACTTTCCCTCTGGGTCCTTTCTTGGAGCCCCCCAAAGGGGAGGGGGTGCCTTCAGGCTGCGCCCGGGCCTGCGGGGCGCCCCGGGGTGGGGCGGGCCCGGGCCGGGCCTGGTGCGAAGGGGAGGGGCTCTCTTTTCGGGACAAGGACCGGCTCCGCGGGGACGCGCTGGGATGGTGCGCGGAGGCGGGGAGGCCGGGACTGCGCGGGGCTGGGGGCCTTGTGCCGGCTGGGGCTCGCCCGGGGCCCGGGCCTCGGCCGGAGGGCTGTTTGGGACGGAGGTCAGCAGCAATGGCCGTCCCTGGGGGCTTCTGCAGCTGGAGCCTGCGGAAGATGCGAGGGGAGGGCAAAGAAACAAAAGGAGATACAGTTTCAGAATCTCCCTGGGCACTGAGCACGAATCGTGCCATCCTCAGAGGTGGATGAGCCTGAGGATGAGAACTTGGCACAGACGATCAAACCGAGGCAAACAAACTGAGGCGTGGTGCCCCGTCCTGGAGGACGGGGCCTCTAAGGGCCACCCTCCCCCCTCCCCCCCACCGCCCGGGCCGCTACCAAAAGAGCTGGCTGCATGCTTTCTCTGATATCTCTGTTTCATCTTTACATTCTACTGCATTATATACTCATGCTTATATTAATATATTAATTATTAATTATTATATTATATATATTAATATATAATAATTAATATATTAATATATCCCAACTATTCTAGCCGTTATCTTTGAGCTTCAAATGCCCCGTGACACACCAGAGACTGAATGTGGACCCCACTATCCCCCATCAGCCTTTCCCAAGCCTGCCTCCTTGACATCCCTCCAGACACTCCCTTGAGCCCAGTGCCAGGGCTGGGACCCGGGTCAGAGGAGAGATTGGGTTGGGGAGGTGTGGCTAGATTATCAGTATCCCTTGCCTCCAGGGAAGCCTCCCCTGGAGGAAGCCTTCTGTGGTCACCCTCTGCCATGCGCCCCCCCCCCCCCCCCCCCGCCCCGCACCGGAATGGCAGCGGTTTCTCACCTGCTGGTGATGGCTGTGTCAGATGCTGGGGCCGCACCTTGGGGTCTGTCAGGGGGCTGCTGGGCTGTGGCAGGCGTGGGCATGCGGACGCTAATGGGGCGGGGGATCCGGCTCCGGGTGGCAGCTCCCTGCCCGGCTTTCCTGGGCACCGCAGGCTCGGAGGCAGGCGTGTCCTCCTCGGAGCCTGTGCCTGAGAGAGTCTCAGAGGCGCGGCGTTGCTCCTCGCTGGAGGAAGATGAGGCCCCAGAGGCCAGGCGCAGTAGCAGGCGGCCCTGCCTCTTTTCCATCACCAGCCGCGCCAGGTCTTGCTGTGGTCGGGCCCTCTTGCCCCATCGCTCTTTGGCCGACAGCGAGCCAGAGGGCTCCGAGCCCGTGTCCTCCTCGGACAGCAGGACAGGGATTCGGCTCCTGGGGCGAGGGCCTGGCACAGCGTGGCGACTAGGAGAGATGGTGGCCAGTTTCTCAGGGCCTGGCTCCAGCAGGGACACGGGGGCGGGCCCATCAGCCAGGGCTGGGCCGTTGGGCAGTGAGTCTGTGGTCACCTCCAAGGGGCCACTCCCCGGGGGTGCTGACACGACACAGCTCTCCAGCCCTGACAGGGCAATGCCATTCTCCAGGTGTGCAGCGGCCCCTTCCTCCGCCACCCTCCCATCAGAGGGCACCTCCAGGCCCAGCTCGCCCCCAGAGCTGAGCTCCTCAGACCGGGAGGCTTGTCCACCGGAAGACATGACATTGAGGTGAGTTTTCTCCGCAATGTGCACAAAGGTCCTCTCGACTTTGGTGAAGGGTGAGGAGGTGACTGCCACTCCCCCTGCCCCGATGGCCACCGCTCCCGTCCCCTGCCCTGCCACAGGCCCAGGGGGCTTGGGCTCGGACTTGAGGACAGAGGACAGGGTGCCTGGCTCCGACACATCCAGCTGGCTGCCAGTGGGCTGGGGCCGCTCCTGCTGAGGGGTGAGGGCGGCCAGAGTGCCCAGGTCAGGGTCAGGGGCCAGGTCGGCAGTGACGGGCGACTTCTTCATGTCACCAGGGGAGACGAGCACCAGCGTTTTGGAGCCCTCCTCAGGCTCCAGGTCCCCGTCAGCCATCGAGGCCCGGCCCCTGGACTCTTTCTGATCATCGGCCAGCAGTGTGGAAGGCGCACCCTCCTGGCTCCGGTCTGTGCTCCTCTCGCTGCCCTCACTGCTGGAGCCACTGTGTGGTCCCAGAACCTCCCCCAGGGCCACTGCCTCCTCCTCCTCCTCTTCCTCCTCCTCCTCATCTTCCTCTTCCTCCTCCTCATCCTCTTCTTCTTCTTCCTCCTCCTCTTCCTCCTCTTCTTCCTCTTCCTCCTCCTCCTCCTCCTCTTCCTCCTTCCCATTTGTTTGAGGCTGAACAGGAGCCAGTGGGACCTGGGGGGGTGTGAGTAGCATGTGCGAGAAGCCCACCCTCCGGACCCTGTTGAGCAGTCGAGCCCGTTCACGGTAATCGGAGAGATCCTTCTTGAAGTCCTGGTAGGGCAGGCTCAGGGGCACAGCTCGTGGGAGACCATTCACCTCAAACGGGGGTGCCACGGAGAATACCTGCAAGGGGCACACACAGGGACCCACTGAGGTCACCGCCCTGCTCCTGGGCCTGACTGCACCCCTAGTCTTGGAGGCCCGCCACAGTGTGCGTTCCACTAGAGCAGGCACAGAGGCTTGTTTCGATCATTGTTCCATCCTGGGAGCCTAGGCTGGTCCCTGGGACCTAGTAACTGCTCAATAAATCTCTGATGACTGTTTCCATGCTCCAGGTCCCCTGGAAGTCCCAGGCCTTTATCCCAGTGGCTCTTCCATCTCCCAGTCTCCCCTTAACCCCCATTCCTCTCCTGTATCCCACATGTACCCTGAAACCCAGAGCCAACTATAATTCAGTCAATAGAAGAAAATGACAACTGCAAGCCATCATAGCCACCATATAGATCAGCCCTTCCTTTTGCAGGTGAGGAAACCAGGTCCAGAGAGGAGCAGCAAGTGTCTGGGTTGCCCTCACTGCCTCCTCATAGAGTACAGTTCCTCAATAGCCAGGGAGTTGGCCGCGGGGCCACCAGAACCTGTCAGGGCACAGTTTGGACCGTCCTCCACCCCGTGAAGTACAGGCTGGGTCCCTGGAGCTCCAGCCCCCTTCCCACCTGCCTGTCAGCCAGGAATTTTCCAGTCCTCTGTAGGTGCATTTTGAGTCCACACTTCTCCAGAAAGTCACAGCCAGCCTATGAAAGACAGTTCTTTTTCACTTGATTACTTTTGTCCCTTGGAAGTTTTGGGCAGAGTCCTTGGCCATGCGATGGCATTTCCTTGGTTTTTAGACTCTTGCCACATCTCCCTTCAGCCTTCTTCCTTCCAGGCTCAAAAGACCTGAGCATCTTACCAGGGCCTCTGCTGCTATGTCTTCTCTAGCTCCACCCTTGTCAATCTCACATCCCTGGGCACCCACACAGCACCAGGCCGCATCAGGGCTGACATGGCTTTGTTCCTGGGGGGATGGTACGGACGGTGTCCAGCACTTTGTTGGCCTTTTGAACACACAGGGCTTCTGTTTTCTGAAACACAGCCCTTGCAGACCCGAAGCCCTGGAAGGGCTCCAGCACCTTCAGGGGTCATCCAGACTCAGGGATTCCTGCCAGGCATCCCTCTTGAACATCTGTGTCTGCTGTCCTATCCCCATGGGCACAACCCTGTCCTGCCTGGTGGTTCCCCAGCCACAAGCCTGATTGATTTTTTTTCCATTCTGCATTGCCCGTCCGTTTTTCCTACAGCTGCCCAAGTGTAGGCAATCTTCCTGAAACTTAAACCGGATCTCATTTCCCCCTCTTTCAAACCTGCAGAAACCTATGGTGGGCCCCACAGTCCTCAGGAGATAGTCCCAATCCTTGGCTTGGCATAGGTGCATTCTCACTCCTCCCCACTCCTCCCTACCTTACCCCACCCCATCCCAGCCCATGATCTGGCTCCTACCTCCTGCTCCAACCTCACTTTGCTCCCCTGCTTACATTCCAGCAGTTCTGAAAATACAGTTTTCTCATACTTCTGATCCTTCCCTAGGCAGCTTCCTCTGCCCAGGGGTCCCTCTCTCTCTACTGACATGACAAATTTTTATTCTTCTTCCAGCACCCAGCTCAAACAGCTCATTTTCCCAAAAGCTTCTTGTCCACCCAACAAGCAGACTTCACCACTCTCCTTGTTTTCCCACATCCTTCCTTCACAGAACCTTCCACCCTCTATTTCACAGGCATGCCTTTACATGGTTCTCTCTCCTGGTAAATGGTGAGCCCCTTAAGGGTTTTTCATTCATTCATGCATACGTAAAGTCCTTGAATGTCTATTGTCTTGGCCACTGTGTTAGAGGCTGTAAATTTGTGGATCAACAAGACAGACCTGATCCTTGTTTTCATAGAGTGTGCAGTCTCTAGGTTAGGAAGTGAGATGGGGATAATGCATACTCCACAAAGGCTGTGACCAGAAACGAGGTCATATAAGCAGTGGGTCTGGCTTATAGCAGTGGATTGATAAATGTTAGCTCCCTCCCATCCCCATCCCACTCCCGCCTCCTACCCCCTGCTCTGGCTTACCCTGGTTTGAAGATCATCACCTCCCTCCTCAATCCCAGAAACTCCGGGATGCCATACCTATGGAGGCAGGGAAAGAAGAGGCTCTCCAGCTGAGGTCTCTGTGCACTCGGCCCATAGGCAGGTGGAGGAGAAGGAATCCACAAGGCCAAGATTTGCTCAAGGCTGTGACTTCTCCCCTCCTTAACTGTCATAACCTTCCTCATGCAAGACAAGATAGTGTCAGACACCAGACAGGACCCTAGCACACGGAACCCACCCACCAAGTACCAGATACATCCTACTCAGCAGGGGTATCCTTCAACCCCACCAAACCACTCTTCCTCAGCAGAATCCCAGCCTATTTTCCTGCCCATCTCTGACATTTTGGGCGTCCCTGTTAGAATGATCTTTGCCCCTGCCATCTGGCCAATTCTTGGATCTCTCTGGAAAAGCCCCATTCAAAGGATGGATCCTCTGCTCACAGTGCCCACGTTAGATGCTCATAGGTGGAATCCTCTCCCCTTCCGTCTCAAAGCCCTCCCCTTCCATTACTTGGGAGGAATGAGGTATCTGCACTGGAAATCAGGCATCACTGATAATATCAGACTGGGAAACTGAGGCCTGGAGAGAGGCTTCAATAGGCCTGAGTCACAAAGGCACACTAGTCAGGCTAGCCCAGAACTCAGAATTCTTCCCACTGCTTCACTGGCCTCTCACCCTCCCAAGTGGTGAAACTCAGGACCCTCTGCCCTTCAGCAGAGCTGTGAACCTCAGTGAAGACACAGATTTACCCTAAGGGTTACCCGGCCTGGGCATGCTTGGTTTTCTGTTTCAAAGCCCCTTCCCATCTGGCTCCAATTTGGGGAGCACCAGGGCTGGAAGCACCCCTCCTCCTCCTCCTCAGAGAGCAGGAAGTCCTCACTCACCCTTTCTGGCCTCTCCTGGATGCCTAAATCCAGTGAGTAGTCACCTGTTCACACAGGTGATCCTGTGCCTGTTCAATCAGCCAGCGATCCCTGGACAGCCCCTGTGCGCTTGGCCCTCCAGGCCTGAGGACACCACGGGAGGGGGACAGCAGTGACACTCCCCTGTTCTACCTCAGAGGGGAGAGGCAGTGCTGGGTGTCAGCGAGGGGAAGCCAGTGTCCAGGGCAGCTCACACCTTCCTGGTCCCTTCTCAGGGCAGGGACACTGTATGACTTCAATTTGCTTACTGTGGTTCTCCAGCCTGCTTGGCACAGCGTTACTTGGGGATGCTTTTTAAAAATACAGAACCCCAAGTCCTACTCCACAGATTCTGTTAGGTCAGAGATAAAGCCCAGAAATCTGTTTCAAAGCTCCCTGGTGACTTGGATGGAGTTGGGCCAAAGGCAGATGCGGTGAGGGTGTGGGAGGAGGGGAGGCAGGCCTTTGGAGCAGAGACGCTCAGGGAGAATGGAAGCCTCAGCCCTCCCCTGAGGGCGCTGAGTCCCAAGCAGAGGCATGTGGCCTTCTCAGCTTCAGAGCTCAGCCCAAGTCCGGTTTACAGTCAGCCGGAAAAGTGAACAAAGGCAGATGGACCAGACTCCAAACTGACCCGGCCGCCAGCAAAACCAGGCTCTCCTCAGCCTTGACGCCCTGTTATTGACACTGGAGACAGGTTATTCCCCACAGCCCCCATCCGCACATAGCACCCATTGAGCAACGCTCTGACCTGGACCCAGGCCAAGCCCAGGCTCATCAGTCCACAGTCCCAAGGTCAAAGAAGGCGGGCTGCCCGGGGACAAGAGGACTATGAGTTCTGATACCCCCACCTCACCCTCACTGCCTGGTGGAGAGGGCTTTGTGCCTCTCACAGCAGTGCCCCCCACCCCCAGAGCAGCTGCCCAGCACATACCTCCCCGCCCCCGCCACGGGAACCCCCACTCCCCTTGCCATAAGTGCCTAGACTGACAGAGATGAGAGGTCAGCAGGGTACCTCCTCTGCTGGACTCTGCTTTTCCCGGAGTCTTTGCCCATCTATCTGTGTCTCTACACTCCTACCACATCTGCCAGGCCAAGAGCCCTCCCTCTGCTCTTTACCCCCCATCCAGGGGTGCCACCCACACCAGGCACCCTGGCCCGTGGCAGTCATCTCAGTGAAAGGGGTAAGATGACCTGGGAAGACCGTAGGTCTCTACAGATCCTCATACACTTGACCCCAGATCTCAGTGCCTGCCCCGGCTGCCCCAGGGCAAGGATCTCTCAATGCTCTGGGGATCAAAAAACACAGCTGTAGCTTGCCCTTTCTGGCCCCCACACTTGCTTTAGGCCCAAGGGGAAAGGTATTAGTATCTTCCTCTTTGGGCGCTATGGCTGCAGGCCTGTGGGGGTGGGGTGGGGGACAGTGAGAGGGTGAGGCCCCCTCTCCTTTGACCCCCTCCCTCTGCAATCTCTGCAGTCTCTGCGACCCTCTTCTTTGGTCCCACCCTCTCCTTGACCTAGTTCTCCCTCAACAGGCATTCTAGCCCTGAGTTCCCTGGGTTCTGCACAATCCAGTCTCTCACGGATTCCCCTCAACAGACCATTCTCCCCCAGGCCAGGGCTCCTTCAGATCCCCCATCAGGGCAGGGGACAGGGAGCAGGGGAAGCCTCCCCCGTGGTCTCCTCACAGGGTTCTCTGCTATTGTGGCTTCCCACCCCCACCACACTCTTGGCGTAATTGTCTGATCCCCCGAGAACTGATTACCACCTTCTGGTTCCCCATCCCCCCTCCAGCAAGCTGGCCATTTCCAGTCAGGCCAAAGACCAGAGTCCACCCCCAAAGCCCTCCTCCGGATGAAAGGAGACAGCCAGCCAGCCGCAGCAGTAAGTGTTGCTCAAGTCCAACTAGGTTGAAACTTCCTAGGGTCCCCTCCCTCTTCCTTCTTTGGCCTTTCTTCGCTGCTGGCTAAGGTAGGAGTGGGGCTGGATCCACTGATCTGAAATTTGCCACCCCCAATCCACCACCCCATCTCTGAGTCAGCAAAAGACTAGCCCCTGGCCTCTGCGCAGTGCTGCGACCCAAGAAGTGGTGGGTTAGAAAGGAGGAGGAGGAGGAAAGAAAGCAGGCAAGGCGCAGGTTCCTGGAAGGCGTCTTTAATCAGAATTTGGTAGTACACAAGCTCTCCGGATTGTCTGCATTAACATACAGGGACTTTAAAAGGCACAAGATCCCTTGCACAGCGACGCCTGACGGCGGGGCGCCCCCCACCCCCGCCCTGCGTGACCGTGTGCGCGGGGGTGCAGAGTCCGTGTCCTCCGCCCTCCCCCCCCAACCCCGGCGGCGCCGCTCGTGCGTGTCGGTTTCAAGTGTTGGATTTGTACAGTACTCGCAGTCTAGGGGCAGGGGCTCAGTGCATGCTCTTCTACCTGGGCCCTGGGGGGGCCCCCCTGACGCTGCTCTGTACACTGAGGACACACCCCGGAGAGAGAGAAAGAAAAAAAAAAAAAAGCGTCCCATCTTCGCGTGTGTGTGGTTTTGAAGTTTTTCGTGCATGCTTATGGCTGGCCAGGGTTGGGAAATAGTGCAAGCTTATAATACAGTATTATTGCAGTACAAAATGGGGGGGCGGGGAGTTATGATGGGATGGGGAGGCCCAGGAATAAACAGGCTGGGATTCGGGACCTCCAGGAGGATCCTCTCGCCAACCCCCTTCCCATCCCTGTCTCCCAACGCTGGGAGGGGGCTCCTCGGGCCCCTGGAGGGAAAAGGCTGCGTTGGGCCCGCAGGCCGAGCTTCCCGCATCCCACCAGACAAACCTCCCAGCGGGGCAGGGGCCAGCCCTCCACTCGTTCAATACTGACAGCCACAAGGGCGGGGAACCCCACTCCTCTCCCACCGAAGCCCCTCCAAGTGGCTGGGGGTGGGGGTGGGAAGGAGTCGACGGAGCAAGTGCAAAGGAAGCAGATGTTGGTCCCTGAGTTTTATTTGCGGGGATGGGGAAAGAGAAGAGTTGGAAGTGGGGGCATGTTTGGGGACCCCCAGGGCCCTCTGTGGTGTAAGTTGGGTGGGGCAGGAGACACGGAGGCTGGGGTTGGGGCCAAAAGGGGGGTGTTGGGTGGCTCAAAGCTTGGCTCCCCCTCAACTCTGGGCTCTTTGGCATCCAACTGCAAGGCCAATTTATTTGGGGCAGGGAGGGGAGGGGGCAGCCCTGTAGGCGGTGAGGTAACAGGAATCCGGTGTGGGCGACCCAGGCTCTTGAAACCCGGGAATTGGCCAGCTCCCCCTCCCCGCCATAGTCAGCACCCTGCCCTGGAGCACGGAGGGGCGAGGCTTCACACCCGCCCCGACCGGCCCCGGGCCGGGACCCGGCGGCCCAGAGCCGGCGGAGGGGAGCCAACTCAACCTTAGCGCGGGGCGGGGTGGGAGGCGGTGGGCGGCTGGGGGATGAGAACCCGGGGAGGATTTTAGCAGCAGGCAGCTCGGCGGGGGCGGGGAGCAGAGGCTGACGCCCGGGGGCGCCCGGGAGGGTTACTCTGGCGACGTGAGCGGCGTGGCTCCAGCTGGGGGGCTCGGAGGCCGGGCGGTCGCCTGGTCACGCCGCGTAGCAGCTAGTTAAAAAGACTGGAACGTACATTCGTGGTGCAACGGCCGCGGGAGCGGGGACAGAAGGGAATGTAGGGGATGGGGGTCCCGATACAGTGATAAACCTGCCAGAGGGGCCCGGAAACACGATCCTCGTGCTCTCCTGGGCCGGGCCGCTAGTTTGCTGTCCGGAGAGTGCATGAAGTGTGCGCGCAGCTACGGGGGTGTGTGTGTGTAGCAGAGAGAGAGAGAGCCTGTTAATCGTGGCAAGGTGAACCCCAGACCCCGCACCCCCACAGCCTGTGCGGGTAAAAGGGAGGGTAGGTGGTGGGACGCACGGCGGAACCAAGTGGAAGCGGAGGTCTCGGAAGGTTTCCATAGTCCTTTGGGCTTCATTGCCCCTCCTCCCCACGGCTTCTCAACTCTTCACTTGGGGGCTGGGGTCGCCGTTCAAGCCCAGGGGCTCCCTAAACTGGGAAGCCCACTGGGTGGTGTGGGAAACCGTTGGGGATGTTTGAGGGTTGTGGTCCTCAGTCTAGGAGCCTCTCCCTTAGGGAGAAGGATGCTTTAAAATTTTCAGAGGCTGACCCCACCAGTCCTGGGGGCACCTCTGTCCCTAATAGGAATAATGCAAACTTTGGGGACGTGCCCCCCAACTTAAGGAGAGTGATCTGCCACGCTCCTTGTTACCAATGACTGCCCATGGGGGTGGGCTGATTCCTGCCCTATGGGGTGGAATCCAGTAGAGTTTGGGGGTGGGGTGGGGTGGTGTTCAGGCTTTTATTAGAGGTCTATGCTTCCATCCTCAGGTGCCAAATCAACCCGAGGACAGCAGGGGATATGGCGTTCTCTGTGCTTCCACAGCCAGTGACCCCCAGAGCCTCCCTAAGCATGGTCCTCTCCTCTGATCACCCAATATAGACACACTGCCACAGCTCCTCTGCTCACCCAGTGGCCCAGGCATCCCAACCACTGCCTGGGCAGACAGCACCACCCCTCCCCAGAAAAGGAGACCTAAACAGGGCAGAGGAGAAATAGCAAAGGAGGGTCCTGGGACTCCCCACAAAGAGGAACACAGCTTTTCCTAGGATTGAAGGGGCCTGCCCCTCCTGGCTGGGGGAGCAAGGGTTAATGTACCAGCATGGCTCAGAGATTCCACCATTCCTCCTTATGCTGGACAGGGCCATTCCTTTTTTCCCCACAACTGGAATTGCAAAGGAGATGGCTGGGATTGGGATGCTAGAGGTTGTGGTGAGTGTTGACTGGTTATTGCTGTGACCCAAGCTGCCTTAAGTGGGTGGGGGTGTCTATTCATTACTGAGAATTTACTAGTGCATGTTTCACTGACCTAGGATCCTGTCCTACAGAGAAAATACTGGTCCTTTGAGGAGGACCCCACTTAACATGAACAAACCCACTGGCCCACACACACACTTAGGCATACACACCATGAGCTCACTGACATGTACACATAGCACACACCACACATCCCCACTGACCGTGAGCTGCCTGTTCTTAAGAAGCCCGCCCACGTGAGTGCTTACAGCCTTGGACAGATGGGGGTAGGGGGATCCTCAGGTGCTCAGGGAGTTTGCTCAGAGAGGTTGCAAACTGAGTTCAGGGTCTCTGCTCTTAAACCAGTTTTGTTTAGTTCACACAGTGATTTTTCTTTAAAAAGTTGTTTTTTTAAAAATTAGAAGCCAATATTTAAAAAGAGTGAGATTTCACATTAAAGGTGGAAGATCCTGGCAACAGTTGGTTGAGCTGAGGATGGTGGGGGTCCCTTCGTTTACCACAGTCCCCACAAGTGACCTCTCCCTGACACTGCTTGGCTCCTGTTGACATGAGTTGAATTGGTGACACTCATCTCAAATCTCCATCGTCAGTGGTATGAGTGTCAGTATCTGCCCTGCCTGTGAGCCTGACCCCAGGCATCCCACCGATACCACTGAGGACAGGGTTTTGAGCACCTGCTTTCTCACTGGAATGCTCACTCCACCCACCTAATCCCCAGAGCTGCTATGGGTATGCTTGGGGCCATGTGGGACTGAGCAGTTGGGGGTCTCTGGAGTGACCACCCAACCACCCCCAACTCCATCCCATGTCCAGGTGGGATGGAGAAGGAAGGAGAGTCTGATTCATAAGTAACTTCCTTCTTCCTCAGTAGAGCAAGGAGGGGCCAACCAGTAAGGACAGTAAATAATAAACAGACCGATACACAGACTGAAACGCTTTAAAACTCCTATCAAACAAGTCCTCAGTTATTCGGCATTGGTGGTGGGGGCGGGGGGTGGGTTAATATGCTTTTGTAAATTAGATATTCTGATTAATCCATTTAATGCAGATAATACTGGGATCTACTTCCTAGGCCATTATGAGGATTAAATGAGTTATTTTTGTAAAGTGCTTAGATCACTGCCTGGCACATGATAAGCTCTGTGTGCCAGTGACTGTTAAATAAAATAAATTAATAATTGGAAGCCACCACTACATGCAGGGTGTGACTTTAAAGTACAAAAATAGCATCTTCCAATACAATAAAGAGTGCTGCTCCTTTTCAAAGCTGGCCTTGGGGAGGCTATGTGTTTTCCCCAGGCAGGGTATCTTTTCTTGAAACACTCTGGCATCTTCCTTGGGAAACCCTTAAGAAAAAAGAGCTTGACAACACTTCAGGCTCACAACTTCCCTACCCAGCCCAGGACCTAGAGACAGGCAACTGGACTCCAAACCACACAGGGGTCTGCTGAGCTCCACATGAACTTGCTCCAACACACGTGGCTTCAAATAACCTTAAATGTTCCAAAAGTCATAGCTACCCTCAAAAGGTAATAATATCAAGACCACTTCCTATTAACTCAGAGCTTTATGGCTTATAAGACAGTTTCTCCTCCACTACGGAGGGCATATAAAAAGATGTCCCGCAAAGGACAAAATGTTTTGAGTCATGATCTTTAAAGGACACACTCTTTCCCACAATAATCAGTTCTGGGGGGGGGGGGGGAGGTGCATTTGAAAATTCAGCTACTTTGGGAATGCTAAACAGGATTCCCCACCTCCAAAACCTTTGGAAACACTGAAGAAGTGAAAGTGAAAGTTGCTCAGTTGACCCCATGGACTGTACAGTCCATGGAATTCTCCAGGCCAGAACACTGGAGTGGGTAGCCTTTCCCTTCGCCAGGGGATCTTCCCAATGCCGGGATCGAACCCAGGTCTCCTGCATTGCAGACCGATTCTTTACCAGCTGAGCCACCAGGGAAGCTATAATACATGTCTGATGCTAAATCGAGGCTGAAGCTAGTGCCGTCATCTTTGATAGGTCACAAGGCACTTTGGGATCTTAGAGTACCGCAGGGTTCTGGTCACGGTGTGGGAGCTGTGCTCAGGGTCAGGTAGTAGAACCCTCTGGAAGGAAATGCCGGATAACAGAGGGCTTGGTTTCATCTAATCCCAGATAGCGGGGGCCCTGCCCCCACTGCTGCTGATTGTGGGGTGGCTGGTGGACAGACTCCCCTTTATTTCAGCCCCTGCCGCCGGAGAGGGTAGAAAGAGGGCCAGAGGAGAGCGGGGAGGGAGGCAGGCAGTGCCAGAAGGCGGGGAGTAGGGCTACTGGCCATCCCACCCCCTAACTTTGTGCTTTGATTTTTCTCTCTTTTCCTGAAGGGTCTACCCTGACCCCTCCTCTGCCTTCTGCCATCACAGGGCACAGAGCCACCCAAAACAGCCCAGAGAGCAACAGAGTCTTGGACCTGGGGAGGTTCAAAAATGAGCAGTCAGGATGGAGGTGGGTCCCAGTTTGGCTTTCATTTCCAAATGGGGAGGGTGCTCTTGGCCCAGCTATCCTTAAGCTATCCTTTTGGAGAAAGGAGGGAGGTGGGTATGGGCTTAGCCCACATGGATGAACCACCTATGAGAACAGTTTAACTCAGGGCACTGTTCACTGACTGTGGCACCCCTAGGTTGAGGCAGGGGCCCTGAGGCCTCTGCTTGAACCAGAGACAGGAGATGAAGGGAGATGAGTTGGGAGGGAAGCAGACGTCAAGTGAAGAAGGAGGGAGAAAGAGGAGTCAGGATGATAGTAGGTACATAGGAAACTACCAAGGATTACACAAACATCTTTCTGATTCCCTAAGAGACACACACACTCACACTCATACACACCCACCCACACAGAACTGCAGCACTGGGCAACTTCAGTGGGTGCCATTCACATCAGGGTCTGTGTAACTGGCACCCCCTAAAATTGTGCAGTGCACAGCCTGAGCATCTATCCATGGCAACCCTGCCACATGCGCACATTCTCATACATAACCACACTCATACTCATAAGCGTACCAGCACACAAGCACACACACAGAGGCAACCTTACTGCAATAAACATTCTGCGGACCTTCAGGCCTCCTCCTCACCCTCCCTTCCTGTACTGGTACTGCCCTTCCTGGAGCCATCTTCACCACTGCCCCATTCCCCAGGGAAACAGAGGTGCTGGACGACATGAGCAGGAATGAAGACAGAGGGCCTTGGGGTCCCTGCAGTGACAGGTTGGGTGCTGAGAAACAGGCAGAAAGAGCAGTCTGGCATCCTGATCCCCCTCCTGTCTCCCGATCCCCCTCTCATCAGCCTACCAGGTGTTCTGTCTTCACCAGCACCCCTGGGGACCGAAAAGCTTGGCTGAGCACCCACTGGAAGGAGGCACCCTCTAAGAGGGGCAGTGGTGGGACTGCTGCTGTCTGGAATTTGTCCTGAGCTCACAGGTCTCACTCACCTCATCCTTAACAACCACCCTCTCTGCCGCTGCTACTAGGTAGGGTGCATCACCCTGAGGCCCCAGCTCGCTTTGAGGGGCAGACCCCAAACCCCTCCCTGTGCGTCCCTCCCCAGCTCCTAAGGAGCTGGGCCAGGCAACAGATGCCCCAGGGGAGGGGCAGCCTACAGTGGGCTGAGCTCCAGGACTCCTGGGTATGCAGGAGGGCAGGGCACTGTCCTCCGTGACCGTGGCCTGGGAAGGGCTCCCTGGGTCACAGGGCCACTTCCTCCCACGTCACTGAGTACAGAGGCACTTTCCCACCAAACCCCAAAGCTGGCTGGCCAGGCCCCTATCTCATACACAGGGCCACACACCTCACCCTGCCCAGAGAGACAGAGACACAGCACACCAAAAGGGACCGTCTCTTGGCAACCCCTCCCCAAGGGTGGACCATGCCCAGCCATGCCAAGAGATCACGGATTAAACAGAATAAGCGCCGTCCCAGACTGACTGTGACCCAGCACGCCTCTCCCTGACACCTTGATTTCCACCGGACTCTGGACCCACTGGTGGCTCCAGCCCAGGGCCCCTGTCCTATCCCAGAAACTGCACCAACAGCCCCACCCCTCCCTGCACCATTTGGCTGGCACCAAGCAGAGGGAGTTGATGGAGGGGGTGAGGGGTGGGGGGTTACAGTACCTTGGGCCAACGTTATAGGGGCTGTATTGCATGACAGGGAGGGTCAGGGTGTATGAGTGTGTGATTATTGCGTCCTGGGAAGGAACCATGGTCTCTGCCTGCTCCCCACCCCCCCCACCTGCCCCCTCCAGGAGGGGGGGGGCCCAGCCTAGGTCTTGTGGGTGAAGCGGGCCCACACCTGCTGCAGCTGTGACCGCGAGATGCGGAGCACCGAGGGCACGAGTCTGTGGTTGCCGGCGGCCAGGGGCGCGTGGCGCCGGTGGGGCGCCCGCACGGGGCTGCTCTCCGCCGAGCGGCTGCGCTGAATGAGGGAACCGGAGGAGCCGCCGCCGCCAGGGTGAGGGTAATGCTCAGTCTCCAGCGTGGAGGAGGAGAACACGGAGGACGCCAGTCGTCGCAGGGGGCTGTACCGCGGGAGGGAGTGCCCCGAGAGTCTGTCCTCCTCCAACTGAAAGAGACCAAAAGAGTGGAGGGAAAAGAGGTGTCAGGCACAGACTCGATCGACAGCTCCGTCTCGGGGGGCCACCCACCGCTGACAGCCCCTGCGGCGCCGGCGTCACGGGCAGGTGGGCAGGGTCTGGACCGGCTCGTTCTGCCTCACCACCTAGGCTCCGGCCTCCAACGCCCTTCCCCCACCTCCTCCTCACACCATGGTCTCCTCCCGGAGACCTTGCTCACTCACCTTCTCCAGGAAGCCTTCCTGGCTTAGATCTATATAGCTTGGAGTTCCCTCTGGGCTGGGGAAATCCTGCCCCCTCACCCTAGAAAGACCGCTCTAAAATGTATTGGCATCTGTGCACCATCTGTCTCCCCAGCTGGACTCTGTGCCCTTCATGCAGTCGCGCGAACACCAGCTGAGTGCCCTCTGCGACGTCAGCCCTGCCCCCACACTTACTGTCTCAGTGACGAGGTGGCAGAAGGGAAGGACTCTGAAGTCTGACTACACATTTGAATTCCAACTCCACCACTTAATACCTGGGTGACCTCAAGCAAGTTACTTTACTTCTTCATGCCTCAGCTTTCTCATCTGTAAAATGGGGGTAACTGTGGTTTCCTAAGACTCTTATGAAGATTAGGTGTTACAATATGCAAAGCCCTTAGAATAGTACTGGCCATGGTGTAAACGCTGTGTCATGCGAGTTGTTTATCACTCTCAAGAATGCAGAAAGAGTTTAGAGGATTGGGGGGTGGAGGAGCCAGTTGAAGTCATTTCTCCCAGGCAGCTTTTCCCTGTCCTCTCTAAAGTTTATTCAGAGATATGGCAGGGCTTGGCTGCCTCGCCTGGCCACCCATGCCCTGCTGCCCTCATACCCTCAGAGGGAAAAGGGAAATGAGCTCCGTGTCCCAGGCATGTGGGGACAGGAACGATGACTTGGCTGTCATCAGGCCTTGCCCATCCTGACCCCAACCTCTTCCTGGGACCGAGGCCAGTTTACATAGCAGTGAGGACTGGCTGGGCCAGCTGCTAGAGGGCTGAGGAGGGCGCCCCTGCGGCCACTGAAGGGGGGCCGTCTAGGGACCCGGCACGGAAAGGAGAAGAAAGAATATTTTGTAGGCTCGTCTTAACACTCACTGCCCTCACCATATTTTCCCCTCCTGCTTCTTCGTGGCCAAGTCTAGGATCCTTCTGAACTAGTCCTGTCTGCGCTGAGGGTTAGGTGACCAGGGCCCACGTGGGGATACCGAGGGCCAGCGGAACCCACCGTTGCTCACACCCTTCTCAAAGCACATGTGGGGGGCTCCAGTTCAGCACCTCAGGCAGAGTTTGGTCAGCAGCCAAAGGGACTTAGTTCCAGCATGTCTTGCCCTTTCAGGTCAGGCACCACCTGTGGCCACCTCCCTGTCCTCCGTGCCCAGCTGAAGCGTCACACCTGTTTTGAAGCCACCACAGCTTTCCTGGCAGGCTGGCTCCGTTCCGAGCAGACAAGAACCCACCGTTATCTCCCTGTGGCTCTTGAGTGTAAACACCGTCTCCACCCCCTTGCCTGTGAGCCTGATTCATCTTTGTCCCCCAGCCCCTTGCACACGTGGCAGGGAAATGCTCTAGGGGCTGCCAAACAAATGTCCATGTCCTCAGGAAATGTTGACCCGCTGGGTTATCAGCCAGAGACAACTGGTAAGGGAGGGTAAACATCCCTCCCCTAGATCCCACACTCTGTCCACTGCCCTCCCCTCTGGCCTAGCTTTCCCGGCCACTTCTGATTTGCACGGTGAATTCCAAAGAGGAGAAATCTAGGTGTGTGTAAGAAAAAAAAAAATTTAAGTGTCATGGTATGCACGCCAAAGAACAACAGATACTCTAAGACTGCCTGGTTCCACATTATCCTTGTCCTTGCTCCCCACGGGGGTAGGTGACAGACGAGCAAGTGTTCCTATCTTTAAAGATTGCTTTTAGGAGGAAGTTCACACATCAGACCCCGAGCAGACGGAGCTGGGACTCTTCCTTGCACAAAGGTGGTAGGGTGGGATCCCTACAGGGACTTCCTGCCTGCCCTGAGCCACTTAATCTAGGTATGTTACAGGATGCAGGGAGTTCCACAAACTGTGATTCCATGTGCAGTCAGGTGTGGAGCCCTCACCCAGGCTCAAGACTCTTTCCAGACCAAAAGAAGGGAAAAAAATATGCCAGTCCATTCCTCTCTCTTCCCCTGCCCTCGGCGAAGGAAGGGCTAGGCTTCATCCTGCTGCACTGAAACGCTGGACAAAACATCCTGGCCCATGTGCTCACACCCAGACACACACAGAGACACCACCACACACACCGACATGCCCACAGGCACACCTGCTGCCACGGCCCAGCCAGCGGGCGCACACATGTGTGCACACGCAACACACTCACACATCCACACACCACAAAGGCTCTTTTTGACCCTGCACAAACCATCTGCTGTCTCTGGTCTGTTTGCTCCCCACCCTCTCTTTTTTTTTTTGGTCACATGGCTTGTGGGTTCTTAGTTCCCCAACCAGAGATAGAACCTGCACCCCCTGAAGTGGGAGCACAGAGTCTTAACCACTAGACCACCTGGGAAGTCCCAGATTCAGCTTTGTCTTTTTTTTTTTTTTTTTTTGTCTGCACTGCATGGCTGGTGGGATCTTAGTTCCCCGACCAGGGATCAAACTTGCATCCTTGGCAGTGAGCATGCCTAACCACTGGACTGCCAGGGAAGCCCCTGATCCGCTCTTAAACACATAGCCCTCAGACTGTGTGGCTCCGAGCACAGCCCTGGAGCCAGCTGCCTGGATTCAAATCCCACTTCTACCCCTTAGCAGTTGGTGACCCTGGGCTACACACTTAGCACCTCTGAGTCTCAGCTTCCTCACCCTGTAAACAGAGGTGGCCTCTGCACTGTGTCGTTGTGAGGATTCCATGGGGAAAATACAGAAGCTCAGGAGCAGTGCCGCTGTGTATTCTCATTAGAACCATCACTGTGGTGACTACCCCGCCAGCTGGGACACTGTAGACGTCCAGGGTTCTCCACGCACGACACACTCTACAGACACTCTGAAGGTGCACCCACACGTGTGTACGCGGACACACGGACACACCCACACATCACTGCACACTCTTGGGTAAGCTGACACAGAAAAGCACATACGTGGCTGTGGGATGTGGCCCAAGCTCGTGTCTGCACTGTGGGGAACCAAGGCCCACACAACCTAACACCCCATCCAGACTCGCACGACTCATTGCTCGCCGAGACGGGCAATGCCCACCCTTGTCACCAGCAGGACCTGAGCCCAAGACTGACCGTACAGCAGGCCTGCATCTGCTCCCCCAAATCTCACCCCCTTGGCTGGAATTCCCCAACGTGAGGCTGACTCCTAGGACCGGGGCGGGGGGGGGCATCTGAAGGTGAGAAAAACCTCCTAGACGGCTCAGCTGCACAACTCTGAGACCCCCCTGGCCTACAGTCACCAGGAAGAGACTGGAAGGGCCCCGGTCCTGAACTCGGCCTCTTGACTTTAATTCTGGGCTTTCTCTCCACCCCACACACACCATCGCCCTCTGTCCCCCTTCCTAGGCTCTGCACCTCCCGGGGGCCCAGCCTGTTGTGTGTCTGATCTCTGATGCCTCTGGTCTCTGACACAGAGGCGCAGTAGGTGTGGAAAGATGAGGTGATGAATTAATGAGAGGGGATCAAGGGAGCCCAGACGGATCCTGCTCCTCCTCCTGCTGACCCAGTGCTGGTTCTGGTGGGAACAGAGCCCAGGTCAGCAACATAGCTGTGCTGCCCAAACCCTGCCTGGCTGAGCCTCCAACTCAGGCTGGCTAGGCCCTCTCAGGGTGGGAACTCATGGTCCCCGTTTTTTGAGCCTCCAGTTTTCCAGCCCCCAGGACAAGGCCAGGACGTACAGTCTCAGGATCTCAGGTTAAAGTCTCTCTTCTACACACCGGGAGGGGGCCTGAAGACAGTCCTGTCTGGAGCTGCCTTCTCCGGGCACCAGGGTCTCCCGGCCAGGCCTCCTGACCTGAGTGCTCAGTGGAACTGCCCGGGCACCCGGCATCTCCCAGAGCCTTCCACGTGCAGGCCCCCCACGGGACAGTCGAGTGGAACGCACACAGGCCCTGAGCCCTCCAGCATCACTTCCTTGGCTCTCTCCAGTCCTCTGAGGGGACATGGACCCCAGTCAGCACCCAGGGTGAGTGGTGGAGCCACTTCCTGGGTCAGAGGTCAGTCTCTGCACCACACAGAGAAACCCAAGCAGGCCAGGGGCCTTCTGCCTGTTTGGACACCCCATATTTGCAAAAAAAAACAAACAAACCAGAATACCATGAGACGTGCTGCGACCCCTCACCCCAGCATTTATGATGCAGCCACCACCAGACCCCTCTCTGCCCATCCTATCTCAGCCCTCAGAACTCCCACATAAGAAGGCGACACGGCAACCTGACTGGGTCCTCCCAGGGCTCCCAACATGCCAGCCCCTGTGCCCAGTTTAGGGTCCCCCCGCCCTGGCTCCTTTCCTCCCCATCACTGTCTGACATCCTGGCCCTCAGAGTTCACCCTCGGCACAGAGCCTGCTCTGACCACAGGACGCCCCCCGCTGCCTTCACCCCCCCTTCAGCAAGCTCTTTCTTGACTCCCCAAGAGCCCTCTCCCCAGGTGTTCCAGGCTCTCACCCCTTCGTCACACTCTTTTTCAAGGTGTGAATGTTTCCCAGCTCTGCCTTCACCCTGGGCTCTCCCCACTCCACATAGTCCTTTTGAGTGACACCACCCACTCCTGTGGACTACAAGATCCCCAAATCCACATCTCTCACTGAGATCTCTCTCCTGAACCCCAGTGCCTCCACAGTGGACATCCCCCAGGTACCATGAGGTCACTGCGTCCAAATCTGAGTTGATGCTCCCTTTAAAACAACTCAGTGACGGCACCACTGCCCACCCAGAACGCCGGGTGTCAGCGGCGACTCCCTCGGTCTCTCCCCAACACCCCCAGGCTCCATCCACCCTGTCCCATATCCAGAGTCCCCACCCTGCTCCACACCACCAGGGCTCTCTTCTGCTGGCGCCTGCCATGTGGCCTTCCTATTGATAGGTTTGTGCCCCTTCAATCTGTTTTCCACACAGCACCCAAAGGGATCCTTCAAAAGTATCAGTGTCATCATATCACACCCCTGCTTAAAAGCCTGCCATGCTGTGCCACGCTAAGTTGCTTCCGTCGTGTCTGACTCTGTGCGACCCCATGAACTGCAGCCCGCCAGGCTCTTCTGTCCTCGGTGGCTCACCAAGCCTTCAGAATCCAGCCCCAAGGCCAAAGCCCTCCCGGACGGGGCCCTGGGACCCAGCTAGCAGCCTCATCTGCTGCAACAAGCCGATCAGTGTTTCTGATTGCCACCTCTGGGCCTTTGCATACCCTGTCCCCATGCTCTAGGACGTCTTTCTCCTGTTTTGTCACCTGGCTGACGCTGCCCAGAAAGCAAGACTCGACTCAGAACCCTGCCCGCCACAATCATTCTTGCAGACCCTTAAACCTGTCTCCCTTCATCACGGCTGCAACCGTTGGGTGCTAGCTGGCAGCCCCCGGGGAGCACACGGGAGCACTCTCAGCGGCACGCCAGGACTGTGGGCGTTGGGAATGGGGAGTGGGGTGCGAGCCCAGCCTTACCTGTCTCTGCGGGCCCGTGGGATCCGACTCTCTCCGTCGGGGGCGGGGTCCAGAGTGCAGGGGCGAGTGGGAAGGGCTGCCGGGCGTGGGGGGCTGTGATGTCTCTGACCGGCCGTCGGCCTGGCTCAGCTGGGGTGGTGGGGGCTGGGCAGGTGTCAGCCGCAGGTCCTCCTCGGCCAGCGTGTGCATGCCGCGTCCCCGGGGCCGGACGGCGGGCTCTGGCCCTGGCCGTCGCCGCTCCTCAGCCTCCTCAGGCAGCGGCCGCAGCTCCTCAGGCTCCTCGTCCGTGGTGCCTGACGTGCTGGGCTCAGCCCCCGGGGGGAAGTCCTTCAGCTCCGTCTCCTTGTCGATGATGACCCACTCTTTGCTGTCGAAGTCCTCCTCCTCGGCCAGTGGCACCGAGCGGAAGGCGTTGCTCAGGGCCTCCTGCTCAACGGAGGCTGACACGTCCATGCGGCCGCTGGCCTGCCGGTCGGCGTGGCCTGTGTCCACTGACAGCATCTGGGCCGGCTGCGAGGAGCAGGCTTGGCGCGATGGTGAACCAGGCAGATCCATCCGTGACCTGCAAAGCCACCCCACGTGGGGCTCAGTGCCCGGCCTCTCTGGATCCCCAGGGACCCCGAGGTGGAGCTCTATGCCTGGGACCTCCTGACTCCGTCCTCCTACCCCGGGCCAGGCTCAGCCACCTCCTGGGTTATCACCCTGCAACCTCAGTCCTTGCAAAGAGCTCATGCATTCATTCAACACACATTTTTGAATGCTTACTATGTTCCAGGAATCTAAACACGCAGTAAGTAAAATTCTTGGGCTCAAGGAACACTGTCCTCCAGACCATTCCCAGAAATTTGGATCTTCCTAAAGATAACTTGATGCTTGCCCAGCCAGGGCTTCCACCCCCTCCAGGCTTGCACCTGATGTGCCCAAGACAAACACACCCACCTGGCCCTCGAGTATGCTGATGGTTTTCTGGCCTCTTACCATCACCCTTCAGGCCTACCTGGCTGGTTTCAGGTAGTGAACTCCAGTGACCGCCCCCCACCCCCCACCAGCCCAGAACAAAGCCCACACGCCTTAGTCTGGCATTCAAGGCCCCTGGCAGCCAGACAGAGGCCCTGTTTCCCATTTACCCTAGCCAGACCCATCTCAAAATCACCTACTTTTTCCTAAATTTTTCACACCTCTGTGCCTTTATAAATGTCGCTCCTCCCGCACGGCCTGCTCTTCCACCCTGTGCTGTCCACCCCAGCTCAGTGTCACTTCCTATAGGGAGCTGTTCCCACCTGCATTGATGGGGGGCTAGTTTGCCCTGGGGGGACTAGTTTGCCCTCCCAGGGCTTGCCTGTGTCCCCTCACGTCACAGCACGTGTGTGTTTATGAGTCTATCTCCCCGGGAGGCGGTGAGTTCTGCCAGGCAGGGGTTGGGTCCCCTCTGGCTTTTGCCTCTGGGACACTGATTCTACCTGGGGACATCTCTTTCGTTGTTATCTTAACCTGTGCTGTGAATCTCACGTGATTTGCTGAGGTTCTCAACTGAGGTTTACTGGCCCCAAGGTGAGGATATTCCTCAGGAATGCTACATGAGGAAGATGCCGGATACTACACAAGGAAGAACTGTCCTCCCCCACATTCCAGGGTGCCCTGCTGAGAACCGCAGAGAACTCACTCACACTCAGGCTGTGGGCAGGGGGCTGACTGCCATCCTCCCCGCAGAATCGAGCCTGTGAGGGGAGGGGTGCAGATCAAAGCCTTCTGTCGGCCTTTCTCAGCATCCTCCCACCCTGGCCTATGTGGGCCCTGCCAACACTAATCTGCACAGCATTTTTATCGATTTGTTCGTAAACTTAAAAAAAAACAAAGGGAGGTCACCCGGGTCTTACATTCACACTCCTGTTTAAGTGGTTGACGTCACTTGCTTTCCCAAGAGCGTGGCTTGTTTTGATGGACATGAAGGAGAGACGGGGCCAGAGGGAGAGAGAGGCTGAAGATGGGGTTGGGGGGGATCAAAGAAAGCAGGGTGGGGCACACCCTGATCCCATCTGCTTCATACACTCTCCTGCTCCCACGTGCCCCAGAGCCCCCAAATCCTCTGCCCTGCTTGAGATCTTGACCCTTCCCTTCCAGAAAAATCTCCCCTTGACCCCCTCCTCTCCTGAAACAAGGGTCCACTCTGGGCCAGACCAAGGTGCTCTCCAGGACTGTCTTTGCTCAGGGCATTTCCCACCTCCCTCCTCCACTCATCTCCCTTCCAAACTGCCCTTCCTCACTCCTCCCTGTTTCCTGAACCCTCTGGGGGACCAGGAGGAAAATGTGGTCTTCTTTCCAGGGGATTCAACCTGTGAGAGTGTGAGTGGGGTGAGTGTGGATATGAGTGTGTGTGTGAGGGCTGATGGCTCCCTCAGGACAGGGCCTTCGTCCCTCCGTCCTGGGGTCACCAGAGGGATTGGCACAGGGCTGCCCTGTCTCGAGTACCCCAGAGGGGCACTGTGCCCATCCCGGAGGTGGAGCGCAGTTTGGGGCAGAATCCAGAGGGGAAATGGTGGCTGAGATGGGGCAGGGGGAGACATGGGTGTGGACAGGACCCCCTACCCCGAGGCTGGGCCAAGGGGGCTGGGGTCATCTCTGCCACCTGAGGTGGTCCCACCCACCAGATGAGGATCCCGCCCTGGTCCCTGGCAGCCGTGGGCCACCAGCCACTCTCATCCCACATCCTAAAGACTCGCCTTGGCTCTCAACTCTCCCAACACTCCCTCACATCAACCAGGTCCCTCTCCCTCCCTGACATTCAGACTCCCAAGCCCTGACCCCCAAAGCATGATCTGTCTCCTTCTCAAAACCCCCCTCAACACCCGCTGAATCTTCTCCAGGTCCCTCCCCCAGAGCTGGAGGAAGCTTCCCCAGTTGCTCTGAGGCCTCTGTAATTAGTCCCTAGGGAAAGAGGTTCTGGAAGCACGCCCACCTACCATCTCAGCCTTCACCTCCTCCTATGCCTGCCCTCACCCCACGCCCCTCCGTGGCCTGAGCTGGGCCCTCTATACCCCCACCCCCTCTCCAGGGCTAGTCACTAATGCTAACTGAGTCCCCAGGACCAAGCATAAACCTCGTAACCCTTCCAGGGTCCCCCACATCTGCCTGGAAACTGCCCTTCCTCCAGACCAGCTGTGAGACGCTGATGGGATGGGAGGGGACTGGGGACTCTGGACCATCCCCCTGGCTCCAGACCCACCTCCTGTCATGCAGTTCCACCCGCCCGTCTGCTGTGGACAGCCTCTCGGACTCAGGGCTGTTGACCCTCCGGTAGCGCAGAGAACGGACAGGGGTTGTCGGCGAGTCTGGGGGAGCCCGCACTGGGGAGCTGGGAACCCCCACACCGCGGCTCTGCTCCTCCTCCACCACAGCGGGGGTCTGCAGGAGAGGGGAGTCCCATGAGCTGGGGCTGACGGGCGGCTGTGGGGCTGTGGTTTTCTCAGGGCAAAGGAGGGAGCGGGAGGTCCAAGCACTGGGTGCCAGTGATCCCGGGAAGGCGCCAGCCCAAGCAGGCAGGGCGAGCAGGCAGGTGGCTGGGGAGAGGGATCCACGGGTGGGGAGCAAGGGGGGAGGGGGAGAAGGCCACCCATGTCGCCCTCCCTGGCTGCAGTTACTTTTCCAATGTTGATCCGGAGTTTGTTCCGGTTGACATCCGTCTCCTCCCAGACTTCAGCCTCAGGACCCCCGGGGTGGGGGATAAGGTGGGGGCTGGGACCCAGCCCCTCGGGGGGCCGTCCAGGCAGGATCGGGGGTGCATTCTCCTGGTCACTGAGGTGCTCGCCCTGCAACACGTCCTCGGTGTTCTCCCGGAGCAGGTCACCAGGCACTGGCGTCACATTGACCACCCTGTGGAGGCCAGGAGGGGGCCGTGGGCAAGGCTGGTGGGGGGCTGCCCTCTCATCTAGCCCTGGAGACCACCCACCACCTGTGGGCGGGGGCATAGGAGAGGTCCAGCAGGTTGGGGGCGTCCATAGGCCTATCTCCATCTCTGGCTTGTAGACCCTCTGGGACCATAATACCCACCCAGGTGGCTCCAGTGGGCAGAGACTTGGAGGCGGGCCACAGCACCACCTGGCTCTGTTTATTTAGGAGATTCGCTGCTTTGCAGGCCTGCCAGCTCCCTACTGCAGTTTGCTGGCCTGATTCCTCGAGACTGGGCATACACGCCTGCTAAGTCACATCAGTCGTATCTGACTCCATGTGACCCCATGGGCTGTAGCCCACCAGGCTACTCTGTCCACGGGATTCTCCAGGCAAGAATACTGGAGTGGGTTGCCATTTCCTTCTCCAGGGGATCTTCCCGACCCAGGGACAAACCCGTGGGCAAACGAGTTTCTTTGCTACTAGCACCACCTGGGAAGCCCTTCAGACTAGGAAATGGGTCTAAAGAAAGAATCACTTTGGAGTTCCTCGAGCAACATCATCACAGAACTGGCACCACGTGTACCAGCAAGTCCTGCCGAGTCTCCCCAGCGGGTCCCTTGGCTTGCTCCTGGGACGGTGAGGCGGGGGGAAACCTTCTCACTCTGGCCCCTCCCTGGGCCACTCAGTCTTTGTACTTTTCACTTGGATCTGAGTTTGCCGACTCATCGATTACAAACATCCTCAACTCAACTGAGCATTTTGAGGTCAGGGGCTGCAAGTTTCTTCTCTGAGCCCTACAGGGCCCAAAGCTGGGGCTCAAGACCTGGCCATGTGTGATCACCAAACTGTGGGCCCCGGGGGAACCTCACTCAGGGCTCCCTACTCCCCAGGAAGGTCAAGAACTCCAAATAGGGATGTCCATAGCATCCCCAGATTGAAGGACTTCCTGGGATTCAAGAGCCCCGCTTCTGAGCACCGAGAACAAGAGACAGCCAGGTGTGTGTCCGGGTAGGAAGAGGAGGAGAGGGCTGGCTTCCCAGGTGACACCTGGGGGCAGGGGTCGTCTGCCCCCCCACAGGGCCATCGCCCCTCCCGAGACTCACCCAAACATGGCTGCTGTCTGCCGCGTGTTCTGCTGGGGCGGGGTGGAGGTGCTCGTGGACAGGAGGGCGTCATTGCCCGCCTTCTCCCAGTCAAAGGCCTCATTCTCAGCGATGCCCCGCTCCTTCATGCTGTTCTCAAACACTGACATGATCAGCTGCAGGGGGCAGGGGTGGCGGGAGGACAGAGCGGTGACCCCAGGGGCTAGCCAGGAGGAGGGGGCAGGTGCTGGGGTTGCAGAGGGGAAGACAGGGGCCTTCCAGGACAGGGAAGGGCCAAGAGGGGGCATTGGAAGGAGAAGGGCACATTGATTTTAAATGAAAACATGCACACGATATGCAAATCAGCATGCAAATTATTGTCTGGACTTCAGCTCCCCCCTGGCTGGACACGGGCCCTTGGAGATGTGTCCCTCTCATTCCTGTCCCCAGCCTCCTCTGCCATCGCCACCGGCTCAGCAGACGCAGCAGCAGCAGTAGTTTCCCAAACCCACCACCTGGGGTCATACCTCTGCACAGAATGCTTCGTCTGCCTGCAGTGCCTGGCCCACCATTCTCTCCCACCTGAAGCCTTCCCTGATTCCCTCGCCCACACAGCCTCAGTTTGAACCATTCACAGGCCTGCCTGCCGCCTCTACATTTCTAGCAGCCAGTTGCAGGGCCCAGCTCAGGGTGTGCTGGAAGCTGTGTGGTCTGGGGGACCTCATGAGGCTCAGTTAGAACTAAGGGGCATGGTCTCCCGACTACCCAAGTAAGGGATCTCTGCCAACAACCGGGTCTCTGGGTTTAGGAGGTGGCAGTCCCCCAGACGTTCCTGCTCTGACTTAGCTCTCTCTCCAGACGGTTCTCTCTGCTAGCGGGACCCCCTTTACTGTGGACCCACTGTAGGCCTGACACTCTCCGTGCTCCCGAGGGGTGTGGCCATGCCTGGCACACAGTGGATCCTGGCAGAACACTGTTTCCCCCATTCTTTGATCAGGGTCAGCAGGCCCCATACAAGTGTGGTGAGGGCACCTTGGAAAGAGCACTGGACTTGGAGGCAAGTGTGCCCGAGCCCTGCCCTGCTCCTCACCAGGCTGCCAGGCCTCAGTTTCCTCATCTGTGAAATGGGGACAATCATCCCACTTGGTCTCCTACAGAGTTTCGATGTAAAGTCCTCGAAAGCACTTGGTTTCATTAATGATTAAGTGCTGGAATAATAACATGAAGAACACGTGATATCGCCAAAGGCTTGTTTTAAAGCTTAAATGAATTAAGGCAGGAAAAGCGCTGAGAGCAGGATGAGCTCTTGATAAATTGGAGCTGTGACTGCTGTTTACAAGAGCAGAGAACAGTTTCCTTCGTGCAGTTGGACGAGCAGGGGAGGTGCTCGGGACCAAGCCGGCAGGGGCATGGGGCCTCAGCAGGATAGATGGTGCTGGAGACGGTCACCCACAGAGAAGGGGGTGCAGTGGTGGGTGGCAGGCTCCCACCTGGTAATCGGGCTTCGTGAAGTAGTCGAGGCTGGCAATGTGGTCCAGGAAGAGGTGGAACTCGGAGGGCATGTGCTTCAGCAGCATCCGGTGCTCATACTTTTCCTTGATCATCCCTACCTGCTCCTGGAGGCAAAGGGACACCAGGAGATGGAGCCCCGGCTGCCCTCCATACCCTCGCCACCCCCAGGCCCAGCTGTACTGGCCTCACCTTGTCCTTGATCTTCCTCCAAGGCAGCTGACCCACTGCAAACTCCACCAGCATGTAGAAAAGGGACCACAGGTCATCGTGGCGGCCCATCTCCTGGGGGTGGGGGTGCGGAGGGGGGTCACCCACGGCTCTCAGGTCCTTCCCTGGGAGTGGGGGCTGACCCTTCACTGGGGGACCCCAGTCAGGGTGCCTGTGGGCAGAGCTAGGGTCTCCCTGAAGCCATGGCTCCACTCCTGCCCCATCAACACACAGGATCCCTCAATCAAAACTTCTGTGTGAGTTTGCTCCTCCTCCAGAGATTCGTGGTGTGGACAGAGAGGAGGGGATCCCCCAAGTAAGGAAGAAGGTGACATCAAGGGGAGGCACCAGGGGAGCCCTCCTCCAGGGTCTCTGGAGGGGCAGCTTCCAGCCCCCGTCTCGGGCTCCTCCCCACCCCGCCAACAGCCGCACACCCTACCCATGACCTGTGCCCGTACTGTCTTACCTCCCCCAGTCCCGGCCCAGCCACTCACCCGGTTCTTGTGGGCATTGACCGAGGCATAGCGAACGGTCCCCCGAAACCCGGCCACATTCCGAGGCTGCAGAGGGGAGGACACCACCAGGAATGTCACCCACCGCCCTGACCGTGATCTCAACCCTGCTTACCAAGCCTCCTCAGCCCACTCTAGCCCTGCCGGCCCCCCCGCTCCGCCCCCTACCCCACCCCCGCTCCGGATCACGTGGGTCAAGAGCACCCTGACACACAAGCCCAGTCTTAAACCTGCCTCCCGCCCCTGCTTGATGCCCCTGCTCGTCTGTCCTTGCCGGGAGCGGGCAGACATCACAGGGCGTGGAAGTGGCCTGCACTCAGGCCAACGGGGAGAGGGAACGGGCCGCGTGTGGATTCAGCGCTGAGTGACACTGAGGCCAGGCCCGTCTAGGCAGCTTCAGGAAAGGCTGGGAAGGGTCCCCAGATCCGGGGGTGGGGGCGAGGACGCCAGGATTCCGGTGAGCGGCGGTACTCACAGGCCGGACGTCCCCCGTGGTGTTGGTGTACTGCCGGGCCAGCCCGAAATCCAACATGTAGCACTTTCGATAGGTGGAGGGCAGCCTGCCCATGGCAAAGTTTGACTGGGGGGAGACAGCAGCTGTGAGGCCACCTGTGAGCTCCCACCTGGCCCACCTCAGGAGACTCCAGAAACAGCTCTGGTGAGAGCCCCTCCACCCCCCTCACACTCACACGAGAGTAAAATACCACCATGACCCTCGTCTGAGGGGCAGGTGTGATTATCATCACTTTAGAGAGGAGGAAACTGAGGGCCAGCTGGGGGCTTCTCCCAGATCACACAGCAAGAGGTGACCCAGCCGAGGACCGCCTGGCTCGGAGCCCCCGGGACTCCCGGCAACCATGTGGCCTAGTGTAGCTGTCCTGCTCTGCAGCACCAGGCAGCCAGCATCGTCCTTGCCATGTGACTTTCCGCCACTCAACCAACCTTTCTGGGCCTGCTTTCACTTTTTTTGTTTTTTAATTTGCTATTTATTTATTTGGGCCTTAGTTGCAGCACGTGGAATCTAGTTCCCTGCCCAGGGATCGAACCCGGGCCCCCTGAATTGGGAGTGGAGAGTCTTAGCCACTGGACCACGAGGCAAGTCCCTCACCACTTTAAATCAGAGGTTTTCCCCCCAGCACCAAGATCCGAGATGTCACAAAATTAGCTACTTGGAATCTCTTCCCAAACCCCAGCCCCGAGGTCCTCTTCCTCAATCCCTCCATCTTTCCCCAACCCCTTCACCTTTCCCGGTTCAAGGATTATTCAGGTCAGGGGTGAGAAAAGGGAAGAGGAGAGAAGAGAGGGGAGGCCACGGGCATGGCCAAGGGTGGACAGAGGTGCTCCTGGGAGGCAGGGGAGAGGAGGAGGTGGTGCTGGGGATGGAGAGCAGGAGGAGGTGACAGGCAGAAGAAGCTGTCCCCGCCCCAACCACTGCTCTGGAGAAGACACAGGGGACCCAGGGAAGGAGAGAAGGTGGGGGGAGCTTCGGAGGAGGGGCCCACCCTCACCGGCTTGATGTCGCGGTGCAGGAAGCCCACGGAGTGGATGGCCTCGATGGACTCCAGGATCTGCTTGCCCAGCCGCAGCGTGGTGCTCAGCGTGAAGGTGCCCCGCGGCTGACTGCGGCGCAGGTCAGCCAGGTTCCGGCCCTGCGGTGAGGGCGGGGCCCTGCTCAGCTGCCATCCAGCTGTCCACCGCCACCGTGACACTCTTCCCAGCCTCGCCACCCCCCTAAGGCTTGTGCCCAGTCCCCGCTCCTCCGGAGTCCACCGTCTCCATCCTACCCCAGACGTCCCCGCCAGATCTCTTGGGGGAGAGAGGAGGGAGGATGGGCCGTGGGGGCTCACCTGGAGCTGCATCACCACATAGTTGAACTTCTCGTTCCGTCCACAGCCAATGAACCTGCACACGTGGTCTTTCCCTGAGGGGTACAGACAGGGGTCTCCCAACTCCCACTCCTTCTTCCCTACTTCCAACCCTAAGGTGGGCTCCTGGGGCGCTCTTGATTTCTGGTCCCCCAGCCCTGGGCCCTGAACATTTCTCCCACCTCCCCCTGCACCTTAAGCCCATCGTGGTTCTTGGACTCATGTCCCAGAGCCCCTTGCCCATCACCTATCGGCCCCGGGCTCCATCACTCCTCCCCTCCCCTCCTGCCCTGTACCCACACCTTGCAGCTTTTTGAGCACGGCCACCTCCATCTTGAGGACCTGCTTGGGTTGCTGGGCTGACTCCACCTTGAGGGCCACATTCTCCCTGGTCAGCAGGTCCATGGCCTCGTAGATCTCACCAAAGCCCCCGCCCCCGATCTTTTTGAGCTACAGAGACAGGGGAGAGGGGAAGAGGGGGCACGGAGATCAGGCTGAGTAGCTCTCCACCCAACCCACTGCTGGCTCACATCCTTCAGTGTCCTTGGAGGAGAGGATCCCCCACCCACCAGTGCTCCCACCTCCTCTCCTAGTGCTAGAGACAGACAGCTCAGCAACCACCACCCCCCCCCCGCCACCCTACACACACACACAGGGCCACACATCACGTGGGCAGGGGGGAAAGTTATGAGATCTGAGACTACACAGAGACATGGAGACAAACCCATGCAGGATTCTAAAGAGATAATGGGCTGTTGTGAGCCATTTAAAGGACATAAATACCACGCTCCCCCCATCCCCCACCTAGACTGAGCAGCCTCCATCCAGAAGCAAAACTAATTTCCAGAACCTCACAGTTTCAGGTGGGTCCCCCAGGGAGGCCAGCCCTTTCAGGGGTTGGCAGTCTCCTGAAAGATGACACCAGGGGCAGAGAGCATCTAGAGGAGAGTGTCTGGGGGTGGGGACTCAGCAAAGGGTGTTCTCTGCCCACGTCATTCCTGAGGCCTGAGGTCAGATGCCCAAAACCAGGGTGAGTCTCCTCTCCCAGGGAACATGGTGGGGATGGAAGTTTGGAGAAAATCTGTCTGTTCCCAGGGAGCACTGCAGTGGATCTCTGACCCTCTGGGCTCCCCCACCTCCAGCATCCCCAGGCAGGGAGTGAGAAAAGACAGAGGGGAGAACTGAGAGAGAAAAAGAACTGGCCAGGGGAGATGAGCAAAGCTGAGTTAGGGGGCGGGATTAAAAGTCATTTCAAGTCAGGGGACCAGGGCTCTTGCAGAGTGAGGGTGCTGCTGGCAATGATGGGGGGACAGGGGAGAAGGTGCTGAGTTCTAAGTGGGGACTTTTTTGGTTTAAGTAAGATGCACACGTGTTACTGCCATCTTTCCATGCCACCAAAATGATAAGCATGAATGTTCTGGCTGATGCCCTCAAGAGCATCAACAACGACAAAAAGAGAGGCAAATGCCAGGTTCTTACCAGGCTATGCTCTAGAGTCATCATCCAGTTTCTAACTGTGACGGTGAAGCATGGTTACATTGGTGAGCTTGACATCATCAGTGCTCACAGAACTAGCAAAATTGTTGTGAACATCATAGGTAGGCTAAGCAAGTGTAGGGGGATCAGCCCCAGGTTTGAGGAGCAACTCAAAGATCTAGAAAAATGGCAGAATAACCTGTTCTCGCTCCATCAGTGTGATTTCACTGTACTGATAACCCCAACTGGCATCATGAAATGTGAGGAAGTAGGACAAAAAAACACAGGAGGGAAAATCCTGAGATTCTTTTTCTAGTGTTGTAACACATCCAGGCAAATAAAATGCCTCACTAGGAAAAAAAAAAAAGAAAGAAAGAAAGCTGTACAGTTCCATTCTCACCTCCCAAAGAAGCCATCATGGATAGCCTGCTCTCTTCCTGAGCCCTTTCTCCTGTCCTGCTGGATTGTAAATGGCTTGTAACACACCAGCTGCAGCTGGGCTTACTCACAATTGGATGGAAGCTGCTCTGGTCATCCAGCCTGTAAACTCCTGACTCTGAGCCTCCCGCATCTCCGAACCCTCCCTGTAGCATTTACTCAGCACTCACATGCCCAATAAATGTTTAATGGTGGTTGAAACATGGGAACGGCAGAGGAAAGGGGGCAGGGCAGAGCTGAGGACTGGGAGTTCCCAGCAGGTCACAGTGGTAAACACTCTAGAAAGAGACAGGAGGATGCAGGGAAGATTGAGAAGACAAGTGGAAGGCTGGTTGGGTTCTTGTGCCCAAGAAAGAGGATGCAGGAAGAACAGGGAGACACCAGGGTCCCTCTCTGCTTGAGATAAAAGGTAAGGTCAGGCTTCCAGAAGAATTTTGAACAGGAAGAGACAGAGACAGGCTCAAGGGAACCTATGGCAGGTCTTCTGGGGAACGTTAAACTCAGGGGAGATTCTAGTATCTTCTAGATTCCTTTATGGTTTTCTTTGTGGCAACATGGAGGAAAGGGCAAGGGAGAGGGTACGACCAGTACCCTTGGGTTCTGTCTGCTCCAGACTCACAGATTTCATCTCAGCTCGTCCCCAGAGGCTCCCAACAACTCACAGGAGTTGTCATTTTGCACAAAAGGAAAACTAAGGCACAGAGAGTTAAGTACCTTGCCCCAGTTCGCACTGCTAGTAAGTAGCAAAGCCAGGTTTCATTTAAATCCAGGCAATGGTAAAGAACTGCTTGCCAATGCAAGAGACCTGGGTTTGATCCCTGGGTCGGGAAGGTCCCATGGGGAAGGACAAGGCAACCCACTCCAGTATTCTTGCCTGGAGAATCCCATGAACAAAGGAGCCTGGCGGGCTACGATTCATAGGATCGCTAAGAGTCTGACATGACTAAAGCGACTTAGCACATGCAATCTAATGCAGAACCCATGCTCTTAACTGCAATTTTGTAGGAACTGTTGATCATACTGGCATTAACAGTATGAGTGCTGAGATTCAAGCCCAGATTTGCCGGGTTCCAACATCCTTGCTAGAGATGGTAAGGAGGGCTCAGGGCACTCAAGACATTTCTGACATCTATTCCCGAATTTCCCAGGACACCAAAGGGTATTTCTCTACCACCTCCACTTCCAGTTTTTCTCCTCTCTTAGTTCCCTACTCACCCCTACCCACCCATTACAGAACCTCTGGGGGCAGGAGAGTACACTGGGCACAGAGGCTAGTTCCCTAATAATACTTTTAGAAGGCCATGAAAATGTTCTAATTTCTTTTAAAGTCATAAGGGGAATAAATGAACTTTTTAGATAAAATTTTTATGATATAATATTAATTTATTCCTTATTATAGAAGTGCAATCACACAATTGCAATTTTTAGTACTTTATTATTTTTGAAGAGGCCAGTTGGAGGCAAAACTGACTGCCCAAGCCCCACAAAAGTCCCAGAACAGCTTTGCCCACGCCCAGTAACAGGAACATTCTCACAACTAGACCCTGTTTCTTCCCTCCTACATTTTCTCAGGAACCCCTCCACTGCTGAAGGACCTCGATACAATAGGACACAATAGGACCAGCATTCACTTAGGAAAAAGGAAACCTGGTTTCTTGGCCCAGCTCTGGGTGACCCAGGATGAGTTTCTGCTTTTCTCCTTCTGTAAAATGAGAATGGGGCTACAATAGGTCACAATTCTCCCTCGACTCTGTGATCTTAATTCTTGGAGAGATTTATACTTGGGAAATGAATGGCACAGTTCTGTGACTGTTGCACTAGCAATCGGACAGAGCTGGTTTCACCAGCCAGTCATGGGAACCTGGCAAGTTAGCTCATCTTTGTGTCTCAGTTTCCATACCTGTGAAATGGGAATAATAATGGTATCTATCCCATAGGTTGTTGAGGTCAGGCATGTAAGGGACTTTACACATTGCCCGGCCACAGTACATGCTCAAAATAAACCTTAAGTTTTTATTGTTATTATAGTTTTTTATTCTGATTCAGAGGGGCACCCCTCAAGAAGAAAGCTGTCATTTAAAAATACTCCACCTAGTGCCATGGACCCTCCTTTCCTCCTGGCGTAGACCATCTGAGCGGCTTGTTCTTGGTTCCTGAGCTGTGCCTCACTCCTGGCCCTCGTGGAGGCTGGCTGAGGGGGGTGCATCTGGCACCCCACCCTGTCTACTTCTCCAGGGCCCAGGGAGGGAGTGAGGGGAAAGAGAATTCACCCTGTAAAGACTAAGGGCTTGCTCCCTGTCCCCAACCCGACCTCTGCCACGTCTCTCCCCACTCATCTCCCACCCCCTCCCTCAAAAAGCACAGGAAAGTTCTAACCTAAACTCGTTATGCTGGCGAGCACCCTCTTCTCACCTCTTCAGTGCAAAAGTCCTCCTGCCCCCAATCTGCCAGAAACTACCCTGAACAGGACCTGGTGGGGGTGTGGTCTTGGAAGAACACTCCTCACTTTGCCAGACCCTCATTCCTTTGATTCCTGCCCTGGATCCTCCTCTCCTGATTTCTGTCCCCTCCCTTCCCCTCTCAGGAAGCCCCCTCTGGGACACAGACAGCCCATTCCCTTGCTCTCTGGCTTCTCCAGCTCCCTTCTCAGCCCCTGCTCCCAGTCCCAGGGACATCTCTGACAATGTGTTGCGGCTTTTGCCCCTCTCCCTGGGCCACTGGCGAA